>NC_062214.1:186365182-186670310 GCF_902686445.1 Sciurus carolinensis | reverse complement strand
TGTCAGCCAGCACTGGGGTTGTGCTGAGGGTACAGATGGCGGACACAGTGCTCTAGATGTCGGGCATGGGGAAAGGCAGGGGCAATGGAAGCTGCTGATGGCCCCTCAGGTCTGTTCTTCCCTTCTTCCTTGATATAAGAAATTCCAAGTTTTAGTTGGGTACATGGTCACCAACTTTCCTTGTAGCTCAGTGTGGCCATGCCTGTCTCCTTTTGTCCTTCCTCTGGTAGGAATGCAAAGGCTGGAACTCCAGCAGCCATTTAAGTCATGCAAACTACTCTTGAGATTGGTGGACTAGGACCACAGATGGAGACTGGATTCCTGGTAGGTACAAATGACCAGGATAGCTTCTGCTCATTTCCAGACTCGGTTTATACTAGACAGATGTCTATCTTATTTAATTTATTATTATTAGTGGGTTTCCTCTCAGTTCAAATTAAGCAGAACCAAATTTAACTAACTTGGCAAGGATTAACATATCATAATGCTGGTCTCAGGAATGCCAGCCTTGTCCTTGGAAATGCTGGGTTTCCCATCCTGAACCCCTCTCCGTAGCACAGGTTCTACACAAACTGATTCCAGTTTCAATTAACAGGAACTTGAAATTACTCTAAATGACTGGTAGCAAACGCACTC
The DNA here is from genome assembly GCF_902686445.1 of Sciurus carolinensis. Classification (NCBI taxonomy): domain Eukaryota; kingdom Metazoa; phylum Chordata; class Mammalia; order Rodentia; family Sciuridae; genus Sciurus; species Sciurus carolinensis. The sequence continues at coordinate 186,669,674 of NC_062214.1, read as the reverse complement.
ACCAGTCAGATTATTCCATAACGTGTTGTCATTGGGGCTCTTGTTTCAGTTCAGATCCATGTCCCTCCCCCTGCCCTTCCCCCTCATTAGGGTCTCCAGGAATTTGTATAATACAAAGAAAAACCGAATTCACAAATAGAATACTGTCCTCCCCAAGCAAATCCAGAGTCAGCCATCATTCCTACTTCCTGGGCCTCCTTCCCGTTTCCAAGAGCTACACTCACTCTCTGAGCCTCACTCTGTCCATCCTTTGGTGCCCTAGATTCCAGTGCCTCCCCGGAATTGGATCCCATCCCTCATCCCATCTCCTGCCAGTGCAACTGCGGCCTCCCACAAAAATCCAGTCTCTCCTGTACTCACTTGACCGTGTGTGTGTGTGTGTGTGTGTGTGTGTGTGTGTGTGTTTATGTCACCTTTCTGGGTATGAACCAGAAGTGTGCTTGTAGGAATGACTCCTTGGGAAATAGGCTCTGAGGCAGATGTTTTCGGGGGGAGTGTTTAAGCGACAATACCCATGGGAGAAGGAAGGAAGAAGCATCAGGCAGAGAAAGAGCAGCCGTAAAGGGTCTCAGCACACTGTTTGAGACTCTAGAGGTTCCACCAGAGAAACCAAGGCAGCCATGGCCAAGTGGTGACATGGGGACAGGCTGCAGGTAGAGGTGGTTCATGGGGAAGAACGTTTGCTCTGTACTATTTTATTTTTTTCTATCTTATACATATTTTCAAACTTCAAACAATATGTATAACTTTAAAAATCACCAAAGATTAATTATTAAGTAGAGGGATGTCTGGTGAGTACAGACTTAGAATCACCTGGGGACAGTTCTGTGTTGTGGGAAAACCCAGAGGCATTTCCCTCTCTATCAGTGAAGAACCCATCTTTGCTGTTCCTCCAATTTCAGGACCTGCCTCTATCAAAAACAACTGGATCTGCATAGACGTGTGCTAAATTTGCAGACTCCATTCCTTTACCAGGCTGTCCCCACAAGACGGATCAGTGCGAAGTTCACCTGACTTCTCCCAGAGTCACCTAATTCAATTCCTTGTTGCTCAAAATAGGAAATAACTGGGCTGGGGGTGTAGCTCAGTGGTAGAGCACTTGCCTAGCACATATGAGACCCTGGGTTCCATCCCCAGCCCTGCAAAAGAAGATAAGAAAAACGAGAACAGTGGTTCCTAATCATGGCTGTGCATTAGATTCTCTCAGGGAGCTTTAAGAATACGTTCTTTCCCATGCCCCACCCTGGACCAGTTCAATCTGTGGTGCAGGCTTTGATACTAACAAGAAAACCCCCCAGGCGCTTCTGCTGTACAGTTGGACTCAAGACTCGCTGGTTCAGCCATGCTGTGTGTTATCCACCAGAGTACCAGGGCAGGTTCACGTGGAGGTAGCCAGCCCCGCTTCACCATCCCAGCCCTTGGAAGAGTGGCCACACTGCTTGTTTCCAACCTCTCGCTGTCCCTCTGTTACCCAAGTCCTGCTGTATGGCAGCCCCAGCCCGTGTCTCTGGGACATGCTTTTCATTGTCATTCCCAGTGAACTGCTAGTCGCCGTGTCCAGGGGATCTTCTGAGCCTTAGGTTCCTTCTCCCCTGCCCAGCGTTTGATCCTGGCAATTCCTCATGTCCTCAAACTCTCTTCCTTCCTTTCTTTGATTCCTACTTCCACGACTCTCTTCCTGCCTCTCCCCTGAACCACCTCGGTCTATTTCATGGGGCCCTTCCCCTGCCTGTTCTACTGCTCAGTTTTCCCAGGAGTTTCCAGTACCTTCTAGGCCACCATTGTCCTCTCACTGAGGATGGCTTCCACAGCTGCGCAGATCTCTCTCCTCAGCCCAGGACTGAATGTCCAGTTGCCCACTGGGTATTTCCACCCTGATGTCTTACAGGTACGTCAAACAAAGCCTTCCGCCAGTTGGAGGTCATGATCTATTGTCCCAGACCCCCGATGCTCTCTCCTTGCTGGATCAAATGGCACCACGTATCCACCCCTCTTCAGTTTCAACCCCAAACTCTAAGAATCCCCTGGACACTTTCCTTCTCCTCCTCCCACCACACCCCATTCATCCTGTCTTCCCCTGCTCTGCTTCGTCTCTACCATCCAACTTTGAGCCAGATCTTTGTCAGCTCCTCCCCTGGATGGCTGTGGGGATCTCCTACACAGTGTCCCTTGGTTAATCATGTCCCATTGATCAACCAGAGTGATCCTTCCAATCACCAATCTACAGCTCAAAACTCTTCAGTCAGTTCCCCAAGGACTTCCAAGTCCAAACTCGGGAAGGCCCACCCAGGCAATGACAACAAACTCCTTCTTGCCCATCCTCACAATCTGCAGGCAACAGAGGCCCTGGGAATCTCACCACACAGAACAACCTGCACTTCCAACCTGCCTACAGCTTCCTCAGCCTCCTCCTCAAGTCTGCTGGTCTCGGAATGCCTCCTGACTTTCCATGGTCTCCTATTCACACTTCAAACTTGTACCCAGAGTTCACCATCTCCAAGTCACCTCCTCCTTCTTGGTGTCCATTGCAGGACCTGGGAAACAGATGCTCAAGAAATGGTTGCAGAATGAGCAAATCCATACTGCTGTGAATTTTGGAAGGGGGCATGTACTATTACTCCATGAAGAAGGTGCCGAAGATGCTCATGACTTCTCTCTAACTCTCAAATGCATTGATTTTAGAGGAAGGTTTTCAAGGGAGAGCCCCGGGGGGACCCCAGTGCAGCCCCTGGGGACCCCTACTTTCAGTAGATACTTTATTTCATCTGTTTCACTTGCTTTTCTTCTGAGAAAGACCTAGTCTAAACAAAGTGTTTGGTGGCTAAGAAATATTTGAAAGTCAATAATCTAAATTATTCAAACAATGAAGGTGAATTGTAATTTCTATATGAATTATCACAACACCCCCAGCAAAAGTTCTCATTTTCTATATTTCTTTTTTAAGCAAAATGCCACAGGGATTTCCAAAACCGGCCTCTACCTTGTTTTCCTAGTGATTAGTGACATATTTGAATGTGGTGTTTGTTGTCTGGGGTTTGTTTGTTTTTGAATTTAAAACAAATTATCATTTTGAATCAGTAATATAGGCATATAGTCAAATGAAAAGCAGCAAAATAGGAGTTCACTGAAAAATTAGCCTCCCCATAGATATCCCATCCCCTTCCCAGAGACAAACCCTGCAGCTGGCTTCAGTGTGTGATTCCAGAGATTTCTGTGCAATGGCCACTGCTCTGGTGGGCAGGAAGCACGTTCCCTTGATGGGGACAATGAGAGGACAATCTTCTCCTAAGTGCCACTGACACAGTTTGATCATTACAAGCTCAGAGTGGCCTCGAAAGCCACCTGGCCCCTGCTACCCTGTGACTGTCAGGAAGAAGAGCTTAATGTCACCTCTCCCAATATCAAAACCAGTTTTTGGCAGATGACCTCTGGCATTTGCTTGGCTCATACTCAAGTACCTATTTCAGTCAGCTTATTTACTTACCTAGGGGGACATTTTTGCCCTAATGCATTATGGAGGATTTATCGGGAAATTATACTTCTTAAAAAGAGAGAATATGTGGGTGCTTTACTGGATTTATATTAAAAAAATGATTAGAGTGTTTGATATTTCAGTAAATGGTATTGGGACCATTTACTCTCAAATGAAAATGAAAAGAAGGAAAATTCTTACCTATCTCCATTATGGAAATAAATTAAAGATGTACTAAAGACCTAAACATGGGGAAAATTCCCTAAAAGGCTATTTGAAGAAATGATAAGAAAACATCACCATGAATTTGGAAAGAAAAGGTTTTCTGTAAGACAACACAAAAAAATACAAACTTTAATTAGAGGTACATCTGATTATACCTAATTAAAAATCTCTTGTCAAAATAACCCATGAACAAGATTAAAAGACAGACAGTGACCCGGGAAAAGGTATTTACAAAATATCTAGAAGAACGAGGATTATTATCTAGGATGTACTGAATTCCCACAAATCAGGTAGAAAAAGATATGCAACCCAGAGGTAAAACAAGGATATAAACTGAGCGTTTATAGAACAGAAAACAAGAATGGGCAATGTGTGTATTAAAAAGTCTTCAACTTCACACATAATTAGGGAAGTGCTGTTAAAACAACAAGACTTTTTGCCAATCACATTGGCAGACATCTCCAAGTCTGAGAACATGGAGTGTTGGCTAGGCGTGGGGTGACTGGAACTTTCCTTTAGTGTCGTTGAGAGTAAAGTGTAAATTGATACAGACACTTTAGAGAGCCATTTGGCAGCAGCTCGTGAATTTGAAAATGCGCATCCCCTGTAAGACAACGATTGCATTTCTAGTATCACCTTAGGGATGCTCCCACCCAGGTGCTCAAGGAGCCCTGTGCAAAGATAAGCAATTGTGCTTAGTTTTCATCTAAACTTCCTCCATGAGGAAAATGGCTAAAATGTGTCCTGTGGAATGTTTCGTTGACTTTCCTACTTTGCTAGGGAAACCAGAGCGAAGTCCTACAGAGCAAGAGGCGTACACAACGGAAATCTATTTTCTCCCAATTCTGGAGTCTCAAAATCTGAGGTGTTAGCAGAGTTGCTTTCTTCTAAGACCTTTCTCCTTGGCATGCGGATCGCCACCTTCTCCCCATATCTTTGTGTGGTCTTCCTCTGTGTATATCTGTGTCCTACTCTCCCCTTCTTTAAAAAAAAAAAGTGTTCTTTTTAGTCGTACATGACAGTAGAATGTATTTTGACATATCGAACATACATGGTTCCATTTTTTGTGGTTGTACATGATGTGGAGTCTCACTGGTCGTGCGTTCACATATGAACATAGGAAAGTTACACCCGATTCATTCTATGTCCTTCCTATATCTCCCCTTCTTATAAGGACACCATCATATTGGGTTAGGCCCAACCTATGATCACATTTTAACCCAATTACTTCTTTAAAGACCCTCAAATGCTGTCACACTCTGAGGTACCAGAAATTTGAACTTCAATATATTAATTTGGCAGGAGGACACAGTTTAACCCTAGCCCCCGCTTCTACCATGGAACCAGTGAGATCCATTGTAACTCTGAGACTCCATCTCAAAAAGCAGCTCTGGGCTGAAAAACCATGGCACACCGTGAGCTGTGGCTTGACACGACTTACCATACACAGCATGAAACACACAAACCTACGCCACTACTTCTCTATGGATGTGGACCTTTAAATACTCTGGGAGGATCCATTCCGCTCAGCAGAGGTTGTCTGTGTAATGGTTGTTCAACAGGACTTTAGCTATACTGTTTTGTTTCTTTAAGAAAATACTGGAAGGAGATATGGTGAAGTACGAATGGTTTTTAATTCTGAGTTGCAGATATGGGAGTTTGATTTCCATAGTCTTTGTATTTTTCTGCCCATCTTACATTTTCAAAGTTTAAAAAGCAAAATGGGACGGTCAGCTCATCTGTTTTAGTCAGCTTTTTTGCTCCTGTGATGAAAAGACCTGACCAGAACAACTGTAGAGGCGGAAAGCTTGAGGGTTCATGGTTTCAGAAGTCTGCCATAGACAGCCGGCTCTGTTTCTCAGGGCTCAAGGTGAGGAAGGGCAAGAGTGGGGTGGAGGGAAGCAGCTCACATGGTGATCAGGAAGCAGAGAGAGACTCCTCTGGCCAGATACAAATATATACCCAAAGCAACGCCCCAATGCCCGCCTCCTCCAGCCTCACCCCACCTGCCTTCGGTTACCACTCGGCTAATCTCGTCAGGGGATTAATTCACAGATTGGGTTCAGACTCTCGTAATCCAATCATTTCTCCTGTAAATCTTGCATTACCTCCCACATGAGCTTTTTGGAGCCACTTCACAACTACGCCATAGCATCATCCATACCCAGGAGTACTTTAAATGTACTTTCTGGTGAAGTTAAACTATGAAGGAGCTACACTGTGGAAGTTCACGTCATCTTGACCTCTCCAGAAACATGTGACTCCTTCCACTGCATTTTGGGGACATGCAACTGTAGGGTACTGGAGGAATCAGTCCTATGAACTCCCTTTTGGAATCTGTTCTGAGAAAGTGGTTGGTGATTGCTCCTACTATTTCGCACTATTTCTTCCTTACCAGGACTAATGTATTCCAGAAATAATTTTATGAGCTGCCTAAAATCCTTTTAGAATGAGAAGGAACATAAATAACAAGTATAATATCCAATGCAATAAACATTCTCTGCAAGTGAATTACAGGCTCGTGCTTTAGCAGGGTGAGAGCAACTTGGACTGAACTCCTACCATGTGCCAGGCCCTTTGCCAGGGTCTTTGGACAACTGTCATCTGCATTTTAATTTCCACAGTCTGAGGAAGCAAGTTATAAGGAACCATGAGTTTAAGTAACTTGCCCAAAGCCACGTAGTAAAGGACCAAACCAGCCTAACTGCAAACCCTAATAGGGTAATTTGAGAAAAAAAAAAAAAAAGGTGTTTGAGTCCTAATTTGGAAATGAGAAGAAAGTCCAGAACTCTGTGTGTGTGTGTGTGTGTGTGTGTGTGTGTGTGATCAAAATGAACCTATTGGGTTCATCTGTTTCTAGAATGAGAGGAGACATTCCAGGTGAGGAGCACCCATGGAAAACACATGCACTGGCCTAACTTTTGCCCGCTGAGTTAGTTTGCCGAGCCTTCCTTAACAAATGCCAAGACTGGGTGGCTTAAATAACAGAAATCTATTTTCTCACAATTCTGGAGGCTAGGAGTCTACAGTCAAGGCGTTAGCCAGGTTGACTTCTGCTGAGGCCTCTCTCCTTGGCTTGTAGATGACACCTTCCTCCATGTCTTCCCATCTTCCCCTGTGTGTGTCCGTGTCCTAATTTTCTCTCCTTATGAAGACAGCAGCCATGATGGATCAGGTCCCATCCTAATGAACCTATTTTAACTTAATAACTGCCTTATGGATCCTATTTCCAAATACAGTCACATTCTAAGGCCCTGGGGCCGGGATTTCAGCGTATGACTTGGTTGGGAGTGAGGGGGAACCTCAATTCCCCTCAGACAACCGTGATGGGTTGTTTCGTTAGGATCACATCTGGCTCAGCCCAAGCTACTGAGGACCTTGATGTTTTCAGAACTCCCCTACGAACTGGAAAGGGAGCTGTTAGTCAAAAATAGAGGGAACCCTAAGTCACAGGCCTCTCGAGGAGTGAGGATGCTCCTTGGTGAGTAACTCCTCTCGGGCTGGTCTGCATTTGCGAGGAGTCAGGTGGCATCTTCCTTCAGCTCTCCCCAGCTAATCGTGCCAGGACAGCTTGGAATAGAGCTTCACCTGCTCTTCATAGCAGGACTGAAACCATCTGGCACCCAGACAAAAGTAACGTGGGTTTTCTGCCCAAATTTGACACCAGACTTGAAAAGGACAGTCAAGTGTCAACCTAAATTGCTGATACTCCTACACCTTCTGTACGAAAGTGATCTATTTGCTGGGAAGGGTCTTCCCCAAACTAATAGGAATGACTTCCCATTTCCTTGGAATACAAATCTCACAGAAAAGCCCTCTACTCCGCTCAACGTTCACACGACTCAGAGGGTTCTAGGGTCTTGCAAGTGATCTGTGTCTGCTTCTGAGATCATTCGGCTGGAAAGGAAATCTCGCCCCCACCAACTTAAAAAAATAATCTCCATTTCAGAAGGGACACGTGGCTTGGGACACTGTTGTTCTTCATTTTTATTGACTTTCTCTTCTGGCACATATTGAGTCTCACAGTTTTAATTATCACTTATATACAGATGATATTCAAATTTACACTTCATTTCCAGCCCTTTCAGATGATGTCACCCTTTGCCTTGCCCCAAATTTGGCTCCCGTCTTGTCTTGGATGAGCCACAAATTTCTCTGATTGAATATGGATGAGCTGGAGGCTTTGCAGTTTAGTTGTAAATAAACTCTAAATGCATTGGAGTTAATTTACTCCATTGATATCCTGCCCCTCCAGTGAAGAGCAGGGATGTTCAGTGACTCTGAATTATTCTCCTCCATTCATTGGAGACTATGCAGCCAAGGGATTAATCTCCACAAAATAGCCAAAGACATTTGACAGTTGCCATCACTCCCAATTTTGGCCAGAATTTTGATTATCTCACAGCTGAAATTCTGCCATGATCTTTGGAAAGGCTTCCAACAACCCCCCTGTTTGTGGTCTACTTGGAATATGGCTGCCCTTTGGCCTCACTCTGTGTACACAATCCCAGGACTCATCTCCCTTCAGGCAGCTGTGCCAGTTTTGTGTGCACTGAATACAGTGCAATTTGTCAAGGTCTTGGCCAGATTCTCTGCCTTCACATAAACTCGCTTTTGAAATGACTTAAAATCTCTCCCTTTGAAGAACTTCCTGTTTTGTTCCATCACGTGGTTGGTGACTTACTCTGCATAGCAACTCAATGCTCCAGAACGTGTGATCTCACACAGAATCATATATTTGAAAACACTGAGGTGATCTCATAATAGGCATTGACCCAGGAAAGCCTGACTCTTGGTACTGACTGGGGATTGAACCCAGGAGCCCTTTACCACTGAGCTACATCTCCAGTCCTTTTTATTTAGAGATAGGGTCTCACTAAGTTGCTGGGGGTCTTGCTAAATTGGTGAGCCTGGTCTGGAACTTGCAATCCTCCTGCCTCAGCCTCCCGAGTCATTGGGATTATAGGCGTGCACCACCACGCCCAGCTGGCTCTTGATAAACAATAAACACTCAAGAAATACTCGTTGGAACAGAACTGAGAGAATAAATTTGTAATCCTTTGACCCATTTGTGGCTTTTGCTGCTGTCATTATTTATAGTTTTATCTACCTCTTAGATTATTATGTAACTGTGTTTGTGTAATTATTATTTCAACTAGAACATATTGGAAATCTCCATTAACATCACTGAAGGGTATACAGTGGAATGGAGTGTTTGGAGTTGTCAATTAGCCAGTTTGCCTTGTGTTGCTTTTCTTCATTATTTCAGTACAGCTAACGGTTCATTCAAGCACATTTTAATTAAAAACAAACATATGTGGTTCTGCTAAGAACTCTAGTGTCTAGTCGTGTAGTTAGACAGGGATGGCAAATATTTCTAGCAGTGACCATATGATATCTTCCATTCATCTCAGCAATAATCCTCCAAATCTAATTACTGTGAGGGTGGCAGCTGCACTCAGTTAGGCTTTTCTTTATTTTTACAGAGATGTATTTTTTTCAGTCCATTGGATTATAGAGAATCAGCTGCTGCTGGGGTTCTTTCCAAGGCTAAGATCCCAGCATCTCTAGGGTTTTCTTCCAGTTGTTTCCCCCTGGATCCTCTTCCCATGTGTTCCTGCCCATGTGCTTCCAGCATGAAGATTTCTAAAGAAACGTCTAGTCTGCTAATGAGATCTCCTCTTCCGCCTGTGCAGGTCTCTTAGGTGTATCTATTTTTGTGACCTGCGTAGACACCACAGAGCAGGGAAGCAGTACTGATGGGGGCAGCCTGGGGGGACTGCCTGGAGTCAACAGATGCCAGGATCTGATCTTTAGCTCTGCAGATCGGAATCAGGTTTCTGTTAGCGTCAGGAGAGTAGCTTAGAGTCTTTCTGAGGACACAGAGGAGAGTGTATTCACTCACAAGTCAGACCGTGGGCGTCAAGGCCTGTTTGTGCTGCTCATCAGTTTGTGGCCTGAAACATATAGCCTCATCTCTCTGAGGGGTGGATGGATGCTAAGGTGATCTGCCTGATCCCCGGTTGAGATCTTCCCTGGGATAAGGCCCAAGTTCTTTGGCATTCACAGCCTCTACAATCTGGCCCCAACTTTATCTCCAACCTTCTCTCTTAATATCTGGGTAACATAACCCTTCCAGCCAATTAGGTTACTTCATTAAGAAATACACCTGCCTCTCGATTTATACCTTTTTAATTTAAGGAATTTGAAATAAAACAAAAGATAAATTAGAAACATTATACATACACACAAAATAATTTCATAATAACACAGTTTAAGTTGCTTGCCTTAATTAAAAAAAAAAAGAAAAAGAAAAATCCCCAAATTTCTCAGTAGGAGTGCATGATCTAGAATGCTCCATGCCCTCTAGCTGGCTGACTAGAGTCAAGGCCCAGGGTGTTCTCAGAAGTTGGACTGAAGTTGGCGCCCCCATGCATCTCCTTAAACCATACCTAATCTCCAAGTAAAGAGAGTAACAAGGTCATAATTCCACCCGACTTGATACAACTAACTATATCCAACTGAAAACAAACTAGTCCTTTTTCCCAGGAGAGGAGCCAAAGTACTTGAATGACCCTTGTTCTTCTCCTTGATATCCTATAACTTAAATACCATGTTGCAAAGTTATTAATACTGAGGTACTATGATATAAAGTCAATGCAACTTATGTTACATGATAAGGGGAATGAGAGGGAGATACACACATTTGTAACAAAATATGGAAAAAATACTAATGACAATTATACTCCTCATTTTGTAGAACTGGACACCCTGGCGTTTATAACTACCCTCTTTACTACCCATTCCATATACCCCCCTTTTTTTTTTTGATACCAGGGATTGAACCCAGGGGAACTTACCCACTGAGCCACATCCCCAGCCCTTTTTACTTTTTTAGTTTGAGACAGGATCTCACTGAGTTGCTTAGAGCCTCGCTAATTTGCTAAGGCTGGCTTTGAACTTGCGATCCTCCTGCTTCCGACCCGAGCTGCTGGGATTTCAGGTATGCACCACCAAGCCTGGCCCATATTCCCTTTTCTTTCAGCAAAGTTCCTCAGATGATTAGTCTCTTTTCCTTTTCTTCCTTTCTTCTTCTTTTCTTTTCTTTCTTTCTTTCTTTTCTTTTTCCTTTTTTTCTTTGTGTGTGTGTGTGTGTGTGTGTGTGTGTGTGTGTGTGTGTTTTACTGGGGATTGAACCAGGGGCACTCTACTACTGAGTTCTATCTCCAGCCCCTTTTGTTTTTTATTTTCAGAAAGAGTCTAATTAGATTGCCCAGAATGACACTGAACTTGCAATCCTGGTGCCTCAGCCTCCCGAACAGCTGGGATCTCTGTGTGCCACTGCACCCAGTTGACTGTGGGTCTTTATCTGGTGGGGACCCAAAGCTCCATTCCTGAAGGGTCTAGGCCACAGATGGCCCTGTCTGGACTGGGGAGCTGTAGTTCTCCATTACTTTCATCACAGGACATGTGAATCCTAAGAGATGCTCAAGGGATCTCCACATTCCAGACATACCCTTCTTTTTTAAAAAAGTCCTTTTTAGTTCCACATTACGGTAGAGTGCATTTTGACATATTTCTACATACACCAAGTATAACGTCCCATTCTTGTGGTTGTTCGTGGTGTGGAGTTACACGGGCCGTGTGTTCACGTGTGAACACAGGAAAATGATGTCCGATTCATTCTGCTGTCTTTGCTCTTCCTTCCCCCTCCCCTCCTTCATTCCCCTTTATCTAATCCATACTACTTCCAGACATGACCCTCTCGACTCTGTTGTGGAACAGCAACTAATGTCCCATTGGTACCCATCACCCCAGCTGGCCAGAAGCTCCTCTTTGTCTGCTCATTCAGAGGCTTGAGGAGTGTCAAGTGGCCGCGGTGGTAGCCTTAACCTTCAGCCTAATGGAATCCCTGCTGTCTCCTGGTGGAAGCATTCCTCCCTTTTGGACTAAGACCTATAGGCCAGCAGTGCACAAGGCTGTGGGGACAGGAAGCAAACATTTTGTTAATGAGTCACTGGAGATAATTTCCACCTCTTGATTCCTGGACTCATGAATCCTGGCTATGGAAGAAACAGCCTCATATATTAAATGTTGATTGAGGGCATATACAACCAGCTGGAGACCTTGCCCACCCCTGCAAGCACCTGCTGGTGCTGTAGCTGAGTCTTCCAAAGGCCATTCCACTATTCTGTCAAGCCAGCTGCATCAGGAGGGTAGGGCAAGTGGTAAGACCTGTGAATTCTGTGCATGTGAGCCCACAGCCGTGCTTATTTGCTATAAAGTGAGTTCCTTTCACACAGAAGCAATGCTGTGTGAAATCCCACTGTGCATGGTATTCCACCGTGCAGAGGAGGCATTGTATATGCTTATGGCTGGTAGGTTTGGCAAAAGCAGTGCATTCAAGGAAGCAGATCTGTATACAGATTGTCTATCATAGCAACAAGAGAACATTGTTCCTTCCATGAGAGAAGACATCCAATGTAATCAGGCTGCCACTGAATAATGGCTGATCACCTAGGGAATTGGTGCCATGTTGGGGCCCAGTGTTGGTCTCTGGCTGTAATCAGATCAGCCCATGCATAACCTTCATTCCTATCGCCATTGTTTATGAACCTATTGGACAATGACAGCAATAACTGGGCAAAGTGACTGACTGGCGTCCACAGAAGAGGTCAGCCCATCTACTTGAGTGTTAAAATCCCCCTCTGCTGAGGTGAACATTTATATGGGACATAAATACTTTCATGTTTCTCACATTCAGAGAAGTCAGTCCACATGCCTCTTCCCCAGACTTCCTTTTCACCAATTTTCCAATTCTCAATACCAATTCTGTATTAATCAGGGCTCTCCATAGAAAAAGACGATAGGGTGTAGGTGTGTGTATATGTGTGTGTGTGAGAAGAAATTGTTTTTAAATAATTAGCTCACATGACTATAGAGGCTTGACAAGTCCAAAGTCTCATCGGAAAGGTTGAGACCCAGGGAAGAGTCAAAATTCAAGTTCAAAGGCAGTCTACTGAGGAGCCAGAAGGAGCCAATGTGGCAAATGAAGTCCCGAAGCTGTCCACTGGCAGAACGTCCTATTGTTCTGGAGAAATTCCATCTTTTGTTCTATTCTAGAATTTAGCTAATTGGATGAGACAGTTCCACATTATAGGGCACATAATCTGCTTTACTCAAAATCTACAAAATGTAAGTTTTATCCAAAAACAACCTCACAGAAGCATACAGAATAATGTTCAAAAACACCCTCACAGAAATACCCCAAATATTTGAGCACCTGGGTCAGTCAAGCTGACGCACAAAAGTAACCATCATAGGAAGGTAGTTACTCCATTTCTCAGTGGCTTATTTCTCACCTATGAAATGCAGATGATACCAGAACCCATCCTCTTGGGTGAACATGAAGAGTGAATGAGTCCGTGCACTTGTTGCGGGCAGTGCCCCCACGGAGCACTCAGTTTGCTCTGGATTATTATTATTATCACGGGCTTCGGCTGCATGCTTCACCCTCATGAAAATGCTCAGAACAAGTTCTGGCAGAACCACAAAGAGTAACAGGGGTGTCGGTGGACACCACCACTTACCTGATGAGAGACTTCATACATTATAATTCTTAGAAGTGTCGCAAATGGACACTTTGCCTGCTAGCTTTTCAGGCTACCCTGGCCAGTGCTTCATCAGTCAGTGGCTGTATTTTCTTGTTGTTATTCCATGAATAAATTTTAATATATTCCATTTTCCCCATAAACTCTTTATTTACTGCTCATATTAATGCAATATGGCAAAACCATTTACATGACTGGAATCTTGGGTAGCCTTCTAGAGCATTTCTCTGGCTTTGCTTCTCTTCAATGCTTAGGAGAAAATTCATTTTGCTCTACATGTTTTTTAATTAACTGGCACTTCTCCTGAATCTAATTATCAGCAGAAATCAAGAGGTGGCTACAGAGTGGAGTGATTCACAATCCAGTTGGGTTTGGCTGGAATTGGGTATGAGCCTCACCTAGACCTGGCTTCTTCACACGGGGTTATTTTGAGGATTGAATGGGGGTGTCCTCGACACAGTACAGAGCCTGGTACTCAGACAGCACTCAGTGACTGTGAACTAGGACAATTCCTTCAGTTCCTTTGACTTCTTGCTCAGAGGAGACCTAGAAGCCTGGGTCCTTGAATGTCTTCATGCAGGAAGTTGCCTGAATCACCCCTGTTAAATATGCAAGAAGTAAACTTCTACTGTGGTTAACCTTTGACATTTTGGGTTTATTTATTCCAGCCGCTGCCTTCTTAGGTACCTATTCACCTTAACCAACATGGTCAGCTAGTATTGCAAGAAGGTTACTGACCTCTCCCCCTCTGCAGGCTTCAGAGGCCTGGACTTCCTGTAGGAAATGTCTGCTACACAGCTTATTTACCCTTAGCATCTACTAGCCAACGTCAGTGCCTCCCTTTTGGAGAACTTTCCTGACTTCCCAGTTATACAATATCATGGGTATTGATTTCAGGGTGACAAAAATGTATGCCTTTATTGAATTTTTGTCTTGAGGTCCATACTGCCAAAATAATAGAAAAGGAATTCTAATTAATTTTGGGGGATCCTATTTTTTTGCTTTTGAACCTAATTTCTGGATTGCGGGATGGGAAAACTGTTCTTCAATGCTATTTTCTGATAGAGACATCCTCAATTTGTTTGATATTTTGTTGTCAGATAACTGGAATTTTCACTCAGCCTTGACTCCTAGGACTCTGTCCTGGTCCATCTCAGGGGCTCCCATACCCCTTCCAACAGACCTGTGAGGGTAAGAAGGCTCCTGTGAGAGTCCAGGGTGGCAGGACTCTGTCTGGGAGTCAGTGGGTAGAGGAACACCAAGACGGAAAAAAATCAACTAAGACTTTAGTATTTAAAAAATTTAATCTTACCACAAAAAAATAAGTCCCCGGGGAGCAAAACCTGCATCCTGATTATATCCTCACACTCTGCCCAGAAAATCGAATTTATCTCATTAGGTATTTGATATTGCTATTAAATGGGAGAGGTAAGTCCATGGAATGCAGAAAGTGAAGAAAAGATTCCCATTTTTGTTGTCGTTATTGTTGTTTGATACTAGGTATTGAACCCAGGGGTGCTTAACCACTGTACCATATCCTCAGTCCTTTTTATTTTTTATTTTGAGACAGGGGTCTTACTAAGTTACTGAGTCTGGCCTCGAATTTGTGATCCTCCTGCCTCAGTCTCCCAAGCTTCTTGGATCACAGGCATGCTCCACTATGCCTCGCGTGCCAGTATTTTTTTAAAATGGACTTTTTAAAACTTATCTTTTATTTTTACAGACTGCAGGTTGATCCATTATACACAAATGGGGTACAAATTTTCGTTTCTATGGTTGTGCACAATGTAGATTCACACCATTTGTGTAATCATATATGCACATAGGGTAATAATGTCTGTCTCAGTCCACCATCTTTCCTTCCCCCACCCACTCCTGCCCCATTTCTCTCTACACAATCCAAAGTGCCTCTATTCTTCTCTTGCCCCTCTGGCCACTGCCCCCTGACCACCATTATGTATCATCATCCACTTATCAGAGAAAACATTCAGCCTTTGGTTTTTTGGGATTGGCTTATTTCACTTAGCATGATATTCTCCAACTCCATCCATTTACCAGCAAATGCCTGCCATAATTTTATTCTTCTTTATGACTGAGTAGTATTCCATTGTGTATATACACCACGGTTTCTTTATCCATTCATCAGTTGAAGGGTGTCTAGGTTGGCTCCACAATCTAGTTATTGTGAATTGAGCAGCTATAAACATCAATGTGGCTGTGTTACTGTAGTATCATGCCAGTGTTTTTTGAAACAGTAACCTCAAGTGTGGAAGGGCACTGTATGGGCTTAATTGTGTCACTATAAAATTCAGATGGTAAAGGAGTCACATTGCCTCGGAATGCAAGTTTATTTAAAGATAGGGTCTATAAAGAGGCAACAGAGTTACAATGAGGTCAGTTGGGTGGGCCCTAAACCAAGATGACTTGTGTCCTTAGAAGAAGAGGAGATTGTTACTTGGACAGATGTGGAGGGAAGGCCAGGTGGGGACACCGGGAATCCCTAGACCAAAAGAAGGCAGTGCTGTAATTGGGCAGCACAGGACTGAAATGAGTCTTCAGCTTTGTCTCAAAAGACAATTTTTTAAAAAGTCACACTATATAAAAATTTGCTTCTCAATATGCGAAACTGGCCACATTACTTCTTCTGGCAGCAATGTAACAAATAGCACTACTTTCTTCTTTCCTCTTTAAACAACTAGACAATTGGTAAAAACACATGACACAGTTGTATTCAGACACTGGACAGGACTGATCCCTGAGAGAAAGGAAGCAAAACCACATGAAAGAACCCGGAGGGAGCTGCAAACCAACGCATCCTTAGCATCTACAACAATCGGGAGACCATCACGTGCCCCCTTCAGGGTGCAGAAATCCCACGGATCAGCCCTCACGCTGCTGCAATAAGTTACCCTAAACCTAGTGGCTTAAAACAACACAGATTTTTTCTTTTTTAGTCTCATGGTTGTCTAGATCAGAAGTCACAGACATCACGGGCTAAGACCGAGGTGTTCACGTGAGTGCACCTCTACTTTGGGGGAGATCCAGGATAGAATCCATTTCTTTGCCTTTTGCACCTTCTAGAGCCCTACTCTCCTTGATGCATGGCCTCCTTCCTCCTTCTTTAAAGTCAACATCAGTCAAATCCCTCTCACATGCCTCCTCTGCCTCTTCTGCCTCTCTCTTCTGCTCTTGAAGACTCCTTGTTCCCCCCAAACAAGCCAGGACACAGTTCCTATTTTCAGGTAAACTGACCAGCAATATTAATTTCAGCAACTATGTCAATTCCCCTTTGTGCTGTAACCTAACATATTCCCAGGTTCTGGCGATGAGGATGCGGACAACTTTGGGGCTCTTAATTATGCTTACTGTAGCCACGGAGGCATTCATTGGAGACCTCAAAACAGGCATGACGTGGTGGTAGAGATGAAGTAATCCTGAAGTGATGGCTATTCTAGAACCGACCTAGCCAAGTTCAAAAACAGGCTCAAAAGGATAAAGCTGATCTGCCAGTAAATTAAGGCTTGCAAAATGACTCTCAAGGTTCATTAAAGAAAGACAATAAAGTCCAGACACACACAAAATCATGTTTATGACCCCCACCAAAAGTTTCCAGACATTCAAAGAAGTAGGAAAATATGAGCCATAACCTAGAGAAAAGCTGGCCAGCAGAAGCCAGCCCAGGACAACAGCAATCACAGAGGGACCAAACCGAAACTTAAGAAGAGTTCTTATAAATAACCCAAGAATTTAAAGAAAAATGTGACCAGAACGAGGAGAGAAATGCAAACTATAAAAAGAAACAAATGGAATACCCATGGAACCAAACAAAACTTCCTGGATAACTTTAACAGAAGATTGGACATTACTGAAGAAAAGGTTGGTGAACTTGAAGAAATCGTGGCAGAAACTATCTCGACTTAAGTACACAGAGGAAAACAAAAGAAAGGGACTTAGTGACTCGGGGAACAATATTAAGTGTTCTAATTCATATAAATAAAGTCCCAGGAAAGGGAGGACAGAACATTTATTTAAAGAGATAATGGCCAACATTTGCCCAAATTTAATGACAATTATGAACATAGAGTTCCAAGAGGCTCAATGAGCCCCAAACAGAATAAAACAAATAGCACACCTCATAGTACATCATAATCAAATTGCTGAAAAGCAATGACAAAAAATAAATTTTTAAAAGCAGACAGAGGAAGGTAGACCCATTATAGACAGAAAACAAAGACAAGAATTTCCAGACGTCTTGTCAGGACCAGTGAAGGCACAAAGACAAGGAAAAAGCGTCGTCATGGTGCCGGACGTAAAAAAGAAACAGAGGCACCTGTGTTGAACTGCATCTGTGTTGCTACGGTTGGATACAGTCAGAGTGTCACCCCAGGGCTCCTGGTCCCTAGTGTGACCATGTTGGGAGGCAGTATGGATCTATAAGAGGTGGGATGCAGTAGGAGGTCTTTAGGTCACTGGGGACACTGCTCTTGGAAGGGACTGAAGTGGTTCTCATGGGACCATAAGTTAGTTCTTGCAGGAGAGAGTTGTCACAAAGGGGAACCTGAGTCCCCAATCATTCTCTGGCTCCCTGTCTGGCAATATGATCTCTCCCTCTCATAGTCACTCCCTCCATGATTCACCACCTTTAGGCCCCAACAGAGGTCAAACATATAGGGCCACCTGAAGTTGGACTTTTGGCTTCCAAAACTCTGAGCTAAGTAAACCTCTTTCCTTTATAAAGTTAACCTACCTCAGGTATTTCATTATAGTAATTAAAAATGAACTAACAGATCTATCCAGCAAAAATAATCTTCAAAAATGAAGAACAAGATAAGACTTTCATTCCAGAGACCTCCACTGTCAGAAAGCCAAGGAGAAGCTTTTTGGGTTGGAAAATGATACCAGGTTGATACTTGGAGCTACATAAAGGAAAGAATAACACTGGAGATGAATCTGTGTGTAATTATAAGTTGTATTTGCTAATTTTACATTTTACTTCATAAAGAATTCAATTTCAAGTAAAAAATTAATAACAACACGTTGTGGGATTTATTATGTACATAGAAATAAAATGTGTGACGGCAATTACATAAAGAACCAAAGGAGAGAAAAGGAATCATATTATCGCAAGATTCTTAGGTTAGCGTGGAATGGTGGCACAAGCCTGTGACCCCAACAGCACTGGAGGCTGAGGCAGGAGGATGGATGGCAAGTTCAGAGCCAGTCTCAGTGACTTAGGGAGGTCCTAAGCAAGATCCTATCGCAAAATAAAAAATAAAAAGATCTGGGGAATGTAGCTCAGTAGTTAAGCGCTCCTGGGTACAATCCCCGTTACCGAAAAAAAAAAGATCTTAGGTTACACATTAAAAGGTATATTATGGGCTGGGACTGTAGCTCAGTGATAGAGCTCTTGCCTAGCTAGGGTGAGGCATTGGGTTCAATCCTCAGCACCACATAACATAAATAAATAAAAATAAAAGGTTAAAAAAAAAGTATATTATGACTTGATGGTAGATTGTGATAAGTAAAAGGGGCATATTGTCAACCCTAGACTCTACTAGACTATTCCACTAAAAATGTAACAAAGTTTTAAGTAATACACCCCTGGAAAGAAAATCTTAACTGCAAATACTCAATCCAAAAGAAAGTAGGGGGAAAGTGGGGCAAAGTAATAAAAGTCAACCAAAACAGAATAATTAGATGGTAGACTTACATCCAACCATATGAGTAACTGCAGCAAATAAAAGCACTTTAATTAAAAATCAGAGATTGTCAGACTAGATAAGAAATCAAGAACCAATTAAGTTTTGTCTACAAGAAATCCAATATAAAGTCACAAATAAGTTAAAATAAAAGAATGGAAAAAGATTATACAAACATTAATGATAAGAAAGCTAAAGTGCCTATATTACTATCAAACCAAGTGAACGTCTGATGAAAGGATATAACCATGGATAAAGAGGAGCAATTCACAATGATAAAACAATCAATTCATAAAGAAAACATTGCAGTCTTAAGTGTATATGTACTTATTCACTGAGATTGAAAACACAAAGCACACTGGGTATGGTGTCCACGTCTGTAACCCCAGCAACTTAAGAGGCTGAGGCAGGAGGATCACAAGTTCAAGGCCAGCCTCAGCAACTTAGCAAGACCCTGTCTCAAAAAATAAAAAGGTCTGGGGATGTAGCTCAGTGGTAAAGCACCTCTGTGTTCAATCCCAAGAAGAAAACAACACTGAAAGAACTGAGAGGAGAAAAATTTTAAATCCACAGTTGTAAGTGATTTCTAAAGTGAACGTTTTCCCTCCAGAATATGGTGTTAGAAAAACTGAATATTCACATGCAAAAGAAATAAGTTGGACCATCATCTTATACTGTATACAAAAATGAACTCAAAATGGATCAAAGACCTAAACATAAGAACTAAAATTATAAAATTCTTAGAAGAAAGCATGGAAAGAAATCTTCATGACCTTGCATTTGACAATACTTTCTTGGATGTGACGCCAGAAGCATAAACAACAGAAGAAAAAACAGACGATTTGGACTACATTGAAATTCAAGACTTCTGTGCAGAAGGACACTACTCACGGAATGAAAGGGTAACTCACGGAGTAAGAGAAAATATTTACAAATCACATATCTGATAAGGAATTAATATCCAACAACTCATCGATTAAAAAAAAAAAAAACAAACAACTCAATTAAAAATAGTCAGAAGACTTGAATAGCCTGAAGAAGGTTTGCAAATGGTTAACAGCCCCATGAGAAGATATTCAACACCACTAACCATCAGGGAAATGCAAATCAAAACCACAATGAGGTGCCACTTCACACCCATTAAAGTGGCCATTATCAAAAACAGAAAATAACAAGTATTGCTGAGAACGTACAGAAATTTGAACTAGCATACCGTTGTCTTTGAGAATGTAAAATGGGGCTATTGCTGTGGAAAACGGTATGGCAATTCCTCAAATAGCTAGGCCTAGCCTTACCATATAATTCAACAATTCCATTGCTGAATGTCTAATCAAAATAATCTAAGGCAGGGACTTGAACAGATATTTGTACACTCATGTTCACAGCAGTGCTATTCACAAGAGCCAAAAAAGGTAGAGGCAACCTGTTTTAGTCAGCTCTTGGTCACTATGATGAGATGCCGTACACAGCTTACTTGTAAAGAAAAGAGATATTTAGCTCACAGTTTTAGAAAGCCTAAGTCCAAGATCAGGGGGCCCCATTGTTTTGGCCCCTCGTGAGGTGGTACTTCAGGCACTTGATGGCAGGGCCAGGCTCACTCCTTTTATGTTAACCCTCTCCAGAGAACTACCAGGGGGCCAAACACCTGTGGACCGCCTGCTAGGCCCCGCCTCCCAACAGCACCACCCCGGTGCCCAAGCCTTTAATCCCAAAGGCCCCTTGGGGACACTCAAACCATAGCCCAACCTTCGTGTCCATCCGCAGACCAATGGACAAACAAAATGCAGTACATACACACAATGGAGTACTGTTCTGCCTTTAAAAAGAAGGAAATTTTGACAAAATACAACATGGATGAACCATGGAGACCGGGTTAAGTTCCATAAACCAGTCACAAAAGGATGAGTATTGTATGACTCTTCTTACGTGGATCCCAGAGCGGTCACATCCACAGAAACAGAACAAAATGGTGGTGGACTTGGGGGGGGGGGGAGGAATGGGAATTATTTATTACTATTGAGCTGTCTACTGAAAAGCGGTTACAAATGGCAAATTTTATGTTATTTCTATTTTACTACAATAAAGGAGGAGGAGGAGAAAAAGAAATAATAGCAATAAAGGATTTGAGGAGGGAAATCTAAGCATGTCCTTGTGGTGATTAAGTTCATTGTTCCCCCTTTTTCCAGATCATAGGGAAATTCTTGCATTGCAGTCTGGCCCAGTTCCCCTCTAAGAGAACTCCTGTGCTAGAAAGCTCTGGCCAAGTGGGCCTGTGGGTCTGTGTCTGGCATTTGAACTAGATTTTTCTTACTTCCCAGTTTAATTTAGGGGAAAGCACTTCACTAAAGTGCTTAAACAGGAAGGAGAAATTACCAACACTGTTATTTTCTCTTGCGACAGCCTCAAGATTCAAGCTAAAGCTACCATTATCCTTTTCCTTCAATTCCTCTAAAAATACTCATCTCCCTATTGGGTTCCACGGGGAAGGACATTTTGGCTGGTGCCATAGGTGCAGACAGAACCACAGGCAGCCTGGTCCTTATGGGCTCTGTGCAGTGATAAGGGACCTTGTCCTCCAGGGGCCTCTAGTTTATCCAGGGTGCTACCTGAGGATTCAGCAGTCAGGCCAGATCCCAGACTGGGATATGGATTTCCTTTCTGAATGATTGAATGAATGATCAATTATCCAGTAACGAATAGATCTTGCAGATGATTATTTCAACTTAGTACCCATGCAAAGCCGATGCCAAAATGGTACCCTCACATAGGGCAACAGAACTCTGGCATTGACTTGATAATTTTAAAAATGAAAATAACAAGAATAGTCCCAGTATCAGCTGACATTTGGGGTAATTTTCTTATATTGATTTATTTAATCCTCACAGTGAAGCTCTAAGGCGAGTTGTATTTTTATCCCGATTTCATGGATGAGAAGACTTCGGCACAGGGAGGAGAGGTAGCTTTTCTGTGATGGGCGTATGCATACATTTTTACTTCTTTGTCTTGGGATGTCCCACTGAGAAGCAGGCGAGTTTGAGGCTTGTTTTGTGTTGCTATATAATTCGAGATGGGAAGTCAAGCCATGGGAAAGTCAATGTCCCAAAGGAAGTGTGGGGAATTTTTGGTTGTGTAACCAAGAGGATTGGGTGTCTCCAGTTTCAGGCACGGCTTTATCTGAATGTTCTCTCTCCCTCTCCCCACCTCCCTCTCCCTCCTCCTCTCCCTTTCATTTTCTCTCTCATACACACACACCCTTCTCCATGTCGAGATTCTTCTTACATCTCTGCTAATATGGTTAAACTAGTAGCATCAGATTTCCATCCAAATATTTAAAATCTGGTACAGGGGTTTCTTTCCCCGCACCCTCCAGCATGCCTCCTGGGATTGAATCCTGTGGCCCTGTTTTGGGCCACTTATCATCCCCCAATCCAACCGTGTGGTCAAGCGAAGGACATCCAGATTCACCTGGCATGTGCCACTTGCCCGTCTTCATGTTTGGGTGGGGGAGGGGCTCCGCACCACCTACGCTGTGTGCACCAAGAGTGCAGCGAGGACAACTGGGTGCCCCTTCCTGAGGAAGGAGTGTGCACACTCAGGGCAGACAAAATAATGTCGAGGAGCCTGTTGATGGAGGCGCTGATGCTGAGTGGATTGGATAGCCAATAGCCAGGTCTCTCCCTGCCAAGCTTGCTGCCCACAGCCCTTTAAAAGATTTTAACAGCTTTGAATTCACAGCTCATGGAGCACGCAAGAGACTGAGCCATTGGTGTTCCGTTTCTGGAGGGCTGCCATATGTTTAATTTGGATATTCATTTTTTCATTCAATAAGGATTAATGGCACACTAGCTATATGTAAGGCTCTAGAAATGCAGAATTGAATCAGGGTCAGGACTCCAGCTACCACCGCAGGGAGGAGCTTACTGTCTGATGCCATTTAACACGGGTTTGCTTGACTAGGTAAATCACATGCGACTTGTGCATATAATGTTGGATAATTCATATAGCACCATGAATAGAATTTCAAATAGTAGCAGGTAGTCAATACAGATTTGCTGATTTCTGTTTTGATTTTGTTTCTTTTGGTATGGGGGATTGAACCCAGGGGCGCTCAATCATTGAGCCACATCCCCAGCCCCTTTTTGCATTTTATTTAGAGACAGGGTCTTGCTAAGTTGCTGAGGTGGCTTTTGAACTCACGATCCTCCTGCCTCAGCCCCCCAAGCCACTGGGATTACAGGCATGTGCCACTGAGCCAGGCAGATTGCTGATTTATCACACAACAGAAAAGGTTCATTCTTCCGTTTCGTGATTATTTTTCTTTTCTCTTGGACCAATCAGATCATGAGTGATAGAAGCTACCAACTGTATTTCCAAGAACAGTGAGTTAAGGCTCTCCCTCACAGGTGTTGGAAATGGAAATTGTCTGGTGTGGAAAGCCCTCGTCTTCTAAGCACGTGTGTGCGGTTAAATGTGTGGGCACGAGGAGTCTCACAACCTCCATTTTTCCCCGTCTGTACTTTTGCTACCTTTGATCCTGGATTTTAATCTTATTTGGTTAAATTATTTCTAGTGAGGTGTTCAAAGACTTTCAAGTATCTCTGCCTTTTGAACATTAGCTCTTTTTTGGTGTGTTTTTTCCTAATTATTCTATATATAGCATAATGACCATGAAAGCAAGGGGGAAAAAAACCATTTTATGTTCTTGAATTTGATTTCATATTCACAGCCTCCACTTAGTACCTCTCTAGTTATTAGATTCATTTCAATGTCATTTATGAGGCGCCTGCCAGGATTATAGTCATTTCAATACACGTTTCTGAACATTTAGGGAATAAGTTGGTTCATTGATTTAAACATAGGACCTCAATATCTGTGTTTATATGCCGCTCAAAGCTCCTATTATAGTTATTTTAGAGCTGGGCTACTGTGCATTATTTGATGTATATTTAGTATTTGTTAATCAAATATTTATTGAACACCTACTATGTGTCAGGTACCACTTTAGGTGTTGGTAATACAGCAGTGAAGAAGACAAAATTCTATATTCAAGGAGCTTTCACTGTAGGGGGGAGCGAGATCCTAACTGTATAAGTAAATATATTACCATGTACTATGAAGAGAATTGAAGTAGAGCATGAGGCAGAATCAGGAAAGCTCTCTTGGACTGGCGCGTTGAGTATGTCTATTGGTTCCTTAGAGCTGCCATAACAAAATACCACAGACGGGTGTTAAACAGACGTCTACTCTCTCACAGTTCCGGGCTCTGGAAGACCAAGATCAAGGTGTCAGCAGGTTTGGTTCCTTCTGACGCTTCTCTCCTTGGGAGCTGGCTGCCTTCTTCCTGTATATTCCCTTGGCTTCTCTCTGTGTGTGCTGTAGACTGGTGCGGTGTGGTGTGGTGTGTGTGTGTGTGTGTGTGTGTGTGTGTGTATTCTAGTCTCTTCTTAAAAGGGCACTAGTCAGGCTGGATTAGGGCCCAACCTCACCAACCCATTTTAACTTAATTATCTCTTTAAAGAACTTAACTCCAAATACAGCCATATTCTGAGGTCCGGGGAGTTAGGATTTTGACACTGAATTTTGAAGGAGACACAAGGCAGCCCCTAACAAAGGGTCAAGCAAGACCATCCTGAGGAGGAGTGACCTCTGAGCAGAGTCCTGAATGAGGAAACAAGAGATGGGAAAGTCGTCTGGAGAAAGAGCGCCCCCTGCAGGGGACCGGGCGGGCGCAGGCTCCAGCTGAAGCTCGACGAGGCCACCAAGACCAGAATCAAGTCAGACAAGGCAACAATGCCTCAGGTCAGGCTGAGGCCAGCTCAAGGACCTCAGAGGCAGGGCGACACTGCATTTTTTTTATGAATGCTATAGGAACTCATTGTCAGGAACATAATCTCACATTCTTTCTTCTTGTTTTTAATCTTTTTTTTTTTTTTTTGTACTGGAGATTGAACCCAAGGGTGCTTAACCACTCAACCACATACCAGCCCTTTTAAATTTTTATTTAGAGACAGGGTTTCACTAAGTTGCTTAGGGACTCACTAAATTGTTGAGGTTGGCCTTGAACTTGCCATCCTCCTCCCTCAGCCTCCCCAGTTGCTGGGATTACAGGCTTGCTCCACCATGCCCAGCTCTCCCATACATTGCTAAAATCTAATTTTAAAAATTCACGACAAATTTTCTGTAGACTTCCAAAATTCCGGTGATCAAGATCATAGTGATTGTGACCTCAGAGAAGTGTCTTAAAGTAGTTAAGAGGCAGAACCCAGAGGTCATTTTTTTTTTTTTTCTTCTAGGAATTCCTTCCTTCCAGTGTTCAGATTTCAGCTAAGTTATCTGGAAGACTGGATTACTGTGAAAACTTCCCCCGCCACATCAATGCTGCTGAGTCAGTGACAACAGAAACGCATGGTTCAGTGTGGGTAGATGGAAGAACACCTTTTCTTGAAGAAAGCCTTTGATTATAATAATAGGGTCTGGAGTTATTTATAAGCATGATATTAAACTGACATCCCTTGGGGACAACATGGGTCAGGGCAAACACTGAGGTGTCTTTCCATCTTTGACAGATTCAGTGTCTTTCCATCTTTGACAGATTCCATCTCTGGACTTAGGTGAAGTAATGAGAGGATTAGTTAAAAATTGCTTTGGGCTTATTAAACAATTTGTTGCCAAATTTAAGAGCTCTCCACAAAGCAGTTCACACACACACCGTGCCTGGAGCTTGTTCGGAACTACCCGAAGTTTATTCTGAACTAACTGAAGTCCGGCGTAACACTGGATTATACTACAAGCCGTCAACATATCTTTTTTTTTTTTTTTTTTTTGGGTGCTGGGGATTGAACCCAGGGCCTTGTGCTTACAAGGCAAGCACTCTACCAACTGAGCTATCTCCCCAGTCCCTATATCTTTTAAGTTAAAATGGTTATGTCCATGTTTTTAGCTATATCCATGTTTACAGTGTAGTTTTGTTGTGTGCAGATTCCAGCACTGCCAGGTAGGCGGTAGGCACTTTCATGGGAACATGTACAACACATCATCTTTCTCTTCTGTATTTCCATTAAACTGAGTTACTGAGGTCTGCCTTGCAAGACCAGTGAAAATTCCATAATACAGAAGAAGATAATGATACTACACACACACACACACACACACACACACACACACAGAAATTTCAACTGTAATATCCTGATGAGAGTTAGTAGAATTTGAAGGGTGATCGGTTACATTTCAAAAATAACTATAGGCCACTTTTTTTCATTTTTCTTCTTTGGAAACATGGTATCTGTTTTTATGAAGAGAGAAATGATAAATAGAAAATTAATTTCAACGAGCATTTGCCTTGGAAATCATTTAGAGATCATGGGAATCACTGTTAATGTGACGATGAAGAGCTTCCCTCGCCCCCACAGGGAGAGAAAATGGACGAACTTCTTCTGGCCAAATTATTAGAATTATATGTGGGTATGAATGAAGGCCTAAAAATAAATAAATAAATGACCTAATACAGAAGCGCTGTTTCGCATCTTCCTCTAAAGGTCGCCTTCAGTCCCTGAAGAAGCCCAGCGCCCCAGGAGAGCACAGCCAAAATGACTCAGTCAAGTTCTCTGGCATTTCCAGGCTGCCCTTGGTGGCTGAGCTTAAAAGGGTCCTGTGGTGGTGAAGTCACTTCATTGCATCTGCTCTGATGAGCAAAGCTGGAGGTGTCGGAGATGACGGGCCAGGGCCACGCGGCCCGTGCAGCCCTCTCCTGAGGGTGGCGAGCATTACGCAGTCGTCAGATGAACGCGCCTCCACTGCATTCTCGCTTTAAGCCAGAAAACTGTGACGCTCTGGAAAAGCCTGCGTAACAAGATCCAGACACCGAGCTGGGTCCCAGCGGTAGGCAGCCGGTGGCATTGAGTCACTATTACCTTACCGAGGCCGTAAAAAGCCAGTACGTCTAAATCCAAAAGCAGAGAGGAAACCGGCGCAGGAAATAGGTGGCTTTCAATAACAACACACTTGTATGGATCGGAGTGGGAAGGTGGTTCCGTTTTCTAGAGAAGGCTGGCTGGATCTCCAGTCCCTTCTTCCGAAGGCAAGGAGAAGGAATGAGCCTGAATTACCCTTGATGACTAAATGTCACGTTTATCTCCCCGGAGTCCTTGCTTGGAACACAATTTCAAGGAATCCCATTTAGCTTGCTGCCGACTGGGCACTTGCTGCATACTTGAGTAAACATAGGCTTCCTCATAAACTGCCTTTCTTAGAAACCTAAAGTACAAAAAAAACCTTAAGTTCAGGAAAACTTAAATTTCTCAGAGAGGCAGGAAAAGGGATCAAGTTGCTGAACAATAGAGCTAGAAAGAAAACCAAATGAACCCTGGGGCAGAGAGCTAAAGGACTTCGAGAAATTACATTTCAGAAAATTACGTTTCAGTGATCAGTTTAGGCTCTAGTTTGCAAAGGTACCTGGATCCGTGAACAGGGTGAATCTTGTACAAAACCTGTTTGCCTGGCTTGATTCAAAGTCATCTGTGACTTTCATTTCTCATGTGATGGACGAATCTGTCAGGTGTGACCCTAACCAGGTGCTGAGCACAATGGAGAAAGAAGTACAAGCTCTGGCCTTGGGCTTGAGGGTGGTGGAGGTGGGCGACATTCACAGAGGCAAAAGCGCAGCGTGGTTTCAGAGTTTTAGGGAGAGGTCTTAACAAATTAGGTAGAGTTTAGTGGTCTGTGACCTAGAAAAGACAGGTCACTCTCTCCTTTGCTTGGTTACTTAAGGGTTCTGGGCAGGCCAGTGATACAGATGCATTCTTGAGCTACTGTACCAAGAACAGAATCCATAAAGATCAGTAGACTCTGTCAGCGACTACCTTGGCAGCATCCAGATCCTCAGGGGGAAGGAAGATACTACTATTTGCTAGGGAGAGGAATGACGATATTTAATTTGCAATCTAGATATATAAAAGTTAAGTTTCTGACTGTGTATCTGTTACCACATTACCTAGGAACTACTGGTTGGATTTTTACTGTAGTAGAGTGGACTTAAAACGTGATATTAAAAAGATGGACTTTAAAAATGGTCTTCAAATATGGACTCTAGAAGGTGGGGGCAACTGCCAGTGAAGAGCTGCCCCATTATGTATTATCTTAGGTGGCATCTGTTATCTCAGAAACAGACTTACAGAGGAGGATTCATGTGCAAGAATTTATTAAGGAAGTGCTCTGGGGGAAATCAGTCTTGGGGGAGGAGAGAAGGGATAGGCAGGATGGGGAAGCGGAAGATGCCCAGCCAAGGAGCCTTTTTAGGCTGAGTTCCAGCCTGAGCTCAGCTCCATGGGAAGTCATGGAGCATAAGTGACATCTCAGACTTTGTCCCACCTCTAAGCAGGGAGCTGGGCTTTGAAACTCTGCACCAGCCATTGACCAAGGACCCCCAGGAAGAGTCCAAATTCCCAGGTGCTCCTGGCTGGTCACTTGACTTGCAAGCAAACAAGCCAAGAAAGGACACCCCAAAATGGAGAAAGGATTTTGAGGGGATGGCGCAGAGCCCCAACATGGTTCCCCATGCACATCAGGTGTTTCTGATATGAGCCCCAAATTCCAAGGACAGACTCTTTATATTTCAGCCGCTCGTTTATAACTGGGCTGCTTCTCACAGGGGCGACTCTATGCAGCTGGTGGTGGCAGAGATTTGTAAACTTAATAACGTCCTAAAGCAGGGCTGGTGGTACTCCTGGACATTGCTTCTGCGTAGTGACATTGCCTGCTGAGCTGGTTCCCACCTTCTGCTGCCCTTGGGACAATAAAGGGTGCAGACTGCTCTGATCTGAAGCATCTCCCAAGCCCCTTCTTCAACCTGAGTCCGGCTGGACCCCTTTTCTCCCTGGCTGATGACCAGAGAGCCTGAGATAGCCCTCATCGAGTCGACATATTCAAAGGCTAAATATGTGCTACCATACAGTTAGAGTATCATGGAAATGGAGGTTAATGGGAACCAGAGGAACCAGGGAAGGTTTCTAGAGGCTTCATCTTGGCTTTGAAAATCATAGAATTTGAAAAAGTGGAAGGGAGAAGGACGGGTCCCTGGGCAGAGAGAGACAAATGGAGGATGAGGAATGCCATGCTCCATTGGTACCGGCTTGGCCCAAGTGAGGAATCACAGCCCAGAAGGCGGACACTCAGTCAACCTGAGCCTGAGAATTGGGTCATGGTCTCCAGCCGCCTCCCCCACGCTGCTCGCTCCAGCTTCTTCCTGATTCTCTGCCCAGTTCCCCACTCAGACTTGTGCCGTCAAGCTGTGTCGTGCTCTGGACCATCCTCCTAATTAATACGTGCCAGGTCCCCTGAGCTGACAAGCTTTCAATACAAAGAAACAAATGATACCAGCCAGGACGAAAAGCAGAACAAAATAAAGATAGCAGGGGGTGTTTTGAGTGAGCGGCATCATGGAACAGGCACATTGCAGAGACATTTTGGAAAAGGGGAAACCTGATGTGTTAATTAGGAGTCTATTTCCATAATGAGACCGCTCAGAGGAAGGTAATAAAAAGAAACCAAAGGGGCAGGGGAGGGGACTGTGGGGGCAGAAGGGAGGTTTTGGTGTAAGGCGAGGGGAGGAGTTTGTTATTCTCTGTTGTCTTCTGTGTGTCTGTGGTCTGTTGACTCCATAAGGCAGGGGACTGCCCCTTTTGTGTTTTGTAAAGCACCATGAATAAAGAGCCTTGGGTATAAATAACAATGTGGTTTCTGCCCCAGGACTCGATTCAACAGGAAGTACTGCAACCTGACAAGCTCCACCTGCTGGTGGATTTGGACTTTTCAGGGTAGATTTCTATTCAGAGGGCTGTCTGAACCCCAGAGTGGGGTTCAAAACGAGAGGAAGTGCAGTAAGAAGTGAAGTGCCAAAGCACCCACTATGAAAAAAGGGGGCTCCTGGGGCCAAAGGTCCTCCTCCAACTCCTAGCAGCCAGGTGTCTGGGATTGGGGAGGGGCAGAGCCGTCGGGTAGACACCCATGCCAACCCCAGCTGTGCCGCTTACCGCCCGTGGTCAGGTCTTCCGATGGACAGTGTTGGGCTGAGAAAACGCAGTCTATCTTCCCTTGATTTCCAAAAAGCACAGCTTTGAATCTTTCTGCTGTTTAGAACTGGCTGTGGAAGTTAGCTGGGACAGGCAAAGTCATTGTTTAGGGGACTTGGAGTCAGTGACCGAACCCTCCTGAACATCGCTTTCATCTTTGTGGAGTAACAATGGAACTGGTCACTGCATTGTTGGACCTCAGGAAAAATTAAAGGAAATAATCCGTATAAAGCACTTGGGACATGTCAGTGCTCAGTTCATGTTAACTTTCCTTACTGGTTAAGGAGCTGTTTGAATGCAGAGTCCAGCTCTCCACTCACTGGCTGTGGTCCTTGTGCACATTTTTTAATTTCTCTGTACCTCGCTTACCTATAAAACAGGGTGTTGAGGGGATTGATGAATCTGAGCACCTTGACCAGTGTTTGCTGCTTAATCAATTTTAGTTTTATATTCTGATATCAGTATCAGCAGCGACTTCACCACCACCACCACCATCATCATTTAGACCTGGGAGGGAAAACAAATTGGGAATTTGCTTGTTGAAAAGATCCCTGAGATTGCTCTCCTCCACTCTGTCCTCCTCCACTGCACACCTCCACCCTCCTCTCCATGGTGACTTCTGGCAGGCCCTGGGCAGATTGGACATATATGACCACACTTCAGGGCCTCAGTGGCCTGAGGGCACCTGGAAGGGTCAGGCTCTTTTCTCCCAGCCTGTCTGGACACCTGTCCAGCCCAGGCCAGCCAGAAGTGGGGGTAAATCTTCCCAAATCAGCCTGTCCTGGGCATGGTGTTCACGAGAACAGAGGACTCAGGCTCTCTTTCCACTGTCACAAGAGTCCCTCGGGGAACGCTCATTCTGTGGACCAGAAGTGGACCCTTGTTACTCCGTCTCCCTTTCTGAAGGTAATGAATGGCCTTTCACCCATCCTGAGTAATATTAGTGAGGATGTCAGGAGCCCATTTTGAGGAGAAGTACGCAGCTCAAGCAAGGAAAATCAAAATAATTACAGGGAGCTATATGAGAGCTGGAGGTAGGGATGCAGGAGTGCGGGGGGCGGGGGTCCTCTCTCTTGCCCTGGGACACAGAGATCTATGGAACATGGGACCCTGAATATGCCGGTTCTTGCTTCTATGTTGGAAAGATTCTGAGTGAAGTCAAAAGATGAATAGAGTCCTCATATCATTGCCTCAGCCACTTGACACAGCTACACCTGGAAGCAGCCACCCCCAGAGTCCTAGCTACATGAGCCATTTAACTCCCTAAAGCTGATTGAGTTAGGTTTTTGTCATAAGTACTAGCAAACAGGGCTTTTTATTTGTAACCATCAGAATTTTACTTCTTACACGTTAAAATTGTTTGTTAGGAATCATCAGATGGAAAAATAATTATGGGGGTTACCTAGAAGTGGGGGATAGAAAACTGAGATGAAACAAAAAAGGAGATTTGGATGCTTTGCACTGAGGCCTTGGGAAAGATCTGTGATGGGCTGACAGATCTGGTTCCATGAGAATGTTTTCCGCCAGATATAAGGAAAATGACTAAACAGACTCCATTTTGCTCTGAGACTCCATGTTATGTAAGAAATAAGCTTCTCCCATGGGAACACCCCGCCTCTGTACCATCATCAGTTACTTAGTGTGACATGTTTAACAATACAGAATGACAATTCCTATGTAAAGAAAAATTGCTCTCTTTTGATTCCTATTGCTCCTAAACAATATACCATGTGAACAGTGATTGTGTGGATGTTAGTACCCATTCTTTAGTTTGTACCTAGGTAAAGGTCATTTTGACCCACTTCCCCCTCTGTTGATGATCTCATGATGTTAATGTGTAATTTCGAATCATAGCAACAGACACTTATGATTAATGTAATTTTTGGTATAAGAACCCTACAACCCTGTGGTCGGGGCTGTTCTCCCAATAGCCATTTTTTGGGGCATTGTGTGAGACAGTAAGCTGGCCAGCTTAATAGAGACTCTCAAATTTGGACTTCTCAGTGGTGATCGGTCTGTTCTTAAGTTGAGCCCCATAACAGATCCAGGAAGCTGAAGGGAGTAAATGAGAGCCAGAAAACAGGTTAGATTATTTTTTATTTATTTTGCAATTTTGGTGCTTTTAATTTAAAACATGCTTTAAGGATTTCCTAAGTCCTTTTTTCATTAGACATTGTATCTTTTTGTCACATATTAGTCACTTCAAGGCTAACCAGCAAGGTGAACAGAGTTGGGGTGAGCCTCAGGGGTAATTAGGATTAGCCGAGGTCATGACTCCCATATGATGGACTGGTGGCTTTCTAAGAGAGAACCCAGCTGGCATGCTTCCTGTTTTGCCACGTGATTCCCCTCTGCCATGTTTTGATGCAGCAAGAGGGCACTCATTGAGATGATGTTGGTGCCGTGTTCTTGGAGTTCCCAGGCTCCACAACCATGAGCTAAATATATCTCTATTTTTATAAGTTACCTGGTCTCAGGTATTTTATTATAGCAACAGAAAATGGATTAAATTTCTTCTGGTATTAGAGTTTTCCAGGCAAACAGAACCAATAGGATGTGGATAGATATAGATGTCAATATCGACATCAGTATAGATATTTTAAGGAATTGACTTAAAGGATTGTGAGTCCAAAACCTATAGAGTAGGCTGGCAGACTGGTGACCCAGGGAAGTCTGGGACTTATAGCTGAGTCTGCCAGCAGAGTTTCCTCTTCCTCTGGGGAGGTCGGTCTTTTTACTATGAAGGCTTTCAACTGAATGGATAAGATCCACCCATATTATGAAGGATAATCTGTTTTACTCAGCGCTTACCTATTTCAATGTTAATCTTATCTTTAAAAATACCTTCACAGAACTATCTAAAATAGCATTTGACAGAAGAACTGAGTACCCTGACCTAGCCAAGTAGACACATAAAACTAGCAGTCACCCTCCTCGAATAGTTTTGGGATCATTGACTTCCCAAATGAGACCGTGGGTGACACATGAACAGAGCTGCTGCTGAGTATCTGCAAGACACCAGGGGCAAGCCTTTCTTCTGTCCTATGTCCTGGGACTTCGGAATATAACAAGGTGTGTGGGGCAGGTTATGAGGGCTCTGGATTCCCCGGATAGCAGCAGGGAACTCTAGTCGTGGACAGTTAAGCCTTTCATATTAAAACGACCTCATCTGCATCCACAGCTTCACTAGATCTGGTGACATTTTGGTGACAGTTTCTTCTTAACTAGATAGCATCCCAAAGACATCCCTACCCATCTTTATGTGATCAGCATAATGCTTGGGACAGGACATGGGTATTGAATATTGTTTTATAAATAAGTCTTAACAAATGTTGTATACCTGATCTGTGAGGCTTCTGGCTCTCACATCTACAATGCAGTAAGATCTTCCAGATCGTGGCCACACACCAGGTGAGCAGAATTTGTCTCTAAAAATTCAAACTGATAAAGGCAATTTAAGACTCTAAGCAGCATTCCACTAGTGATTTATAGTTTATAAAGTGTTTAGAATAAGACCCATCAAAGCCTTTAAAATAAAAATAAAGTCATGACTTCATTAACTCCTAGCACCAGCTGTAAAGACATCTCCATCCAGGGGGACATTGGGGTCCAATTAGGAACACACCTAAATTATTAAAGTCTTCATTTTCTCTGGTTAAATTGTGACTGCTGCTCCTAATAGCCAGGGAGATACTAAAGGCAACAGCATACACTGCTTAACAAGAATTCTGTTCTAAATAAAAATCAGTTTTGTTCATAAGCACTATATTTTGGAAGAGGTCTTTACATCTTCTTAGCTATTTTTAAAAATCCTGTACTAGCGCTACATACTAGTCTTACTGTGTTTATCCTTCCTCTCATTATTACGCCAGCAAAAATAAATGCATGTCACACTTTCTAAGAAAAGTTTTGAGGGAGGATGAGAGGCAGCCTACCTGGGTGGGCTCATTCCCACAGCATCACAATGGTCTATTTTAAAAACTGGCAATGGGTTGATTTGAAAGCAATACTAGGGTCTAGGACTTAAAAAACTGGGTTTCAAATCTGTGCTTCAAATGGTAGGAATTAATTCTGTGTGTTTTAAATTCCAAAAGTTAATTTTGTTTTCAGGAAATTTTCTATTGTGCTAACAGCTTTTCATTTTACTTCTTGAATGAAGTTGACTAAGTTGACAAAGTGCAGTTCAGATCTCCCCAAAGTGGAGATACGGTTACAAGAGAGTAACCAGAACATTCGTCCAACAGATTTTGCTCATTTATGCTTCTTTTAACTTCTTCGGTGAGACATTGGAGACAAACAGCGTAAGGTCCTGGCACTCACAGGGTTCTCAGTCCAGCAGCAGAACTGCACAAGCAGATGTCCTGGGACCTGGGTGGGTGCCTGCTGAAAGCCACTGAGCCCTAAGAAGGGCAGCCAACCTCAGTTGAGGGAATGCTTCAGAGATGGCCATAGCAGGAACCCAAGAGTCTGCCAGAGTCTGAAGAATGAAGAATGAGCAGGGGGGCTGGGGATATAGTTCAGTTGGTTGAGTGCTTGCCTTGCAAGCACAAGGCCCTGGGTTCAAATCCCCAGTACCACAAAAAAAAAAAAAAAGAATGAGCAGGGAAGGTGGACAAGAGAGGAGAAATCATATATGTAAGGTTTAGAGGCTTTGGACCTCACAGAAAAGTTTAGGGGAAAAAAGAATAGTTGAGAAACTGAAAACAGAGCACAGGTGGGAATATGGAGGCTGAGGAGTGGGGAAAATCTCAGGGAAGGGAGTGGGTCTGAATGACAAAAGTCCCGGATGTCAGGCCAGTGAGCTGCCCTTTTTACTTGAGGGGACTGAGAAACTCAGTTAAAGATTTTAACCAGGATATGATGTGACCAGCTGCGCCACAGCCAGGATGGCAGTTAAAGAGAGGAAAGGGGCAAAAAAGAAACTAAGAAAATGAAGCTCAGCTGCCCTTCATCTTCTCAGGGAGTAAAATGCACTACCTAAAAGGCAGACTCCACTTTTATTAAGAGAAGGATTGAGATGGGAATGGGAGATGAAACTAGGTTCTCTGCTTCTACTGGCAGGGTATCTGTGTTAGCTGCAGGTCTCTGCAGCTGAGGAAGCCCATTTTAGTGTTAGCAGCTAGCACAGCAGGGGATGCCTGCCAGGGTCGGCACTGAGGGTCGCAGCTGGTGAAGCCAGAGAATGGCGTGTAGTGGCTCTTAATGGAGGGCGATGCCCCACAGCAGACCCTGGGTTCTTGGGTTCTTGTCTTGTGAACTCAAAGAATGAAATCCACAGGCAAGGAAGAGTCAGTAAAAGGAGTAGAATTTATTCAAGTGCAAAGAATAGAAACAGAATTCTCGCAGGGTGAGAGGGGACCTTTAGCTGTTGGTCCAAATTTATGCTAACCAGGTCTTGGAAAGTATCAACACTGCTGGTTAGCCTTGGAGTTTGAACTTTCTTTCAGGTCTGCCCACTTCTGTTTTCCACTGCTCACTGACCCAGGCTGGGCTGACCCAGGGCTACAGGTCAGCCCTGACCTGCCAGGTCTCAGGCCCACGCCATGGCAGACTTGGTACAGCAGCCACAGCCTGTGCTTGACCACTGTGTTCCAGCCCACCTGGTCCACTGACCTGCCATTGCTTCTTGGAGGGGATCAGTAGGCCAGCTGCACAGCTCAGCAACCAGGGAACCATGTTGACTGGGACAAAGGCTTGACTCAGGATGATCTTGTGATTAGTGACATTATATCATATAGACTGGGTTTGTGTTAAGAAACCAAAGCACTTAATCACAAAAATTGTTAATAAATAAAATTATCTTGAGTCTAGTATATGAAATTGAATGGAATATGAAACAAGACTTGAGCTTCTTCCCTTAGTCTGAAACTACTGTGTGGTTGGAGTACTTGGCATTGAAAGAAATCATCTTTCATTCCATATACTTGTAGTAGGCAAGCCTAATGAGGGATGATGTTCGAACACTTCAAACCAAATTCCCTCAGTTTATGGTGTTAAGCCACTTGTTATTTTAAGCAATTTACACAGATATTTGCATATACAAGCAAGCACATTCTTTGAACTAAAGCCCATTATATAACCTCACTTATCCCTGCAGGTAATAAACTGCTATAAATGCAGAATTAGATATATCCAGGGTTCTCAGTGTGTGCACGTGTATATACACCAATAAGAAAAAGACACACTTGTTAGGGACAATAACTACCTTCCACTTCACTTACCTCTTAAGAATTATTTCTGCTTTCAATTCTAAATCAAGAAAAGCACATCATATTTCCTAACTCATGCTATCAGATAAGTACCAGGAGAGCTAATACTCATAGCAACTGTACAGAAATGTGCTGGAGTAAGCTGTAAGGTTCTGCTGAAGTAATATCTAGAAATACAGCAGTCTATGTGTTCCCTTTCCACCCATGTCCTATTCCACACATGGCATGCGTTCATTCATTCACTTACTCAACCAACTTTTTAAAATTCTGACCACACCCAGGTTTTAAATATTAATGATGAATTTCACGTCAAATCATGTTACAAAAATGCCCTCCAACAATTGACAAGTGGCTGAGAAACGAATTCTAAAGGTGTTTCAGAAAAGGACAATGTTTATGTTAACTGATCCATCTCTTCTCAGTTCTAAAGGTAGCCCAGACTGGCTAGGCCATCCAGGGCTTGAGTCCCAGCTTGGCCATTGCAAGTGTCAGGCCTTGGCAAATTCTTTGTCTACTAGGAGTCTCGTGTTTCCTATCGAAATGGAAATCCTAATAGAACCCTACCTAATAGGATTGTTGTGAGGATTAAATAAATCAAGATTGTAAAGATACTAGGACAAAACCTGGCAGATAGTAAGGGTTCAACCAATTTTTGTTGTTGCTGTTTTTATTATTGCTACTATTATAAATATTAACATTCAGGCCCGGAGTTCCTGTCTAGGAGTCCTTTCTGTGTTCTTGTAAGGGCAGGGCAATACCCTAGCTGATCCAGGGGGATGCCAAGGTGGATGTTACATCCCACCAAATAGATAAGACTTGCACACAGATAACAATATGCAAGGTGGGCGAGCTCAAGCCTCTAGGGTGGTTACAGAAAGCTTGTGTTAGCTACTGATGGCTGCAGAACAAATTTCCACAAACTTAGTGGCATAGAACAGAATAGATTTATTATCTCGCAGTTTCTGTGGATCAGGGAACTGAGCATGGTTTGGCTAGATTCTCTGCTTTAGGGTATCATGGCTAAAACCAAAGTACTGGGCAGAGCTGAGTTTTCATCAGAAGGCTCAAGGGGAAAGATCTTCTTCCAAACTCATGTTGGCAGAAGTGAATTTCCTAAGGGTTGTTAGCTAGAGGGCCTCAGTTCCTTGCTGGCTGTTGGCTGGAGGCCTCCCCCCAGTTCCTTGACTTGTGGGCCTAACATGACAGCTGACCTCATGAAAGAATGCAATCCAAGAATGCAACAGAGTCACCCGGCGAGATGCAAGCTACAGTCTTAGAAAACCTCCTCATGGAAGATGGTGCTCAGGGCAGTGAAGGAAGTAAAACTCTCCAGAGCCCCTGTCTCAGCCAGCTACGGTGGTACACACCTGAAATCCCAGCAACTCAGGAGGCCAAAGTGGAAGGATTGCAAGTTCAAGGGTAGCCTGGGCAACTTAGCCAGACTCTGTATCAAAATAAAAAATAAAAAGGGTTGGGGATGTAGCTCAGTGGTAGAGACCTGGGTTCAATCCTCAGTACTACACAGACAGACACACAGACACACAGACATACACACACACACAAACAAAAACAAAAACCTAGCACCTATCTCTCTGATGCTCTGAGTTACCCACCAACCACACATGGCAATTCTTTATGTCTCCTCAGTGGTTTCTTCAGAGTTGGATTCTGGGAGGGAACCAGAGGTTCAGCTTTGTTAGGCACCTGCCCAGCCCTGGAAGCTCTGTTGATTGCTCATACATTTATTTTAGCTCCTTTAGCAGTTGTAGAACTCTGTCTAGATTCTCCAGACCCCACCATGGGTTCAGTGTACCCATACCCCAGGCTTTGCTACAACTTCCAGTAAAGAACTCCCCTTGATTCCTTGGAACCACTTGACTTAGATGCTTCCAGAACCAAAAGATCCTGGGAACTCACAAACCTTCATGGTAGCCCATGACTGACTAGTATAAGGGTATAAGAACATAACTTCCTTGCTTTCAGGAAAGAAAAACTCCGCTGGGTAATTTATTCTAAAAGCTCCTAGATGATCAAGTTGAGCAGGAACTTCACTTTATGTCACAGCCTTGCTTGGTGCTATAGACTAAAGTTCCTCTCTCCAGTCAATTCATATGTTGAAATTCTAACCTCCAAATGTGATGGTTTGAGAGGGAAGACATAAGGATGGAGTCCTCACAAACGGGATTAGAGTCCTTATAATCAAGGCTTCCTGGAGAGCTCTCTTGCCCTTTCTACCACATGAAGATACACTGAAAAGACCACTGCCCTTGAATCTGGGCGCAGGTCCTCACCAGACACTGAATCTGCCTGTGCCTAGATCTTTAACAATGCAGAAGTGTGAGAAATAAATTTTTGTTCTCTGTGAGCCACCCAGTCTATGGTATTTTCGAAAGAGCAGACCAAACAGACTAGGACACTTGGTTTTTCTGTATCCTATCTTGCTTTTACTACTCCCTTATCAATATCTCCTGGGGTAACTTTCTTAA
Organism: Sciurus carolinensis; assembly: GCF_902686445.1. Classification (NCBI taxonomy): domain Eukaryota; kingdom Metazoa; phylum Chordata; class Mammalia; order Rodentia; family Sciuridae; genus Sciurus; species Sciurus carolinensis. The sequence continues at coordinate 186,630,906 of NC_062214.1, read as the reverse complement.
TAAATTACTTGCTCACAAATAATCTCCTCGAGATCTACCCAAGAGAGTTGGTACCAAGTGATTCTAGGAAACTGACTTTTAGAAGGGATTCTGGATTCAGGTCACTCACCAGAAAGATGAAAATGGAATTTGTATCCCTGTAGTAGGTAGCACTTGGTATCTATTATTATTATTATTATTATTATTATTATTATTATTATGTCATATCTTTATTTCAGATGAAAGAAAATTTCATATAGTTATATCACATTTTATCTAAATATAAGGATATATATCTTCTTAATTAGTAATATATGAGAAAGCATGAGAAAAGCAGAATTCTTCATATACCCAGCACTAATTGTGGCATTCTGTAACCTTGTCTCATTGCAGTTACTAAGATGTTAGCCCTGGTGAATGGTGCTGGGATGTACATGGAAGCAGATTCCCTGCCTTACGAAATATCTGAAGGAGGCAGCCAAGTAGACAGGATGACTCGGCCAGAAGGCACCAGCCAACCTTTGTTCTTAGCTACCCTCGTCCTTGCCCCATAGGCAAAAGAACATAATAGCTGCACAGTGACAGAAGTAGAGGTTAGGCATGAGTCCAAAACACAGGTTCCTTTTTACCAAAGCTGACTTAGCTACTGCCCCTGCTGAATGTCTGACGTTCCAAAAACAGAGACTAACTCCAAGTCCCCAGCATAGTGCCAGTCCTTGAAGAGATCAACCAGAGACTTGGTGGCAAGTTAATTATGTGGGATCCCTTATTCTGGGAAGGGTACCATTTTGTTTTGACCGAGGATTATGGTTTAGATATGAGGTATCCCCCCAAAGTTTGTTTTCTGAGGTGAAATGATTAGATTTATGAGAGATGTAACCTAATCATTGGATTAATCCACTGATGGATTAACTGGAGGCTGGTTGTAGGGTTGAAGAAATTGAGTAACTGGGGATATGACCTTGGAGTTTATATTTTGTCCTGGTGAACAGAGCCTTCTCTGCTTCCTAGTTCCCTTGTCCTTCCGCCATGTTGTTCTGCTTCACCACGGGGCCAAAGCTATGTAGTCAACTAACCATGGACTGACCCTCTGAAACCATGAGCCAAAATAAACTCTATTCCTTTATAGGCTATTGTCAGGTCTTTTGATCACAGCAACAAAAAAGTTGACTAAAACACCAGAATTGATACAAATTCTGTGTATGGATTTGCCTTTCCTGCCTGCAGAGTCTTGGCAAGATCCAGTATTTGAGGACTCAGAACGTCTGACCAACATAGGGTGCCACAAAGCATATGTAGGCCACTTTTTGTGAAAGTACAGCAGTGGGCACATGGCTATGAAATCCAATGGTCCCACACCATCAGAAACTTCTAGCCTGATATATGTAACCACCTTCTGAAGGCACAGCTGGATATGACGTTAGAAATGATATTGTGTCAGGTTGGGGCACTATCCTTCAGAATGCCTAGAATCCTCAAACCCACAGCCATTATCTCCGGTGAGCTGGAGACCTGGATCTGGGAACCAGAGGGTGGAAACAGGAGTAGGTTGGTTCACTGTCACTCTCAGTGACCTTCTTGGGGTATGCTTCCCACTCTCACAATTCTAGGACTTTGGGTCCAGATGTTCTAGTTCCCAAAGGGAGAATGCTGTGCATTGGAGTACCCAGGAAAAGTCCCACTAAACTTAAAGCTATAGCTCCGGTCCTACCACTTTGCACTCCATGAAGGCAAAGAAAGTGTCGGGGGCAACTAACTCTTATCATCATGAGAAGGTAGGGATGCTGCTACTTAAAGGGGGAGAGGAGCATATGTTTGACTCTAGCTTCTCCTATGCCCAGTTTTTACTGAAAACAGGCAGTTACAGCAACCATTACCTGATAAAGACATACTTGTGGGGGTTCAAAGTCCTGAGAAATGAAGATTTGGGTCCCTTCATTGGACAAGCCACCCAGACTGGAAGAAGGGCTAACTGAGGATGTGGAGAATCTACAATAGATGGTGGAAAAGAGAGATGCTGTCCCTGAGATATTGCCTTGGGTTTGCTGTAGCATCAATGGCTGTTGTTTATCTCACTAGACGGGGCCAATCAGAATCTTGAATAAGCTATGACAAGATGGAGTGGCTTGCTGTGAGAAGCATATGGATCTGCACAGGGTACAGGGTGGGCTGTAATGGATGCTGTTGGTGTTCTGTCCCGATCCTGTGGAATCCCCTTTACCACTCTGCACCCACGCCAGGGGTTCCTGGTGCTTTACTCCTAGTGCTTCATACCTCCAACTTCCTACAGAGACCCTCCTTCTCTTAATCTATAGGAGCCATTTTATCTTGACCTACTCCAGAAGCTGTAAGTATCTGTGCCCCCAAGCTCCTGGAGGTAATACTGCAGCCAGCCACCAACTGGTGCTGGGTTAAAAAACCTAGTTCCCTTGCCTCCAGGTGGGATAAACTCACTGTGTAATTTATGCTCCAGAGCTACCTTTGGATCAGGCTGGGGTTGGAACTTCACCTTAAATTATTTCTCCCATGAAGCTTGGCTGTTGCTTCTGTATTCTGCTTCCCTTTCTCCCTTACTAGTTTCTTAGGGAAGCACTTCCTTAATAAATCGCTTGTACTCACATCCATGGCAACCCAAGACAGTTCCCTAGCAGAAAATAAACTCTTCATGGACAGACATCGTTTACAAGGAAAAAGAAAAAAAGCCCTTTTAATATCCCACAGTGTCTAGCCCAGCATGGGATACCACCATGAGTCAATACAGTCTTTAGCTTTCCTCGGCTTAGTAAGAATTTGAAAATCCTGCGGGTGATTCCAGTAGTGCATTACAGATGAGGACATCTGTAAACGATCAGCAATTCATCAAGATTTTTTTGGACAGTTCTGATTTCGTTTTCAATCCCCCTGAAAGACCACGTTCCAGACAGTGTGTCCCAGCCGGTGTGGGGGGAGCGTTTGGACAGCGAAGTGCTGGCCAAAAGGCAGCCAAGGGGAAGGAACTTGAGCATTATAAAAAAGCAGGGAGCTTGAACTTAAGCAAGCCAGGACCTCAAATCCGGCTCCACCTCAACCAGCCACATTTTAATTTATGTTAAAATGAATTTACTAGCTCCTGCCTCCTAGAATTGAGAACGAGACGTGCGCAAAGTGCTTAGCATATGGTTGCTGGGTATAGGAAAGTTCAAGAAATGGCTCCTTTCCGAGAGGGAACAGCAGTGGGCGAGGAGCCCTCCGCGGAGTCCAGGGGCTCTGCGGTCCCCTGGAGCCAGCGGGGGCTGGGAGGCGGAGGGCGGGGGGACAGTGTGAAGTGTTTTCCTTGGTTCAATCTGCCGAGCGCCGCTGCCTCCCGGGCACGGGACACAATGCTAGCACGCCAGGGGGAACGCGGACGTCGCCTCGACCCGGAAGGGACCCTTGTGCCGGAGAAGGAGCCGGGAGGGCCCCGGCCACCACGTGGCTTCCTGGCCGCCTCTGGCCCTCCCCCACCGCCACCTCCACCCGGCTGAAGTAGGTGAAGGGCGGAAGCGCGAGACCGCGCCGCGGAGGCGGACGCCCGCCGCCGGTCTCCTAGCAACGCCCACCCCGCCCCGCCCGGCCTGGCGCGCCGGCGCCGCGAGGGGGCGGGGCGGGCCTCCGTTGCCATGGCAGCGCAGTCGCCGCGCCCGACGCCGGCGGCGCCTGTGGGGAGTGCGGGCCCGCCAGCCCCGCGTGGGTGACCAGGTGATGTCCCTGCCAGGCTCCCGCTCGGACCTGACCTCGCGCTCGCGGTGGTCGCGGCGGAGAGGGGTCGCCCCCAAGGGTGGCGGGACGGGAGGCAAGTTGGCCCCCACTCGCTTCCCCGCCAACTGGGGCCGATAACAGCTTGGAGACCTTCCAGCTTGTTTCGTGGGACCGAGTCGCCCTGCCGGGCTGAGGGAAATTGGGGGGTTTTGGACTCTCATTGGACCCCCGCCTTGGGGGAATGTGCACGCGAAACACACGAAACACACGCCCCTGCGGCCTTTTCCCTCAAGTGTTTCCACCTGAAGGATCTTTAATCTTGCAAAGAGAATATGCAGAAAGCAACGTCCAAAATCTGCGTTTTCAAACGACACTGAAAATAGTATCGTATTCCTGGAGGACCATTTTAAATCGAAAACGTCCATGCCTGGAAGGCTATGCTGGAGTCTGGACTCGAATTTGCATTCTTCTAAATCTCTCTTTGCAATGAACTGCGCCTGGAGAATTCAGTTGTAGGGCTTTAAATTTCAAGGTGTACCCCTCTAGCAAGGGTAATGATCGCTCTGCCGAAGGACCCACTCACAAACAGAAAGCCACAAGCTTCTCAGTCATTCTCTGTCTTGAGAGTATTTTTAACTGAGGTGGAGTCGGTCACGTGTTTGTGAGTTTAATCAAATTGACAAGGGCTCTGAGCGAGAGAAGCTTGCTATCTAATTCGAAGACAACATTAGGTACATAGAGGAGCATTCTCATTGAACTTACTTGAATCAGAGCTTTTCAAATGGAGTCTTCTGCATATATTTTTCTAGATCTGCTGCAACTGGAAAAATTTAAATCAAACCCCTATTTCTTGTATTCATTTTTATGGTAAATGTGCTGGTAAATGTATCTGGGCTGAGATTATGCATTTCCTTGATCAACAAGGAAACGCGCAGCAATCACTGTGAATTGAGCACCTTGCTGATTGAGCAACACTTGAACCTGGAGGTATGAACAACCATAATCTCAGAATGAGAATCCTTCATAGTATATTTCAAAAGCATATTCACAGCTAACCTTTCTCCACTCCAGAGGATCACTCATTCGGAACTTTTTTTTTTTTTTTTTTTTTTAATCTTTCTCTTTGCCAGAGTATTTAATGTCTTGGAAAACCATTTTCATATACTTTTTAGTTTGAAAACATGATTGTAGTTGGGAGAATGATCATATAAAAGTTATATATCTTCTTAGTCATTTTTTCACCGAGTATCAAAACAGAACCTTATAATTTGCATGGTAGAGCGTAAAGGATAAATTCTGAAAGCTAAAATCAAGAGACTGAAAATAAATTTTTTGTAAATTTAGGACTGGGGAAAAAAATAAAGAACCTATGAAGCTATGTGCACTTATCAAATTTTCTGTGCAAAGGACAAATCACTAAATTACTCCCATTTGGTTGTTTAAATGTAACAATGGCAGAAAGATAACAATGGATTTAATAGTAAAATTAAATTAGCCTTTGCAAATACTAATTTTTATTTGGTAATTTTCATAGTCTCTCCATTATTTATTCATTATCCTACAGTGCTTTTCACAGAGGTTACATCAGTGTAAGCCCAGAACAACTTGACTGCAGGGTATTGGAAATGGTCCACAAGGGTTAGGCTAGTAGACCTGCTCAGATCAGCTCTTTAACTGGTTGGTTGTTTTCTCTGGATAGAGTCTGAGTCCCACACACGAGTTAGCCCACCTTCACTCCTTAACCTTCTTTGATGACTTTGGAGAGTTAAACAGACACCAGAGGAACCCATAGGACTTATGCATGCCCTACTTTATTAATAATATTGGAATGTTGAGAACCTCACTAGATTTTCCACATAATTTCTGAATGTGGAAATGATCTCCATGCAGCTGTTCCAGTAAGTTTCCAGGATTACAAGATTCCTACCTTATCATTTATGGTTATTGTTTCCTCGGGAACCTAATATTTATCAAACATGAGATCCATTCCGCATGCTCACCTTTCCTCTTTTCCAAATAATCAGTGACCTTAGGCTTTAAGCATCTTATCATCATTATAGACAACCAACCTCTTATCTAATCCTGCATTAAACTCGATTTACTGCTTTATCTATACTAGTTTAATCTTTTAGAGGCTTATCATAATATGAACTGTTTAATGGAATATTTTTTATCATAAGAATATACTAACCTTCCTCCATCTTTCCAGATTTCCCTACATTTACTCATTTACGTATATACCTCTATCCTTCTTTAAATATTCATGTTTCCCAGTTTCATTTCTTACCTAGTGCGATAAAATAAACCAAATGCTTGTTACCACAGAAATGGTTGTTACCACAAAATATGGAATCTTCCTGTTTAGCTCTTATTGTCTTCAGTTTAGCTCTCCTGATCTCAGTAAAATACAAATGCTTCCATTGCTAAAACACTCCCCCATCCTAAAATCCTCAAATATTTCTTCATCAAGCTGCAAAACCACCTAGGATTCTTGAATTATTTCTTTGCATTTGAAGAGGTGCTATAATATGGCAGTTAATAGGCTAGCTGTAAGGTTGGGAATGTAGCTCAGTTGGTAGAGTGTTTGCCTTGTAATGCATAAGGCCCTGGGCTCAATCCCCAGCACTGCAAAAAACAGAAAAAATAGTTTAGTTATGGACTCAGTCTTGGATTCAAGTCCTAATTCTAACCCTTATTGTGTGACTTTAATCACATTTTTTAAACTCTCTAGGCCTCAGGATCCTCATCTGCAAAATGGGGATGATAGCACTTAATTCATCAGGTTTGGGAATTTTGAAGGATTAAATGAGATAATTCTTGTAGCACTTGGCATGTAGTCAACTCTCAATAAATATCAGTAGTGGCTGTCATCATCATTATCATTTTCAATATTAATTCAATTAATTTCAATATTGGTGACAGTTTCCACTGTCACTAATTAACCTAACCTAAATTCATTTATTAGATTCCACAGAGGAGCAGGATTTTAACAGGACATAAAATAGACATTTTGTTTAAGGAGAAAGGACAAGCCCAGAACATGGGCCAGCATCTAGAGGGGACTGTTCACAATCTTGGGACATAGCATGGATCACCTAAGATGATAAAGTGGAATGAGAAATAGAGCTGACCATAGCATGGTGTTCATAAAATTAATTATTACCTAGACAGAGCCATAAGAGAGATCTTTTTCAGATAGATGTAAGATTGTGAAGCCAACCATATAGGAAAAACGTGGTGGGGGGCGGCGTGGAGAATTCTAATAAATTCAAAAGACTTAATACCGAGAGAGGAAGACTTTTTTTTTTTTTTTTTTTAAATCAATTGGGGTTCCCTGGCAAAGGTCAAAATCCATTCTAAGTTTAAGCAGAAATAAATTTGTTTTAGGGTAATAAATGGTACCCATGCTTGTTTTTAGGGTTGAGGAGACCCTCAAATAACTGTCCAAATCAGGTCACTGCAGGAACTCCTTCCTGCCCTTTGTGTAACAGGAACCTGCCTGCCTTCCACTTATGCAGCTACCATTATAACTGCTGTCTTGAAAGCCAGAGTGGCACAGCCATGATCAGAGATCTGTCACCATTAGGGAACCACCCCCATCAGGAAGCCACTGTGATCAGGGTTCTCCACCACAGCTGCCAGGTCCCAAACTACACCAGCAAACGGATCACCCTGTTGAAGAAATGTTCAATGACTCCTCCGTCCAGCTTGCCACCGAAACAGAAGAGGCCGCAGAAGTGAAGCTGGAATCAGTCAAGTGCACGGCGAACACCTGAACTGTAGTTAGATCTTGGCTCTAGGGAAATCTGGAAGCGTTTGTGGGTTCCACCTGCAACGGAGGAGGACATACTAAGTACTGATCCACCTTTCCCACTGCAGACCACGCCTTTCACTGTTAAATGTTCAGATACAGTCAGTTTCCAAAACTGGTCACAGCAAACAAAGATGACAGATCTCCTAACACTCAAATGCACTCATCTGTCCCCAAAGTGGAGCAGCGAACATTAGAATAAGCATTACTCAGTATCTATTATCTGGGTTATGTTTTTATTTTCTCCATTAACTTCATCGCATCCCAGTCTTGCTATTCCAACCTGTGAGCTGAAGGATAGTTAATCAAGACCAAAAATTTCTTGAACATTAGGGATAAGGGGGAAAGAATAAAACAAAGTTATTAATTTATGTAAATAAGACAGTAAGAAAAAACTGAGCAGCTCCTACAATCCTCATGTTTGCTCTTAGTCAAGCGCCGTAGTTGGTGCTTAGAACTTCCTTCCTCTAGTACTCATTCCAAGGAGGCTTTGCTTCCAGTCGGCCAGACTTCGCTGTGACATGACCTAAACCTGTGTGTCTGCCGCCTGAGTTGGAGGGTTGTTGAAGTCTTCTCTAACTTTTGTCCCTGGATGTGGCAATCCTAGGAGGCACTGCAGAGAACAGACCATCCGTGGCAACCTTCATTCTCTCTGATATTCAGGAGCAACCATGAGGAGCCCAATTATTGCAGGGCAGTCTCAACTTTAGCCAAGTGGTGCCATGAGTTCCCCAACCAATGACACATGCCCCACAAGTTCACTGACTTCTACCATGACCCAAACTTTGAGTCTCGGTTAATTTAGATTTAAGCATAACAACATAATAAGATCAAACCCACCATATGTATAGTTTATGTCAAGAGGGAATCTATTCATATCTGTTAATTTTAGTTTAAAAGAATTTAGCATCTTAGTTCAACAGGTCAGTTTTATTATTCTAAATAAAAATGATAATTGATTTAGATTTATGATGTCTAAACTTTGAGATCTTTCTGCATTTATACAAAGTGTTAGAGTACTTAAGGGAACTTAACACTCAACATGATTATAAAATTATGGTTATAAATTTTATACACATGTAAGATTCAACATAGTTTATTAGATTTATAAGAATAATACAAACACTTGGGTGGTTTTTTGTTCAGATAAATGCTTGAGTTATGTTAAAATGAAAATCTAATATTCCTTGGAAGAGATTGTTAAAATTTGTTAGCTTTACATATAGAATAATAAGATCTATAAGTTGAATCTAAGACAGAGTTGGCACACATTTTCTGCAAAGGGCCAGATAGTAAATATCTGAGGCTTTATAGGCCCTGTGGTGTAAGCTGCAACCACACAGTTGGGTTGTAATAGCACAGCAGCAGCAATAGACAATATGTTACAAACAGGCGTAGCTGTGTTCCCATAAAACTTTATTTATACCAACAGCCAGACAGCCAGATTTGGCACATAGGCAATAGTGTGCTGACTTCTAACCTAAAAGTGAAGATTTCTAAATGTATGAGATTTTTAATTTGTAACTTTAATAAGTCAAATATTAATTATAAAAACAAACATAACCACTGAATAATCTTTGTTGTGCAAAAAAGCCATCCTCAGAGGTATCTGAAAACTCACATTTAAATGAGTTCTATGGCCCTGCAGGTGATGCAATTCACCAAACAGAGGGTAGGTATTGGAGTTGGAAGCCTGGTTTCCATCCGCAGATCACCTATTTGGGGAAAATCATGTGCCTTCTGATCTTCAAAAAGAGAAAAGTAAAATTGAAACTACCCTCATGGAATCATGACGTTCAAATGAGATACCCTATAAAAACCTACATTGAAACTGGAAAGCGTCTTTCAAAAAGCGTGTTGACGATCACAACCAAAGTACAAATTTACTTGCACAAATGTTGTTCCAGAAAATTTAACAAGAATTTTGAATAATTACCATATTTATCACTTGAATAATTTGCATTTTGGCTGTAACTGATCTATGATGTTCTAATAATTACAATGTGAACTAATACTCAGAAAATTTTTCCTCTGACATCAAAAATATTAATGTCAACATCTTATAATTTCAACAGATTCAACTTCTTTCTCAGGAAAAGCCAAATTTTAAAATTTAATCATCTTTTTTGTGCCATGGTTTGCTGTATGATTCTTGAATTAGGAAAAATTTTAGAAATCAGCCATTCCATCTTACATGTTTAGAAATGAGGGTACTGAGAAGTTCATATTTTAAGGACTTGTCTAAGAGCACATTTTTAGAGTAGTTTAGATTTGCATTTCTTTAATTGTTAAAGATGTTGAACATTTTTTCATACATTTGTTGACTGATTGTATTTCTTCTGTGAAGTGTCCATTTAGTTCCTTAGCCCATTTATTGAGTTATTTGTAGGGTTTTTTTTTTTTTTTTTTTTTTTTTTGGTGTTAAGTTTTTTGAGTTCTTTATATATCCTGGAGATTAATGCTCCATCTGAGGTGCATGTGGTAGAGTTTTCCTCCCACTCCGTAGACTCTCTTTTCACATTCTTGATTGTTTCCTTTGCTGAGAAGATTTTTAGTTTGAATCCATCATATTTATCAATTCTTGCTTTTACTTTTTGAGCTTTAGGAGTCTTGTTAAGGAAGACGATCCTAGGCAGACATGGTGAAGATTGGGCCTACTTTTTCTCCTGTTAGGTGCAATGTCTCTGGTCTAGTGACTCCATCTTTGATCCACTTTGAGTTGAGTTTTGTGCAGGATGAGAGATAGGGGTTTAATTTCATTTTGTTATATGTGGATGTTGCATGTGGATTTCCAACTTCCCAGCACACCATTTGTTGAATAGGCTATCTTTTCTCCAGTGAATGTTTTTGGCACCTTTGTCTAGTACGAGATAACTATATTTATGTAGGTTTGTCTCTGTGTCTTCTATTCTATAACATTGGTCTACATGACTGTTTTTATTAATATAGCTCTGTAGTATAGTTTATTGTTCTGGTATTGTGATGTCTCCTGCTTTATTCTTCTTGCTAAGGATTGGCTATTCTGGGTCTCTTATTTTTCCAGATGATTGTTTTATCTAGGTCTATGAAGAGTGTCATTGGGATTTTAATAGGAATTGCATTAAATCTGTATAACACTCTTGGTAGTTTGGCCATTTTGACAATATTAATTCTGCCTATCCAAGAGCATGGGAGATCTTTCCATCTTCTAAGGTCTTCTTCAATTTCTTTCTTTAGTGTTCTGTAGTTTTCAATGTAGAGGTCTTTCACCTCTTTCGTTAGATTGATCCCCAAGTAGTCAGAATGGCAATTATCCCGAATATAAACAACAATAAATGTTGGCAAGGATGTGGAACAAAAAGGTACACTCATACATTGCTGGTGGGAATGCAAATTGGTGCAACCATTATGGAAAGTGGTATGAAGATTTCTCAGAAAACTTAGAATGGAACCACCATTTGACCCAGCTGTCCCACTCCTTGGTTTATACCCAAAGGACTCAAAGTACTTAAAATCAGCATACTACAGTGACATAGTCATGCAGCCACATCAACATTTATAGCAGCTCAACTCACAATAGCTAAACTATGGAACCAACCTAGGTGTATATATATATGTGTGTGTGTGTGTGTGTGTTGTGTGTGTGTGTGTGTGTGAGATGGAATAGTACTCAGCCTTAAAGAAGAATGAAATTGTGGTGCTTGCCATTAAATGGATGGAGCTGGGGAATATGCTAAGTGAAATAAGCCAATCCCCAAAAACCAAAGGCCAAATGTTTCCTCTGATATGTGGATGCTAATTCACAATAAGGTGTAGGGTGGGGTAGGGAAGAATAGAGTTACTTTAGGTAGAGAGGAGTGAAGGAAGGGAAGTGGGGAAGAGGGTAGGAAGGATAGTAGAATGAATCAGACATTTTTACCCTATAATAACTATATGACTGGTGGAATTTTATATCATGTCCAACCAGAAGAATGAGAAATTATACTCCATCTATATATGATATATCAAAGGCATTCTACTGTCATGTATAACTAATTAGACCTAATTAAAAAATAAATAAATAAATATATATATATATATATATATATATATATATATATATATAAGCACGATTTTGGAGCACATTTGTCATTTAATTGTGTGGTTGAAGTACAAAAACAATAATGATGGACTCTTTTTGAGATTGTGAACCCTGTTTGGTGTATATATTCTGAACATTACACGAATAATGCACTACTAGACAGTAGGTAAGTGATTTGTGTCTAAGAATGCATACCACTGTCTTCTCAAAGTCTGTTGGAGTGAACGATTTGGAATTACATGTAGGAAAAATGATCACTCATTCCTTTGGGGTCTATATTTTTCTCATTTGTACTATAATTCCTCTGTGGACTTCCTAGGATATATTGATAGAAAAGTAGTAAACAAATCAACGGTAGCATTTGCGTTCAGTGTTTGTCCACAGAGGGTTTGCTTATTTTGTTTACTACTTTATTTTATTTGGTCTAATCAGCTCCTGGTAAGAAATACTATGGAGAAAGATTATCTAAGGTATATGTTTTCATGCTGGCATTGAAAAACATTAATAGAAATTAAATATGGAAATCTCAACATGCTGAGATAAATTTACAACTATAAAACAATTTCCTTTCAGGTCTTTTCTCAAACGTGGAAGGTTGAGAATGGCTCATTAAACTCAAATATTTATATAGTTTTGATAGTGTCAGAAAAAGGAATTTCATTTCATTCTTTCTTTTCTCTTAATCCTGTTAGGGTTTACGACACACTCCATGAAGCTAGGTTTTCCTGAATTCAGGGTTGGGGGCGTCCCATGTGTTTTTATGACTAGTGTGGTTTATATTGAGTCCCTTCCTTCCCACCAAATTGCTATTCAGTACTTTCTATGTGTGTAGAATACACACACATCTGTTTTATTGTAAAATTGGCATTGTGCTTATATGTTGGTGTGTAACCTACTTGTGTCACTTGCTACAGACATGTTCTCAGATGATGGAGTGTTCTTTAGCAGCATAATATTTAATGACCACATGGTATTCCATCAACCAGATGAACCATCATTTATTTACCCACTCTATTCTTGGGCCTTTGTTTCCAGTTTTTTACCCTTATAAATAATGTTGTAATGAATATACATACACATAAATCTTTATGCCCTGTTCTCAACATTTCTGTAAAATGAATTTCAGGACATGAAATTGCTGGGCCAACGAAATATGAGCATTTGTAAAATTTCTTATACATTATAATCATGCTAAATACCATTTATTGGACTTTGTTCTGGGCACTGTGCTAATGACTTTATAAACATAATCTCATTTCCTTCTCACAATAAATGGAGAAGTACTATTAATATCCACATTTTTAGAGGAAACTGAGACCTTTGCCCAGAAAGTGGTTAACAAATGCCATGGTTGGCAGACCTCACATTTAAACCTGAGTGTATCTGACTTCAGAGCTAATATTTTAAATCACCATGCTCTAGTTCCACTTGCTTTATTGCAAAAATATCTTCCAAAAGAGATTATTACAATTTATATCTCTCCCAGCAATACATGAATGTGTTTGTTTCCCTGTACTATTGAGGATTCTTTGATTACAAGCGAAGTTGAACAATTTTTTTCATGTTTGTTGGCCATTGGTACTTCCTTTGTGGATTGTCTATTCATGTCCCCTGCATAGAATACATGTCTGAAATGTTTCCTTTTGAGAGAGAGTCAGCTGATCTGAATTCTAATCACAGCTCTATTCCTAATTAGCTATGCCATGGCAGGAAAAATCACTGCCGAGTTCTGGATCTCCATTTCTTCCAGTGGAAAATACAATGGTTAAATTAAATAATCCCATGACCTATCTCTAAAGTTTTGTCATTCTATTCATTAATAGCCCACTCATTCTCCTTAATCCTTGTCACTGGCAAAGGTCACCTATGCAGTCTATCTTCATTTGAGTATTTAAGAAGAGGCCTCTGTTCCAAAACATTGCTTTTCATCCTTGAGAGTCCTGTGCTTGAAATCCTAACCCATACCCGCTGGGGACTTAAACACTTGGGTTCCTCATTTCTTCTACTTTTCTTCTTACTGTTTGAAGTCTTCTTGCCTTTGGTGGCATCCCTTTCTCATGGTATGTTCCTACCAGATTGCTTCTCAGGTTTCTCTTTCTTCCTATGTCCTAATATGTTGGGATTCCCCAGGTTTGCCCTTGACCCACCACTCTCAGCCAAAATGGTCTCAATGGGATTCCTTGAAGAAGCCAGGATGCTCCTGCCTCTGAGTCCTTGAACATGGTGTTCCCTCTACCATGAATGCTCCACCTTCCTTTCTCAACTGATCTGAGCTTCAGTGTGTCTTCTGGACACAGGAAGCACCTGGCTAAAAGCTGGCACATAGTTTTAGAGTTCAGCAGACAAAAATTCAAGTTCAGGTTCTACCACATATAAACTACATTACCTTGGGCAAATTATATGTCCTCCCTAACTTCTGCTTCTTCACTATGTAACGGTGAAGGGACATTGTCTGTCATCAATTTTCTTTCAAAGTGTGGTATATATTATTCCAAGACCTCCTAGCTCTTAGGGTCTGGACTAAGAATCAGTTGAGATCTGCATCAGTCTCCCTCTAAATGTGACATATTGTTTTTCTCTGGCAGCCTTTAAAATTCTATCCTTCTGTCTGTTAGGAATTTTCATAATAATATACTTTGGTATGGGTCTGTTGTAATTTTGTATATCTGAGGTCCTGTAAGCCTCCTGTATTTGATTTTTGATTTTCCATTTCATTCTTAAGGTTTGGGAAATTTTCTGATATTATTTCATTGAAAGGATTGTATATTCCTTTGGTTTGTGTCCCAATAAATCATTTGCTCTTTTCATGTTATCCCATATTTCGTGGAAGTTCTGTTCATGGTCTATTAACATCTTTTCTCCATGGTCAACTTTATTTTCAAGATCATATATTTTGTCTTCATTGCCTGGCACTCTACCTTCCAAGTGGTCTAGTCTGCCACAGATGCTTTCCATTGAATTTTTAATTTGGTTTATTAATTCCTTCATTTTGAGAATTTCTTCTTTTTTTTCAGAATCTCTGTCTCTTTACTGAAGTGATCTTTCACTTCCTGTATTTTACTTTCTGATTTCATCTTTTACTTCTCAGATCAGTTTAACTATATACATTCTGAACTCCTTCTCTGATATTTCTTTCACTGTGGTGTTGATGATTCTGTTATTGAAGTATTTTGCTTTGTTTGGGGCAATTTTTTCTATGCTTTTTCATGCTGTTTATGAGTCTACCCATCTAACAGTGTGGATCTGAGGCAGTAGAGTTTCTACCCTGTGGACTTATAATGTCCCTGAAGGTTTCCAGTAGTTCACAGTTTAGCAGGAGACAAATAATAACAACAATCAATGCAAACAATATATAGCAATAAACCAAATAATTCCAGCTATGACATCTACAATGTTAATTGTCACACAAGCAGAAATGATGTGATCAGTTATTGACCACAGTAAAAACAGTAACTTTGCAGAAGAGTTTGCAATTTTGAATGGTGAGCAGGGAGAGAGCAGAAGTGATATAGGATGTGATCATTATAAGAGAGGAGAGAAAATAGAAGTAAAAAATTGAAGGGTGAAAGAGAGAACAATAGAGTTTGACTGTTAGCAGAAAAAAAGAGAGAAAGAGAATCAAGAGAACATAATTGAGAGAAAAAATATACAAAATAAAAATAGAGAATTAAACTCATCGGAGATCCAGGATGGCGGACTAGAGGGAGGCTGCGTTCCTTGTCACTCTGTAACTCCGGTTTCAAGCAGAGGATATCTGTTTCTTGGTGAGGCAGTTTTTGCTGCTTATCGATACCCTGCTGTTTACCCCATTTGTCTGCTGTGATCACCTGCAGTCTGCCAGCATATCGACACCTTTTTTGAGTGCAGATTGCTCACTGTCAGGCACCTATCATCCACCACTTGGCTGCCTCTCGTCTGTCCATCACCTGCCGTACACCTATCCATCACCCAAAGCATGAGGTTCACCTCCCGATTGTCCGACAATAGTCAGCAAACTGATCACCAACCGCCAGTGGAGCACCAGCTGCCTGCTATTGCCTGGAAGTTCACTGTTACAGTACCTGCAGGTTTGATTACATGTGGCTGCCGCCATTTTGAGACAACAGCCAGGCCCCGTCGGACCCCTGGCCAGACTGACTGAGCCCCGTCTCCAAGATCCCTCAGCCAGACCGATCACTCCCTGCCTCTGGGGCCTTCACATCGACTGACTGCTCCCACCACCAGGACCCCCAAACCAACTGACTGCACCCTATCACCAGGACCCCAGACCGCTGATTGCACCCGGCCTCCAGGATCACTGCCTGGATCCACACCAAACACACCCGACCTCCAGGACCCCTGCCTGACCAACCGCACCCTGCCTCCAGGACCTCCAGTTGACCATGTCCACACCCTGAGCTGCAGCTCTCCATTGGCCAACACGTTTCAAAGCCAGAGCAGCCATCTTGGATAATCCTGGAAGCCGTACCTCCGATCTTTAGGTGGGGCAAAACCCATCCTGAGACACCTGCTGGAGACTTGAAGCTCATTGTCAGGTACCTCTCATGCATCAGGCTACTGAACTCTGGGAGGTTTCATTACTATATGATGTTTATACTGTAGATTTTCTTTTTTCTCCTTATTGAAAAAATTTAAGTTTTATTTTTTTACTTTTCTTGCTCTCTTTTCCTTTTGTTTACCTGTTCCCTCTGAGTCTCTTTCTCCCTTTTTTGCATGCTAACATCCAATTTCTTTTGATTACACTCTCACCCTTTCTATTATCTAGAACTTCTGTATATTCTTTTCTTATCCCATTAACAGCCACATTCTACATCCCTCTGCATCCTCTTTGTCCTCCATTTGAAACTACAGACCTTATTGCAAATCTGTTTATTTTATTGAAGATAATATTTGAACTCACTCTGTTTATTATGATAATTTTGTTATTGTCCTCAAAGGGGCTATTAGGTCTAGGATTGCATAGTGTCTGAATTGGGCACTGCTAATATTGATCTCCCCTTAAAGAAAGGGTTTTGGAAACTTATAGGGTCACTATAAGCCCCTAGGAGGAAATCTGCAATACCCCAGATCTGCACTGCTAGAGGGGAAGATACATGATCAACATGAAAAAACAAGGGAAGAAAATGATCCAAACAAATCTAGATTCTATATTAATAAAATCCAATGACAGTATGTTAGAAGAAATGTCAGAAAAAGACTTCAGGTTATACATGATTAAGATGATTTGTGAAGCAAAGGATGAGATAAGAGAGCAAATGCAGGCAATGAATGATAATACCAATAAGCTGAAAGAGCAAGTGCAGGAAGCAAAAGATCATTTCAACAAAGAGATAGAGATTCTCAAAAAAAACCAAATGGAAATCCTTGAAATGAAGGAAACAATAAACCAAATTAAAAAACTCAATGGAAAGCATCACCAAAAGACTAGACCACTTGGAAGACAGAACCTCAGACAATGAAGACAAAATATTTAATCTTGAAAATGAAGTTGCCCAAACAGAGAAGATGGTAAGAAATCATGAACGGAATCTCCAAGAACTGTGGGACATCTTGAAAAGACCAAATTTAAGAATTATTGGGATTGAGGAAGGCACAGAGATACAAACCAAAGGAATGAACAACCTATTCAATGAAATAACATCAGAAAATTTCCCAAACCTGAAGAATGAAATGGAAAATCAAATACAAGAGGCTTACAGAACACCAAATGCACAAAATCACAACAGATCACACCAAGGCACATTATAATGAAAATGCCTAACACTCAAAATAAAGATAGAATTTTGAAGGCTGCGAGAGAAAACCATCAGATTACATATAGGGGGAAACTAATACGGATAGCAGCAGACTTCTCAACCCAGACTCTAAAAGCTAGAAGGGCCTGGAACAACATATTTCAAGCTTTGAAAGAACATGTTTGCCAACCAGCAAAACTAACCTTCAGATTTGAAGATGAAATAAAATCCTTCCATGATAAACAAAAGTTAAAAGAATTTACAAATAGAAAGCCTGCACTACAGAATGTTATCAACAAAATATTCCATGAGGAGGAAATGAAAAACAACAGTGTAGGTCAGCAAAGGGAGGAACTACCTTAGAGAAAAACCACTCAAAGGAGAAACCAAGCCAAATTAAAAACCAAAAATAAGCCCTAATGACTGGGAATACAAATCATATCTCAATAATAACCCTGAACATTAATGGCCTAAACTCATCAATCAAAAGACATAGACTGGCAGAATGGATTAAAAAGAAAAACCCAACAATATGCTGCCTGCAAGAGACTCATCTCATAGAAAAAGACATCCACAGACTAAAGGTGAAAGGATGGGAAAAAACCTACCATGCACATGGACTCAGTAAAAAAGCGGGGGTTTCCATCCTTACATCAGATAAAGTGGACTTCAAGCCAAAGTTAGTCAGAAGGGATAAAGAAGGACATTTCATACTACTTAAGGGAACCATAAATAAGGAAGACATAATGATAGTAAATATTTATGCCCCAAACAATGGTGCATCCCTGTACATCAAACAAATCCTTCTCAATTTCAGGAATCAAATAGACCACAACACAATAATTCTGGGTGATTTTAATGCACCGCTATCACCACTAGATAGATCTTCCAAACAAAAACCAACCAAAGAAACCATAGAATTCAATAACACAATCAATAACCTAGACTTAATAGACATATATAGACTATGCCATCCATCAACAAGCAGATTCACTTTCTTCTCAGCAGCACATGGAACCTTCTCGAAAATAAACCATATGTTATGCCACAAAGCAGCCCTTAGGAAATGCAAAAAAAAAAGAGATACTGCCTTGTGTTCTATCAGATCATAATGGACTGAGAGTAGAAATCAATGACAAAATAAAAAACAGAAATTACTCCAACACCTGGAGACTAATTAATATGCTATTGAATGAAACATGAATAACAGAAAACTTCAGGGAGGAGATAAAAAAATTCTTAGAGGTCAATGAGAACAACGATACAACATATCAAAATCTCTGGGATACTATGAAAGCAGTACTAAGAGGAAAATTCATTGCATGGAGCACATTCCAGAAAAGAATGAAAAGTCAACAACTAAATGACCTAACATTACAGCTCAAAGCCCTAGAAAAAGAAGAACAGAATAACAACAAAAGTAGTAGAAGACAGGAAATAATTAAAATCAAAGCTGAAATCAATGAAATTGAAATAAAAGAAACAATTCAAAAAATTGACAAACAAAAAGTTGATTCTTTGAAAAAGTAAACAAAATAGACAAACCCTTAGCCACACTAACAAAGAGAAAGAGAGAGAAAACTCAAATTATTAAAATTTGTGATGAAAAAGGAAATATCACAACAGACACCACTGAGATACATGACATAATGAGAAGCTACTTTGAAAATCTGTATTCCAACAAAATAGAAACTACTGAAGATATTGAATAATTTCTAGAGACATATGCTCCTCCCAAACTGAACCAGGAGGACATACACAATTTAAACAGATCAATATCAAGCAATGAAATAGAAGAAGCCATTAAAAATCTACCATCCAAGAAAAGCCCAGGACTAGACGGATTCTCAGCCGAGTTCTACAAGACCTTCAAAGAAGAACTCATTCCAATACTTCTCTAAGTTTTCCAGGAAATAGAAAAGGATTAGCTTCATTCTATGAAGCTAATATCACCCTCATACCCAAACCAGTCAAAGACACATCAAGGAAAGAAAATTTTAGACCAATATCCTTGATGAATATAGATGCAAATATTCTTAACAAAATACTGGCAAACCATATTAAGAAAATCAGGCACCACGATCAAGTGGGGTTCATCCCTGGAATGCAAGGACGGTTTAACATCCATAAATCAATAAACATAATCCATCATGTCAATAGACTTAAGGATAAGAATCATATGGTTATTTTAATTGATACAGAAAAAGCATTCAACAAAATACAACACCCCTTCATGCTCAAAACACTAGAAACAAATAGGGATAGTAGGAACATACCTGAACATTGTAAAGGCTATTTATGCTAAGCCCACGGCCAACATCATTCTTAATGGAGAAAAACTGAAGCCATTCCCTTTAAAAATGGGAACAAGACAGGGATGTCCTCTTTCACCACTTCTATTCAACATTGTCCTCGAAACTCTAGCCAGAGCAATTAGACAGACTAAAGACATTAAAGGGATACGAATAGGAAAAGAGGAACTTAAACCGTCATTATTTGCTGATGACATGATTCTATATTTAGAGGATCCAAAAAACTCCTCCAGAAAACTTCTAGACCTCAACAATGAATTCAGCAAAATAGCAGGCTATAAAATCAACATGCATAAATCTAAAGCATTTTTATACGCAAGCGACGAAACAGCTGAAAGGGAAATGAGGAAAACAACTCCATTTGCAATATCCTCAAAAAAAAATAAAATACTTGGGAATCAATCTCACAAAAGAGGTAAAAGACCTCTACAATGAAAACTACAAAACATTGAAGAAAGAAATTGAGGAAGACCTTAGAAGATGGAAAAATCTCCCATGTTCTTGGATAGGCAGAATTAATATTGTCAAAATGGCCATACTATCAAAAGTGCTATACAGATTCAATGCAATTCCAATTAAAATCCCAATGATGTACCTTACAGATATAGAGCAAGCAATCATGAAATTCATCTGTAAGAATAAGAAACCCAAAATAGCTAAAGCAATCCTTAGCAGAAAGAATGAAACAGAGGGTATCACAATACCAGAACTTCAACTATACTACAAAGCAATAGTAACAAAAACGGCATGGTATTGGCACCAAAATAGACAGGTGGATCAATGGTACAGAATAGAGGACACGGACACAAACCCAAATAAATACAATTTTCTAATACTAGTCAAAGGGGCCAAAAATATGCAATGGAGAAAAGAAAGCCTCTTCAACAAATGGTGCTGGGAAAACTGGAAATCCATATGCAACAGAATGAAACTAAACCCCTATCTCTCACCCTGCACAAAAATCAACTCACAATGGATCAAGGACCTTGAAATCAGACCAGAGACCCTGCATCTTATAGAAGAAAAAGTAGGTCCAAATCTTCAACTTGTTGGCTTAGGATCAGACTTCCTTAACAGGACTCCCATAGCACAAGAAATAAAAGCAAGAATTAATAACTGGGATAGATTCAAACTAAATAACTTTCTCTCAGCAAAAGAAACTATCAGCAGTGTGAAGAGAGAACCTACAGAGTGGGAGAATATCTTTGCCACTCATACTTCAGATAGAGCGCTAATTTCCAGAATATATAAAGAACTCAAAAAACTCTCCACGAAGAATGCAAATAACCCAATCAACAAATGGGCTAAGGATATGAACAGACACTTCACAGAAGAAGATGTACAAGCAATCAACAAACATATGAAAAAATGTTCACCATGTTTAGTAATAAGAGAAATGCAAATCAAAACCACCCTAAGATTCCATCTCACCCCAATTAGAATGACAATTATCAAGAATACAAGCAACAATAGGTGTTGATGAGGATGTGGGGAAAAAGGTACACTCATACATTGCTGATGGGGCTGCAAATTAGTGCAGCCACTCTGGAAAGCAGTGTGGCGATTCCTTAGAAAACTTGGAATGGACCTAGCATTTGACCCAGTTATCCCACTCCTTGGCCTATACTTAAAATCAGCGTACTACAGAGATACAGCCACATCAATGTTCATAGCTGCTCAATTCACAATAGCCAGATTGTGGAACCAACCTAGATGTCCTTCAATTGATGAATGGATAAAGAAACTGTGGTATATATATATACGATGGAATATTACTCAGCTATAAAGAATAATAAAATTATGGCATTTGCAGGCAAATGGATGAAATTGGAGAATATCACGCTAAGTGAGATAAGCCAATCTCAACAAACCAAAGGACGAATGATCTCACTGATAAGCAGATGATGACACATAGTGGGGGGTGGGAGAGGGGCAAGAATGGAGGAAGGAGGGACTGTACAGAGGGAAAAGAGGGGTGGGAGGGGTGGGGGGAAGGAAAAAATAACAGAATGAATCAAACATCATTACCCTATGTAAATGTAAGATTACACAAATGGTATGCTGTTACTCCCTGTACAAACAGAAACAACATGTATCCCATTTGTTTACAATAAAAATAAATTTAAAAAATAGATAAAAATATAAGAACACAAAACAAAACTGAAATATACTAATCAAACATTCTAGTCCTCAAAGTACTGATCCATAAAAAATAACTGCCTACAAAAATCACTAGAAATGAAAAAAAAGAAACAAATATGTATAAGTGTCATAAACCATTCAGGTCACAATTAAACAGAGAAAAGAAAAAAGAAAAAAAAAAAAAAAGACCTCCATGAAAAGTTAAAGAATTAAAAAAGAATTAAAAGTTTAAGGTTATGTGGTTAGTATGTGGTAGAACCTGGACTTGAATCCTTGTCTGCCAGACTCTAAAACTATGTGCCAGCTGTTAGGCAGATGCTTCCTGTGTCCAGAAGATTCTAAAGCTTAAGTCAGTTGAGAAAGGGAGGTGGAGCATTCATGGCAGAGGGAACATCATGTTCAAGGACTCAGAGGCAGGAGCACCATGGCTTCTTCTAGGAATCCCAATTCCATTTGAATTCAAATATTTCTCAGCTTTCCTTCCCAGCAGTGTTGGGTGGGGTGATGTGTGCTCTACCCTCAGGGTGGGGTCACTGGAGTGTGAGAGGAAATCCCATAGACAGCGCTCCTAGAGGCAGGGTTTAGGTTTAGGCAGGTTTCAGGTTCTTCGCTGAGTGGTGATTGGTCTGAAGATTTTAAGTAAGTGCACCTCCAGGGTGCAGCAGTCTGCGGCCCGTGCTTCGAGAGTACACCCCAGGCATCTCCCCTGCATGTCACTCGTGCAGCAGAGGAGCCAATCCTAATCGGCCCCGAATTTCCTGGTCTCTTAGGTTCAGTCTCCAAACTCAAGGACTCCTGCCCCTGCACTTTTGAATTGCTGGTTGGGTGCATCTCTCAGCTGGTTCTGTGAGCCACCAGACTCAAGGGAGCTGGAAGGGTTTCCATGACCTGTGTTCTCCTGTGTAAGCCTCTCTCCATGTTTGATTTTCTCCAGGTCACCGGGGCATTCTCTTTGTCATATGGTGTGGGTTTGCCAGGCCTGTATTTTGGACCCATATTGAGTTTGCCAGGAATCAGTTCCCTCAGCTGCTGGTCCCCCTGCTACAGCTGCAAAATGGCTCCTTCCTCTGTTCTCTGAGGGCAGCCAAGAGAGACGCAGTGGCTCTCCCACACGAGGCCATTGTGCAGCATGCCCTTCAGGTTAGTCCCACAGTGACTTTGATCTCTGATGTCTCCATACCCAGACAAGCCACAGGCCTCCTAAAAATCCCCATTCCTCTAGTTCCTTACCCTTCAACTTTGCTTGTGGAGGCACCTCTCTGGTTTGTACCTGCAGCGGGAACCTCCTGAAGCCCCTATCTGTTTTGAATGTCCAGTATTAATTCCCAGTAAAGTTCTTTTATATTATATATTTTTTCGCCCACCTTGCTGAGAAACTGCCTGTCTGCTTTCTTGGTTTCATGCCAGGGAGCATCCGGGAAAACAACCTTCTTTATTTCGCCATCTTGAAATCCTGAAGTGATATTGTCTACCCCTTAGAATTGTTGTAAGAAGGAGATGAGAAAATCCACACAAAGCTTGGCACAAAATGCTTATTATTGTTGTTGTTGTTGTTATCATTATTATTAAGCCTTCCCAGTACCTCAGGCATGCATCTATCTTAACATTAACATACTGCATTATGAACACTCATTGTTTCATCTCCATTAATTAGCACTGTACCTCACACACCATGGACGCTTGGTAGCCACTTGTTGAGAGAATATATAAATTATCTTGCAAATTACCTTCAAGAGACTTATGGTGGCTTTTGTTCTGTTATTCTTACTGTGCTTTGTTACTCATTCATTTTATTAATGCTGTATGAGGAATTTCTTTCCAACCTGATGTGTGGTCACACAAAATAAATTTAGAAAAGGTTAGATGTTTAGAATCAGAGAGCAAGGACGCCCAACCCAGAGAGATGAAACAGCACCAGATAGGAAGGTAAGATGGCGTCAAAGACAGACTTCACCTGTGTCCCTTCAGGAAGGATGACCCTGTCACCCTCCACTCCCTCCCCACTTAACTCCCCTTCTTTTCTCCCTAATTCTAACAGAAGCTTTGGCCATCTTGGTTAAGCATTTGGGGCAGGTTCAGGTCTATCCAAGTACAAAAATACCTAATGTCACCTCTTTCTCCCTGAATGTCCCTCTCAGAGCAACCGAGCACTAAAAACATCTCAAACCAGATAGCATCACTAAAATCTAAAAACGAATACATGTTTGGAAAATGGACTCCCTGGAAAAGTGACCAGAGGCCAAGATAGCAAAGCAAGCAAGGAGATCATGTGGGAAAGAGACCTCAGGCTTATTGAAAATTGAGATGTCTTTAGAGGAAGAAAAATCAATATGGACTATGAATCTTTTAGTATGGACCGATGGCAAAAAGCATCACAATAGTTTCTTAAGGACTTAAAAATAGTTATCCACACATGTTAGTTGGTATTTCTTTAATGCAAAAAAAAAAAAAAACCTCACAAGTATGTTTTGCAAAAATGTTTTAAAATAGCAAAGTTGCTGCACACAGTCAAATCAAAGCTTGTACACTCCCCTCAAGCTCTGCAGGGGTTTATCATCCACTCTAATATCCTTAAAGCCAGGATTCTCCCTGAGATCAATTCTGGTACTGAAAGTAAATGCCCAGTCATATGTACAAAAATAACATCCACCTTCCCTCCTTACCCCTTGACAGCTCCCCCAAATCCAACTGATCATCCTAATAACACCTTCAGACCATGTGTGTTATTGAATGGTGCTCTAAGAACGTCATTCCCTTCTCTGTTGTCTTGCCACTGTTAGTGACCCTCCAGGGAGACTCCACCTTACCCACACCTGGCATGCTAACTCATGACATCCATGGAAGATGAAGGAGAGAGTCTGTGGTCGAGGCAGGTCCTCGAGCCTGCTTGGCACGCGCTCACCCACTGAGCTACCCCCCACCCAAGATCCTACATTTCTGGTTGAGAAATTAAAGCTCATAGCAGGTCCAGGAATCACTCATGATGTAGAAAGGCAACTTCCATTTATATTTTATACGAGCGCTCAGAGTTACAGTCATTTGGTTTTGAACTTAAAGAGGCAGGGAGTGACAGGAGAACCCACATTCTTGCCTCTAGTCGAATCCCCTCTTCCTTTTGATGTCCAGAGTAGCTCATCTTTAACCCACAGAGTCCAAGCACCAGGTCCTCTGCTGTTTGCCTTGCGAACCCCCTGAGCTGCTGCAGCCCCCATCGCCTGCATCAGATCCTCTGCCTTCCAGACTACAGTCTGCAGGCAGGCGCTAGGCCTTTACTCTCTCTTCCCCTAGTGCAGGACCCGGGTGTGGCGCTCCTCAGCCAATCTTTGTTACATGCACAAATCGAATAAATAAATGAAAAAATGGATAGTCAAAGAGGAAACAGGAAAACAAATGGCACATAGTAAGCAGATTTCAGACAGTAAGACCAAGGCAAGCCAGCGCTCATCCAAACTTGGCGCTCTGGGAAAAGTCTGGGGAAGACTATTCTTCAACCTTCACAGAGTGGCCATGCAGATTCCGGCCCAGAGTGCATGTCAGTTATGAGTGGACCACAGTCCCAGTTCAAACTGTGCAAAAGAGCTGAAAGCTACATTCAAACACATGGTTGTAGCAACTTGATTTAAATATAGTAAAAGCTGTATTTTCCAGAAATTTACCCCAGAAAAAGTTCTAGGAAAAATCCCTTTCTGTTATTTTTAAATTCACATCTTCCCGTGCATGCACTGTCTCATACAGAAGCAAATACAAGTCAGTGACAGTGGAAAAAGACTTGCGTGGCAAGATCAAAGGCTGAATCACTCGGAGGTGGCTTTGACGCCAAATGTTCTCCTTCCCCCACATGTTTCCTCCCCTTTCCATTTCCTAGAACTTGAAATACCCTCTCTTAGAAAACCAGTTTTTTTTTTTTTTAAAGGAGGGTTATCATTACATTTCTAGGAATTTGTCAAATCAAATGAAGATCAATTAAATTAACTTTTTCAGATACTAGGTATAAAGTACTAAGATTCCCTTTGTAAGGCACGGATTGAAGGAGGGCCAGTAAATTTTGGTGAAATAAAGCACATGAATGGTCTAATCCTGCCTTCGCATTGCCATTGGGGCTTTCCAGAATACAGACCTGATTATATCACACCCCCAGGCAGATGCTTTTGAGGTTTCTTTATCTCATACAGAATAAATATCAAATTCCTTAAAGCAAGGGATATTTATCCAGCTTATCCAAACAAGAATGTCTCTGCCTTACCTCACCTCAGGCTCACCCTCCACTTTGAAAGCAAATTCTCTCGAGCATTTTGCCAGGACAAGAGACCAGAAGCCACACGGGTTGATTAGCTGTCTCACCTTTGAAAATCTGAATTTATAAAATCAGAGCAACAATAAAAAGGGATTGTTTCAAACTTTCTGGAAAAGAACTGCAGCTGATCTCCAATAGGTCACGACCACTGAGCAGCACACTAACAAACACACATTGAAACCAACCTGCGAGTCCCGTGATCTCCAAGCTCACAATAGTGTTGCTGTGGGGTTACCCACCCCTTCTCCTCGCTTGGTGGCAACCACTGGACCTGCTAATTACATGGTCATTGTTCTTCATTGTCTTTCACTCAGCATTATCTGCAGTTCTCACATGAACACCTACGTGTGTTCGTGTGAGATTCAGCCCCTCTTTGGCGTCGGTGTTGAAATGCACCTGTTTGTTGAGAACTTTAGGACTACCTATCTTACATGAGGTTCCTCAGATCTCAATGCTCAAAATGGTCCTTGTGCCTCAACTGCAAGGAACTCATCCACTGCCATTAGCATATCTATGTAATCCATTCCTACTTTTCATCATTCTTGATTCTGGACAAATCCCAGGAAGCACTGCAGCATTGGGTTCTGCCTTCCAGGGTCCCAGAATGACAGGCTTGGCTGAGACTTTGCTGTTTGACCATCGCACTGCCCACAGGCTAAATTCACAAGCCATGGAAACCCGTCAGAATTTGACTCCTGCTGCTCTTCCACCAGGGCTCGTCACCTCCCTGTCCTGGATGCTGTCCTTGGGCACGTCCGCATAAATTTTACTGTTCCACATTAACATCAAGCTATGTATTGAAGGCTTACTATGTGCCATCTGCTTTGAGGAAGGCTGTGTGGGTAGATGGATTTGAGTCTGGGCTCTCTCATCTGCATCTTGGTAACCTTTTGGTCCTTGATGTTGTTCTACTTGGTTATACACGACAGTAGAATGCATTTTGACACTTTATGCACAATTGGAGCACAACTTCTCTTTCCTCTGGCTCTATATGGTGCTAAGTCCCACCAATAGTGTCATCGTACATGTGCACAGGGTCCTACTGTCTGTCTCATTCCATCGTCCCTCCCATCCCCACTGCCCACCTGTCTCCTCACTCCCCTCTGCATAATCCAAAGTTCCTTCATTCTTCCTTACCCACCCCCCACTGTGGATCAGCATTCATTTATCAGAGAAGACATTTGGCCTTTGGTTTTGGGGGATTGGCTTCTTTCACGTAGCATGATATTCTCTAGTTCTCTCTCAAAGCTTTTAACTTCACCTTTCTGAGCTTCCATTTCCTGAAAAGCTGAACTAACAGCCTCCTCGTGGTATTGGGATGCACGTACGTGTGTGTGTGTTTCATGTATATATTATATATCATACATAATGCATAACGTGTGTAGATGTGCAGATGTATATACAAATTGCTCCTCTCTTCCCTTCATATCTTCATATTTGGTGTCTTTACTTGAACTGCTTCTTCCTCCTTCTGGAATACAGTTTGCCTTCACCTTCCACCTGCCAAAACCCTACTCACATGTCAAAGCCCAGTGAAGATGCCACCTTTTCTAAACAGCCTCCCAGATCTCACAGCTCACAGTTGGTAACCTAGGTTTTCCAGGGCAGAGTGGGCAGCCCCCAAAACAGTCCAAGCCCACATCTGTCCAGTCCCGTCCCTGCTGCCATCGTAGGAGTGTCTCCATCCGGCTCCCTTGCTCAATCTCGTCCTGCCTCAGGGTGCAACTTATGACCCTCCCACCACCAGGACTCTGAGCCTCTTCTGCCCTCTGCATCCTGTACTGATCCCTCATGGTACTCACACAATGAACAAAGAGTTCACCTCTGTTTGCCCTAAGCAGTCCAAAGGTGTGTGGGGCGGAGACAGAGTCTGACTGGTGGTCACCATGTCCCTGGCATCTAGTCCTGTGTCAACATGTATCTGAGGCACCCAGGGCTTGCTCCTCCACACGGAGCCGGCCCTCTGCACAGTCCCACTCCCTGCCGTCAGCTATGTGTGCTTCCTGCTGCTGGCCAGGTGACACTGGTGTCTGCACCAGAAGCCTTTGGAAGAAACATCGAGGATCACGTTGGCAGACGTACATTGTCCTCCATGTGGCTTTGATCGAACATCTGTTCGCACTGTCCAGCTGCTTAAAACACTACCTCAGTGCCATGTCATACGGGCTTCAGAATAACCCCCATGGGAGACAAAACCATTCCCCAGCCAGGAAGTGATGTGACCTTGGGCACTGGATACCCTGTGGACATGTTATCATATTGTCCACTCAGGACAAAGGGATGTGGCTGGAGGCCTGTAGTCCTCATGCCTCACCTGCTCTGACCTGGAAGAACGGACCTTGTGACTGTCTTTCACCTCTACCCTGCCTCCCCTTACGTAGCCACAGGCCTTCCAGGGACTCTGAGTCATGCCTGTCCCAGGGCTTGGCTCTGGTCGTATGCCACACTATCATCATTTGATTCACTCGGTGGTTCATGACAATCATATCTACTCCCCGGAGTTTACATTCCCTTAAGAAGGTTCTTGACCTGTATTTGTCCTTGCATTTCTCTCTCTCTCTCTCCCTCTCTCTCTCTCTCTCTCCCCTTGGCACCTATCCCAGGCCTTGCACATATTAGTTGCTTAGTAAATATTTGTTGTATGACTGGGTGAATCAGCAGACAAGTAACTATGGAGGAAGAATCATTTCAACAGAGATCCACAGAGGGTCCACAGGGAGCCTCGGGGGGGACACCAGGGCAGGAACCAGAGTGGGCTGAGGAGGCGCCTCTTCTATTTGACAGTTGTGGCTGAATGTTGCTTTCATTCCTTGTGTTCCTGGGGGTGAAAAAAGGAAGGCAGGAAGCAGATTTGTGCCTTACAGGGCTTCTACAAAAATCGATACTGCCTGTTTACAGATTATTTCCTTTCCATTTTTGTAGAGGTCTTACAAAGAGAAAAGGAAATAGGGAGAGGAAAAAAAAAACCTGAGACTCACAGGTGGGGAGAAGTCAATGGGAATTAACCAGATTTGTGGACTAGCTAATGCCACTGTTTTCCCAGTATCTAAGAGCAAGGTTTTTACTCTACTCACGAGGCCACACATTCTTCTTTAGGCTGAATATTTAAAAGGATACACTTGTCTGGCAAGGTAGCTATTTTTTGAGCCTCATGTTTGCATTCAGCCACGCCGTTCCAGTAGACAGAGTTTACCACCATTATGCAATAAGTCTTTCACTTCTTCAGAAACATGAAGTCTATTTTTACAGTTCCCACTCTGTACTGAATGTAAAAGTCCCACAAGGAGCCTGCAGAGAAAGTAAGGATCTGTGTGCCAGCCACGCTCCCTCTCAGGGCCCCACAGTGTACTTCCCTCTTCATGATTTTGCAGGTGACATGGGTGGTGAAAAGTTGTTTGGAAAGTTCTGGAACTTATGCTTGATTTGAGTTTTCTAATTAGAACATGATTTTGGGCTCCTTGACTTGAATTTCTGTATAGTAGAAGAAAGAAAGAAAGAAATTTCTCCCTCCCCTCCTTTTTCTTACTTTTGTATGTTGAAATCACACTTGTCCTTGATCCCTGCCCTACTGTAGCGGTTTTCCTCAATGAGATGCTTTTGATGACAGATTCAGACACCAAGCCTCCTTATGAAAAATGGGCAAGAAAAAACGTTTTTGACATCAAGTGTATTTGTCACTGTGTCATGTTTCTTAGCCTTCCTGAGAAACTGGAAACCTGAAATTAAAACAATGTAGCCTGAGTCCTGTCCGGCCTTAGCCATCCTGCTGATTTACTGGGGGTGCTTATGCCTTAATCTGTGCCTCACGGCTGGCTCTCTCTGAAAAAAGGTGCTGCCTTTCAAGGTAGGTAGGGATCTGACATAAATTCTCCAGCACAATAATGTCCTTTGTCTTGTTGGGTCTAGAAATAGGACATAGATATTGGAAGCAGGACTAAACTTTGACCTTAAGCTCTCATGAAATTCCACGGTGCCTTCTCAAACCGTGTCATAATCCTATGTGCCAAAGGGAGAAAGTCTGGGAGAGATGAAGGTGGTCCCTGAGGTTCAGATTGACTGCTGCCTGTGTTAAATACTTAGGTGTGCTTCCTTTTGCACCTGTGCAGGAGGCTGGTGATTCCTTATGTTTCCAGAGCATCCTAACACTTGGTGCAGAAGGGAAGTTTGCATTACAAAATCTACTTTATGACCTCTGAAAATTTAGTTGCATTTATCACCTGCCCCATATCATTCTGTACACTCTTCTCCCTACATGATTCAGCTTTGGCAGGGCCCAGTTCAATGTGTGCCACATAATTTAAGTAAGGAAAAACAGGTTAAATCAATTTTAATCACATATAATATTTAATAATTAATATATCAAAAAATCATTCTGATATATAATCAACATAAACATGTTAATATGGGATTTTGCTTTTTTTTTTTTTTTTTTTTTTACTAAGCCTTTGAAATCTGCACATTTGCCCTCAGAGCCTGTCTCAGTTCACACTGGTGGCCTATCAAGAGTTAAACAGCTGCAGGAAGCAAGGGACAATCTCACTGGCAACATAGATACACAACCTGTCCATCACCAAGGAAAGTTCAATTGGACGGCACATATCTAGCCAGTCCTGAGAATTTTTGTCTAGAAATTTGTCTTTCTGAAGAAAGCATCACCTGTCATCTTCATTTTCTAAAGAGCCTCAGGCAGTGTCTCTAGTCAGCAGAATACCAAGAAAAGTCCATTTCTGACTATTTGGACCTGTTTTTCCTCAGGGCTTAAGCTGCACTGAAGTCCCAGGAAAGCAAAGACAACAGGCAGATGCTTTCACAGGGCTGATCTCCTGGAGCACCAGGCTCCCCCAGTTGCCCCCCTCCCCCTGAAGCCTTCTAGTAATATGCTCATTTGCATATCATTCCTTTATATTCCCAAGCCACATTTAAAAAGGTCTTGCCTGGTACCCACCCCTAGAATCAACTGGAAGAGCTGTGCTGGGGAATGTTAAATAATCAGCTCTCTAGGAAGAATTAGCAGCTGCCATTTGCTGTGGTGTAAATGCTCCCACCTTGGCCAGCTTCCACGCTGCCTGGGTGAGGGCTCTGACACAGGTGGCAAGAGAGGCCCACCCCCTGTTGGGAGGTGCTCCCACTCAGCACACCATCCACAGATCGATGTGCACTTTTGTCCTCCATTTCCAGAAACCTATAGAATGCATCATAGAATATTCTTTGCCTACAAAGCAAAAATGTCCAAAGGCCTAGGTGTATTGGGTAAAAGTGTCTTTTTAAGCATCCTTGAATTTGGTAAGAAGGCTCACAAGTTAGCTTAACCTGATATTTAATGATGATCAACATATCATTCTTACATCCCATATCTATATCCATTATTAACAATACAGAGCTAATCAATATTCTTCTGTTTAAATATAGCCGAAAATGACATCAGCTTTCATTAGCGACTTTTTATTCTGGTCCGATGACAACAGTAGCAAAGTCATTCCATAAAAAGAAACAAAACCAAATACACAAATAGCTTGAGAATCTATCTGAATTTCTCATTGACCTGTGCTTCTGGAAGACACAAAACACTCAGGCTGCTTTTTTTGAAATAATCTATAGGCAGGATACACAATCTCCAAAGCAATGCACAGAGTCTACAACTATTAAGTTGTAGACCCAGACCCCACTTTCCCCATTATAAAATGAGGAGATGATTGAGGTCCCTGTTTTCCATATTTCAGTCAATTTTACACACTACCATCATTATTTTTTCATTTCCATCTGCTACCTGAACTACTATTTTCTTAATGATTTTTTATTTCCTCAGCCCGCTTCCTTGTAACCACTTGAGCTTTTGCAGCGACATCTATGTGACCCTACCTTAATATGCTAGTTATGTTTGTCCTAATACACACTGACTTACAAACATAACTGTAAATATAGCAATGTGTGTGTGTGTTCTTTCTAAAATTATCTTGTAATACCACATGTGGCTGATATCCTGCCCTTTTGGAAACACTGGGCAAGGTGAGCTCTGTGGGTACCAGAGCACTGTTGGCCAGAGGGCTGTCATTATCTCAGCCACTTTAATGCTTACTGTGGAAATTTCAGGATTGATACACCTTGCGGTAACACTTGTCAATCAAGATGAGTGAAACTAATGGATCGTCTAGTCACATTGTTGTGCAGGTCTCTCATCACAGATCAACAGGGCTTGAGACTTCTATTCTGAAATATATTTGCTCCTATACCAAGATAACTTGCTTGCTCCATCAAGCAGCAGAAAGATCTGATCAAAAATTTAAATGAACACATTTTGCATATAATATTTTGTCTCTTACTATTAAGCTTGGTAAATAGGTTGAAATCTGCATATAAATCACTTATATTTGCCTAGTTGTCTCTATGGGGTTGCTGAGATGGTGCTTTAAATATCATGTGAAATTTTTAAGAGATTGCAGAGCATGGGAGAGAATATGGAATTATTTTTATTAGAAGAGTTTAGAATTAGAAAGCAGGACTTTCTTTAGAGTTGATGTGGCTTAAATAATTTCAACCAGATGAACTGTTGTCAAAATTTGCATTTAAAATATAATTAATTATGTTAGCCAGCCTACTATTATACCAGGAAATTAAGATACCATACATGTTTGTAATAGGAAATTCCTCAATTGTCTTTTTTAATCCACTATAAAGCTGCACATCTATTTCTACCCAAGGAAAGAAAAACATATTATGCTGCTAAAGTAATACCAGTCTTTTCTAGGATTAGGAGTCGTGGATGGTTTGTGGGATTTATGATTTCTATTCTCAAATGAAAACCAGATGGGCTAAACCAACAGCATAAACAGTTAAGAAAAAAAAATTGGCAGGAAAAGTCTCATTTGATAATTAAATTTGTTGTTACACCTTCTCTTATTTAATGAGATAGTCAGAAACTTGATTTGCAAGATAATGTAACTCCCTAGCTCTGATTTTAACCCAATAATAGTTCAGACTTTATTTTGTTCTGGAATAATTAGGTAACAATATGATAATCAAGTGGGTCTTTTTATTAGAAACAGAAAATTCTTGCCCACAAAAAAACTTTCAGGAAATGCTCATACTGTTGTTCATTTAAATGTAGACATAATCAGTTTATGTATATATTTATACATAAAACATAAACAAATTTAGCATGTGCCCTTTCTTATAAATGTATTAGCAATATCTATGTAATTACTAACAGTACATTTTAGTAATATCTGGCATTTTAGCACAGATGCAGGGAACTGATTTATATTTATGAAGTAGAGAGTAAAAACAGTTATGCTAATCATGCAATATTTTAGGGAACATGATACAGAAGAAATAATGCATGTTTTGCTATTTAATCTAGACAATTTGTCTAGAATCCTAGATTGGTTGGATCAGACACTCGTCCCCATTCCATGAGAGCTGACTGAACTGGACTCTGAGCGCAGCAGTTAGTGAGCATTATCTCATTATCGGTCCACTTTCCAGAGGAGATGGAGGCTCAGAAGGGTCAACCTTAGTTTGGCAAGGCCAGTGTAGCAAGGTTTGAACGTAGACACCCAAGAGCATGACTGTGTCTTGGAGTTCTGGGCCTGGGTGCAGAGATGAGGGTGCAGAGCTGGAGGCCCCGATGCAACCCATCACTTAGGCCTCCGAAATGTCTGACCAAACTCCTTTTTATTTCAGATAAGGAAACAGTGACCTAAAGAGGTAAGCACCTTATCCCCAGTATATAGGGTAGCTAAGAATATTGATAGATTAAAGCAATCATTTGGTCATTTAGAATGCTGATGATATCGTTTACTTATTACCATAGTATTTTTGTGGCTGGAGCATATATAAGTTAGTACTTAGGCCTGATCTTTTCTCAAACATGTGCTATGAAGATGTCACTGAGTATGACATTAACTATGGCTAAAATGGGGAACAAGAAAACAAAACACCAATCCTACTTGATTCATTTCAACAGGTGCTATTTGAACGTCTGTGTGCTGAGCACAGAGGTAAACGTTGGGTAAATAATAATGCACAGGTCCTTGTCCTCATGGCTACTACCATGTAGTGCAGAGACAGATAATTAATGTAACTACTACTCAGTGCAACATGGGGAGGTTTTGGGTATTGTTGGAAGCCAAGTGTTGGGGAAGGAGAAAAGTGATCAGGAGTAAGTTCCTGAGCCAAACCCCTGCTGCTGAGAGGTACCTGGGCCCTTGTAAGGAACTCGTGCTGGATTCCTTTGGTCTGCCTTTTGCCTGAGGTCCACTCTCTAACTTCTTGCCTGCTCTCTGATAAGAGGCTGCCTTGCAAGGGACTGTGCTGGTGCCTGGTGGGCAGCCTGCTCTCTGGCTGCCAGCTGACTTCTTCCAGTGGGGACCTCAGGAAGAGGTTTGGAAGAGGGAGGAGATGGGTCCAGGTCTTTGCAGAGTGGTTTCCAGTTGGCTGATCACCTTCTAGGTCACTTGTCTACCTAAATATTTCTTCCAGGGTCCTGTAATTGCTCCCTTCTCCAGGCGATCATAGCTCCCAGGCACTGCCCTGTCCCTGTGGTCCCCTCTACCCCATCACCCCTTTGGATATAGCTCCTCTATTAAACTTTCCTTGAATTATCCCAACTTCCTGTGCAGGGATCCTTGATGGGGAGTGATGTTGATGGGAATGGAGAGGCAGGTGGGAGAGATCCAGGGAGAGGTCTGTGTGTTTTAGTTCACCATATCCCCAGTACCCAGCACTATGACTGATTTGAAAGACTTCCCTGCCACTGGACCTGCAAAACGGATCCAGGATCTAACGATCCAGGATCTAACTAGTTCTTGTGGCCTCACCAGAGCTCTCCCAGTTTCACATCAGGGGTCTGATGATACATTCTTACCCACAAAATACTTTCAGGAAATGTTCATACTGTTGTATCATGACTGGCAGAGCCTGGAATGTAGCAGCTGGGGCCCAGGCCAATAACCGCCATGTAGACAGAGCAGGACTTTGGGTTTTATTCTGAGTGGGCTGGAAGGGCACTGGAGGGTCTTCATCAGGGGAATGATCAGATCTGATTTATTTTGCAAAGATTACTCTGACGAGGTAGAGAACAGGCTGTCAAGGATCAGGGTTGGAGATCCCAGAGACCATGCAGAGGTTTTTGTCATAACCCTAATGTGAGACCAGAAGATCCCTAGTAAGTCCCCGAGAAATTGTTAGATTTTGAATCTGTTCTGAAGGTCCAGTGACAGGGCATCCGTTTAGGAGCTGGGCACTGGCATTTGGTGAACTAAAATGGCCTGGTGGTGCAGCTCAGAGACAGAACCCTTGCTGAGCAGGTGAGAGGCCCTGGGCTTGATCCCTAGGACCACAACATAAAATAATAAATAGACAAGACTAGACTCTGCCACGCTGAAGCTATTATACCACCCCGATCTAGAGATTTCTCTGATGAAGGAATTTTGTCATTATCTCATTCTTGTTCGTTTTCTTTTTGTCATCTGTTTTATTTGGGCTTACTGGCTTCCTAGTTTCTCTATAATAATGTGACTTAGACCTATCTTTGCTGCAATTGTGCAACTTTAAATGATGCAACCTGTATGTTCTTCTTCCTACCTTTAGTAACTTTCTTTGGAGACTGCAAAGAATACGTGATACAGACATGTTTAAGAGTGGAAATTGAAAAGTCTGGGGAGTTCTCAGTCTGGGTATCTTGAAAACCATTATATGACAGAGAAGTTTTTCATTCGTTACATGGCTCCTGCGGATACCCAAATATAATGTGGGGTCTTTCCTCCATTCCCTTGATCTGTACATGAACCCTTAGAAAAGCTGTTGCCTTAAGTTAGAATCTTGATGAAGTCACTTATATTACAGGGTCCCTTCTTCATTACTTTATTTTAAACAATGACAACAAAAAAATACCACTGAGATAAGTTGTTGCTAGTTTCATATTTTTATAATGGTAAGCTATGGCATCTGTTAAAAGAAAAAGAAGAAAACTTTAATGCAGATTTAGTAATTATTAATGGGAAATGACTTCCCACTTACCAATGTGGGAAATTGTTGAGAATAGACCTTTTAAAAACGTTTTAAGATGCAATAAAGTAACCGATTATAGTGTGGAGTTCACAAATAGGGAAAGGCTGCTTTGGGCATAGGATTTCCAAGGTCATTATTTGATAGAGTTTGCAAAAGGGCTGGATCTTAAACAACTTAGTTGAAATAAAGATGATGTATTCTAAAAACTCAAGAAAACTGAAAAAGTGGCTCTAATGATGAGATAAAATAAAGCAGATGAAGACTGGACAAAATCGTTGCATAAAATTTAAATTTGTTTAAAGTCGGAAATTTAAATATACATAAACAAGGAAATATTATAAGCAGACATTTGCCCATTTCATCTACATTGCCAAAGTGTGTGTGTGTGTGCGTGTGTGTGTGTGTGATTTCAAATTGTCCTAAAGGTTTTCTTGTGTCCTGTACTGTCACGGAGGTGTTGTCTTACACACATACCTGCCTCTTCTTCAGGCGTGTTTGACACCCCTACACTGTGGAGGAGACTGAAAGTTACTGTGATCTCACTATTCATGGATCACCACCTATACCTCAGCAAGGAAGGAGTTGGGCTATTCAAATAAATATGCCCCTAAAGGTCAAACCAAGTACTGCTGTATGCATGGGGCGAAGAGGATGATCAACGGTGCGCCTCCTGAACCTGAGTCATGTTTGCTGTAGATGCTGGGAGATCCCAGATCCCCTCCTTCAAGAGTGAAGGAGCTCTTCCCAGCTGCTGGGAAAGGTTGTTGGCTGACAGATCTCAGTTGTCAATCCTCTTTCTGAGTCATGTAGGCTGAAGGGTGCTACCTTCCCCAACGCCACACTCCTTCTCCAGACAACCCACAACCAGGGACTGGTTGCTATTGTATAAAGTTCCAGCCACAACACCCCAACTCCAACAACTCTGCAGGAGCTCCCTGCAGGGTCAGCTGAGGCCTACAGTGACCACACGCAACTGGATGGCCCCTCCTCCCAAACTTCCATCTCTGCCCCCAACCCTACCAGGTGTCAATCTCAAGAGCACGCCTCAAATATATCTCCTGCACACCGATTTCTGACTCAGAAGAAACAGGGGAGCTCAGTGGCAATTTTAACTAACTTTTAAAAAATCCATTCACCTACAGTTGAAAATCTGCATGTTCTAAGTGGCCGTAAAGTTGTTTTAGATATCAAAACCCAGAGAAACACTGAGGGAGATGATTTAAGAGGGAGGAAAATAAAGACAGGGAATGATGGGGAATGAACTTTCAAGCATTTGTAAGTTTTTGGGCAAATATAGTCTAATCCTAGATGAAACAGTTGCAACCATAGATGTGGAGGTCACAGCCACTGGAACTGAGGTGTGAAAAACTAAGGGAAGGATCTTAGACAGATTTCCAGCTTGGGAATCAAAGGC
Source organism: Sciurus carolinensis (assembly GCF_902686445.1). Lineage (NCBI taxonomy): Eukaryota > Metazoa > Chordata > Mammalia > Rodentia > Sciuridae > Sciurus > Sciurus carolinensis. The sequence goes on along the minus strand of NC_062214.1, from coordinate 186,593,434 downwards.
CCTAGAAATGACTCTGGAGCCTGCAATGGAGTGGGAAGGTGAGCTGTCCTTGATGGACACAGAAAATGAGCAGAAACTGGATTATCCTTTCATGAATTCCTGTACTAGCTCTGAAGATCTTCTACCATGCTGCCCTCTGTACCAGCAGATGACAGACATGATCTGCATCATTAGATGGCATGAAGTTCAAAGAGGAAAAGAAGTCCGTGATGGTGATTCAATTTCATCTGGAGCAGCTAAGAGAATCTGGAACTCTCCTTGCCCTCACCCCAGCTCCAGTTCTCATTTGAGACCCCTACAAAGAGCAGCCACAGGGTTGGGGATATAGCTCAGTTGGTAGAGTGCTTGCCTTGCAAGCACAGGGCCCTGGGTTCAATCCCCAGCACTACAAAATTAATAAATAAATAAATAAGTGAAAGAGCAGCCACAATCCTCAGGGAAGGCAAGTTTCAGTTACAATCAGGAAACAGGAACATTTTATAAAGCAATGGAATATGTTAAGAAATTTGTTTAGCATATAACAGGGATTCCAGAGGATGCAGAATTTGGTTGGGGAGAAAGGTGTCCATAAAAACCCTTCTGGGCCACTGGAAGGGTGTGACGATGTGGTTTGTGCTCTGAGGGTCTAGCTCAGTACCGAGAGCAGTGATGTTTACTCATGACAATGTGAGGACAAACTGAAAAATGATTACTGACAACACAGCACCCATCAAATAAAGAGCCAAAGAGATCAACAGATGAACCTAACCCAATTAGGAAAACAAAGAACACAAGAGTAGACATCATTTTATACATCATGTGCACCGACAGGAATAACCTAGAGTATTCATGATTTACTTATTCAAACCAAATTGCCATAGGAATAGAGAAAGGATGGCATCATAACCTGGCATGGTGTAGCCCTATGGTGCCATGAGGTGTGTGTTGAAGGTGGCATCCAGTCACGGCAAGAAGAAAGCTACAGTATGCAAATCATTCTGGACTCCACCCGACAAACGGATGAAATTTCCATCTCTAGAAGGTAACAAGGTAAACAAAAAAGGACAAGACAACAACAAAAAAAATAACATTAGGAGAGGGAAAGTTTTCCAAAACTATTGTTAGAGAAACATTGGCACAGAGCAAGAGGCATGTTTGGAAAAAATGATGCTTTATGGGAAATCATGAATGGGATGCTATGTAAGTCGACATTCCCAGGCTTGGGAATCAAGTTTCCATTAAATGGCAAGAGCTAAAAGGGCATTTCCAGAACAAAGGGGATATACAAATGCAAACCTGTGGTGTAGGGCATCATTGTTACATTTCCCATTTTCAATACCAACAATGTGGTCATTTCATGATGGTAAGTTCTTGGTGGAGAGTGGGCAGAGAGCTCATAGGAAGGCTTCCTCAGTAACATTTTACAAGCAGCATATCCTTTTCTTTTGGCTTTTAGATGATACTTCAACTTTTCTTCCCAGATTGTTTTTTGTTCTTTTCCCCTGTACAAGTTATCTTTAAATAATAAAATTCCCTTTCTTGCTAGTATGCAATGCTTGTAATGACTTCAATGAAACATTTAGGTCATTTGGAGCACAGGACTGTTTTGTGATTCACATCATTACAAAATATGTCCCATTAAGATGATGCACAAGCTGAACTGGAGTTAATGAACCTGCGTTCCTGCAGGATAATTCAAACTTTAAAGGTGATATTAACTTAAATAAAATAAGAAAGGGAAGAAAAATCAGGCTCATTGTACACCAGAGATCATGATCTTTTTCTTCTCAGTTCATAAAAGCATATCTATTGCTTAGTTACTCTCATCCCATTATTAGAGTGGCTGTAGAACACATATATGTACATAATTAAGTACCCCTCCGTGGCCATTAAAGGACTGTGTAGGTTTCCACAGGGAGCGTGTGTGGAATTTGATTCACAGGCCTGTAAGAGTCTCAGTACCTTTAACCTTATGCTGCAAGGAACTGTGTGGCATCTGCCCACTTGTTCTCCAAAGCAAGGGAGGGGAAACTTTGGCCCAAGTTCAATCGGGCCCACCACCTGTTTTATAAATAAAGTTTTATTGGCACACAGCCATGGCCATTCATTTACATGTTGTTTATGGCCCTGTTAGCCCTGTAACAGCAAAGACGAGTAGTTGTAATAGAGATTGTAAACGGCCCACAAAGCCTAAAATATTTGCCATCTGGCTCTTTAAAGAAAAGGTTTTGCCAGTGTTTGATAGGAAGGAAAATTTTTGTTCCATACTTGCTGTGACCTTTTACATGATGGTAAAAGAAGTAAAAATCATATTAATCAGATATTATTTCAGGGTGCTATAACTATATGACATCCTATCAAGGGGTCCACCTGACCTGCATAGAAATCTAAGTCCCTTTTTAAAAATATCTATGAGTGGCATGCATTTTGGGCTCTTCTGCTTCCATCTCAAGAAATAAAGAAAGAAAGAAAGAAATAATAACAATAGCCATGAGTTTTTAAACCCTCCTGAAACACAATGTCTCCTATTCCCCTTCTGGCTCTGTGGCAGCTGTTAACTATCAAATACTATTTCTAGAACTGTGCTGACATCAGTCGATGCTCATACACAAAGCTGTTTGGCAAGACACATACTCCGCAAGTCGCGGCTGTTAGAATGAAACAGCTCTGTTAAAATTAACTCTATTCACATCACGGGGAAAAATGTCTCCGTGTGCCAAATCAATTCCTTCCTGTATCAGTGGGGAAGAGCCATTTTCCAACCTCTAAAAAGGTGATTCAGACACAGGAGAGCAGGAAAAAAAAAAAAAAAAGAACCCTCCAAAATTAAAATGATAAAACAAAAATTTGCTTGACAGCAAAAGTACTTTCAAATGGATGAAACCGAATCCAAAACTGAGCCTGCAACAAATTTAACTGACAAGAAAGTCTGCATAATGGACTTGGTTTTATTATTAATGCTAATACGGGTACTTTTTTGTTCTGTTGTGCTGATGGTAAGAAGATAAATGCCCACCCAAGGCACTAAAATATCTCCATTCTGTTGAAACACTGATGGTTGTTAGAAGGCAGACATTTACCCTTCTTTTTTTTAAAGAAGTCCTAGTATTAGAGGGCATTTCAGAATCAAGTATAGCTTGGAAATAGAATCTCTTAAAATCATTGAATGCAACATTTCAAAAAGTTGGTGAAATTTAAAATTAAGTAAAATTTGTTTGATAGATTCTTTTCCACAATTTTAAGTAGTTCTTCTTTAAAATTAATAATCAGTCTCGCTAAGGCCTCTTCATCAGTGAAGTTTTCCCTCAGAGCAACGGCGTAAAATGGGTAAAAACTTTCTTCTGCTAGTTCACGTCTCACTGCAAATCGGGGCTTGAGGTCTTCTCCTTCCCTGAACCCAAGTCGCAGTTGGAGACCAGCAGCAGCCAAACAGGGATTGTGAGAGATGGACACCGTGCCCGAGAGTGTCTGGCTGTTTTCAGATTTGAGAGCCAAGGACTGAAGCTCTGCAGTTGTTTGCAGCGGGGAGGGCCAAGGGTCTGGAAGCCAGGAGTCGCAGGCCAAGGCGAGGGCGTGGCAGCCAGAAATCATTTAATCTGAGAAGCAACAGTTGGGTTTTGGAGATCAAGACTTGCATAAGGTCAGAAACACCAGGAGGCTAGGGACAGCAAGGAAATAGAATATAGGAATGTCAGCGCTTAGGTGATGTCACCTCCCGTCTGCTTTTAAGGGTCTTGTTTATGCTCCTCTGTGGTCACGTGCACAGTTGCAATCACAGTTTCTTTGAAAGTAAAACTATTGCAGATAAACCTGGATCCTAGCTGAAACCCACCTTCAATTATAAGAAGACGGGTCCTGACCTTGGCAATGCAGACTATTTAAAGAGCAATTACCCTGTGCTCTAAGCCTGTACTAACCATTCCAAATTCTCCCACCATTTGCCTTCTCCACTTATGAAGTCATTTAACCTTTTTTGACTTTGTAGATCAGTCCTGTCTATGGTGGACAGATTGCCCACCCCCAGGAGTATTCACTCTATACAATCTTCCCTTGAGTGTGGGCAGGGCCAGTGGACGAGATGGGACATCACTCCAATGATTAGGTTGCCCAATAGTCAACTGTCTGTTGAAGAAAAGGGAATTTATCCTGGGTGGGCCTGACCTAATCAACTGAGCCCTTTAGCAGAAGCTAAAGGTCAGAAAGAGAATATATCCTGCCAACCTCAAGAAAAAGAAGCACACCGCCCTATTGTGAGATGAGGAAGCCATATGATAAGGACCTAGGGCAGCCTCTAAGAGATGCAAGCCATCCCTTTGTCATCCAGGTGCAAGGGGATAAATTCTCCCGATAACCAGTGAGCTTGAAAGAGCATTCTGAACATAAGCAGGGATTTCTGCCTGGTGAGCCCCTGAGCAGAGGACCCAGCTATCCTGTACCCAGAATCCTGTCGACGGAACCCATGAGATAATAAGTTCATGTTGCTTTAAACCACTAAGCTTATAGTAATCTGTTATGCAGCAATAAGAAACAAATACACTGTCCAGTAGAACTTTCCACAATAATGAAAATGTCCTATATTTGCTTTGCTAATCTGGTAGCAACTGGCCTCACAGGGCTACTGAGCATTTGAAATGAGGCTAGTGCAACTGAAGAACAAAACTTTTATTTAATTTTAATTAACTTACACATGGGTCCGTATGTGCTAGTGGCTACCCTACTGGAGAGTGCCATTTCTAGTTAATAATATTAAAGGAGACAATCCTTTGAATTTGATGTTCTTCACCACAAATAGCCCTCTGAGTTTAATTCTTGAAGTTTAAACGATTTCTCCAAGAAGAGCATATAAGAAGCCATGCATGGTCTGGCCCCTGCTTCCCCTCTGGCTTTAGAACTCTGTTCTCCACACCACAGGGTTTCTTCCAGGCACTTGTTTGCATCAGGTTCTTTCTCAGCAGGGGTCCCTCTTCAGGACATGCTTGCCTTCATTTCTCATCTAATATCAACTTAATGTCTACATCTTAGTCCAAATGTCACTTTCTTGGAGAAGAAATCCCTGATGCCCTGCATCTGTTAGCTACTGCTGAGTAACAAGCTATGACAAAGCTCAAAACAGTGACTGGGTGTGATTGGAGTTCAGGCATCTGTGGGCTGGCCTGGTTGTCTGATGCAAGCCTGGCTCCCAATAAGGTGGCTGGAGGTTCTGCTTTGCCCAGGATTGTCTAGAACCCATTAGCGGTGACAGGTCAGCTCTGCCTGTCTGTCCTACTCCTCGTGAGACCAGTGGGCTAGGTTAGGTTCTCAAGGCAATATGCCTCTTTGAATTGATCGAATCAAGTTATAAAGACCAAAACCAGGGTTAAAGGGTGGGGAAGCTATTCAGCCCCTCTCGTGAGAGGAACTGCAAGTCATATGACAAAGGACTTAGATAAAAGGCAGGGTGACGCATTGGGGTGATGCAATTGTCCACGTTTCTGTCTTTTAACTTGGATTCCCCCATTCTTAATGTCTTATAGGAAAGACTCCTTTCAAGGCGTTTGAACTTGGTAACGAGGTATTATTTGTGAGGTTACTTGTGGAACCAACTGTTGCCTCCACAAGTCTGTGAGCTCAGTGAGGTCAGGAATCAGATGTATGTTGCTCACCGCTATGCCACCAGCACCCAGGACACCCGTTAAATAAACGAATGAATTAGATTTCGGAAAAACATTTTTTCCATTGTTTTTCCAAGGATCCAATGACAGTTCAAGGCTGAGAAAAACTTAGTGGCTATTATCTGAGCACTGAACAAATTAATTTAAGGCAGTCAAGAGAAGTCATTGAAAAGTGGAAGGATGTGTATATGTATAAATGTAAAAATTTGAAAGAATATATGAAGTTGGGGAATAAAAGAAGGAAGGGTCAGAGGGAGAGAGAGAGAGAGAAGAGCGGGAGGGAGGAAAGAGGGAGAATTGACATTTCATGGCATTTATAGACCAGGAATCAGGAGATGGATCCTTGGTGCTCTAATTTTAAAATAATTCTCTAATGGTCAATGAGTAATCACTCAGAATACACCTGATGTGGGGCCAATAATAGAACGACAGGCTCTGTATATATAAAGTCTACATTTGAAGATGCCTCTTTTCAATTGTGCAGATATGGTGGGGACCGTATGACAAAGAGTCCCAAGATCCTGTACATAAAGTCCACTTCTTATTTGCAGCCACAACAGATGTTCTTACCAACTTCCTTTTTTCTCTTTTTCTCATGGACTATGCCAAATATCAAAAATGTCAAAAGTCCTTCCATGTCTTATTTCCATAGTCCAATATATTCTGTTATTTGGGGATTCTCAGCAGTGCTTATAACAAAAAGGCACTCAGAAAGGATGACTGAAACTACGCTGCCTTCTCTTTGGTGATATGTTGCCGGATGAATGGGACCATCTTTGATTTTGACTGAAACATACAGAATTTCGGAGACACGCACAAGTTTTTGGTTTGTTGTCAGCTTAATTAGAGATTCCAATAAAGTTTTGTATGTTTCTTAATTTTACTTGTAACTATGACATATATGTGTACAGATGTCTTTTTAAATCAGGATCACAGAGAACTGTAGAGTGTTGACATATTACTTTCTTTGCTGAAAGCAACTTCTTGAACTCTGACTCACTGACAGTCTAATTCTAGGGATGTGAGCCAACGGGGTGCAGGGTTTCTAACTGCCTTAGAAACTGTGTCCTTATAAAGTTGTGCATTTGCTGTTTATATTGATTTAAAAGCATGCAGAAATGCTTATGGAACATCTAATGCTGGGAACACCAGATGGATGACTAGGACCCTGGTTTCAGGTGCACATAGTCCAGTGGGTGAGGCAGATGTGTATGCAAATGTTTACACAGAGTTTGATGCATGCTGTAAGAGAGAGATGTGTGCCAAGTCATGGGAACAGGAAAGATGAATTGATTGGTTGGACTTGGAGAGCGCTCTAAGAGAGGGTGATGCTTGCGCTAAGGTAAACTGCTATTTGACAAGTGGATAAAGGACAAAGGTCAAACTAGGCAGGAGACAACATTGGAGGGTTGTCAGGGTCCAGATCACACCACCACCATTAACTACAAACTTGTTTGAAATGCAAATCATGAGTCCCCACCCCTGACTCAAGGAATTGGAGCCCCAGAATCTGCAATTTTTTTTTTTTTCATTTTAAACAAGAAGTTTATTTAAACAACAAGACACTTGACTTGAAGGGAAAACCATCTAGGAAACTTTTTTTTTTTTAAGAGTAATTTACCCCTATTTCAAGACAGATTGCCCTACATGTAACAGCTACATACAAAAAAGTTATAAAATTGTCCTTGGTTTTACAATGATAAATGAAAAACATTAAAATTCTCCAATCGAACAAGGTATGCAAGGATTTTTATGTTGTTTAGGTTTTGTTGTTGTTGTTAAAACAGTGAGAGCAAAAATACTTACTGGAATTTAAAGGTAAGAGCTGACTGAGCAAGCCACTAGTGGAGAAAGGGGTAATTTCACAGAACTAGTATTTTTCCCCATCCCATCCCCATTTGATGTCAATCAAAACATATCATTGGCCATTTAGTTTTTAAAAAATGCAATATGCTTGTGCACATACACCAATTACTTTATGCACAATAAAGGAATGGGGAAGAGGAAAATGAAAGAATAGAGAAAACTATACTGGAGTAGTCAGGATGTGATGGAACCAAACTGCAGTTTTCTAATTAAGAATGTATTCTTGGTCTGTAGGAACAGAGTTCTGAAGTAAAGTAGCAGGTTCCCTTTTTAGTAGACACCTCCTGTCTGGTGCTGGAACACATCAAATGTATCTTCATCCTCCATTTCCAACTGTGCAGGTGTGTCTGTTTCATTAATTGGTTGCCCATCAAATCTGATCGGCCTCATCGACAAACCCCGTCATTCACAACAGGCTTTCATTAGTTTATTAAGTTGTGTATGCCTCTTCATCTTCATCTTAAAGTGCACCACAGAACCATCCTGCCCCGCCACCTTCAAGTTAATATGATCGTTGTTCTCAGACTTGACTCCTTCCTTGGGCTTTTCATCAGCTATGGTGAGCGCCGGAGTCTCCTCAGCTGCTGTTTCACAAAAGAGGTACCAGGTCCGCACCGAAAGAACTCACAAGCAGCTCCAGGAGACCAGAATCTGCATTTTAACAAGCCCTCCCAGTGCATCAATGCTGGCCCAAGTTGAGGAGCCTGCTCTTGCTGATGAGGAGACAGGGAGATGTTCCAGTGAGGAAGTGACTCGGTCAGATGCAGGTTTTTAGCAAGGTCACTGTGGATGTGATGTAAAGGTGAGTGGGAATCGAGAGATGGACTTGAGAGGTGGGTGGAGGCAATGAGCTCAGTTAGGAAAGTAACCAGAGCATCAGTGGGAGCCAGGACAAGCAACTGAGGCTGAGGTACTGGCTGGCCATGGGAATCCAGAGCAAGGGTCTGGCAGCTCTATGACGCAGAGTCCTTAAAGGAAGGGCAGTTATTGGAGGGCTTCTTATCCCACGTCTGCATCAGTGGCTGAATAGACCTGAGGTTACATAGGACTTATCACAGGGGGATTGTGAGTCTATGTACATGTTTAGACCAAGTTCATCATGGAACTCTCATGCATATGTGCTACTGTTCTCAGCATACATGATTCTTTATGAGTAGTATTGTATGTATTCATTTAAAATAACTACCAATTGCTCTGTAACTTTTTCTAAGTACTTTTGCAACCAATACTAAAATAGGGGCACCACTCAATATGGGTTCCTGGAAGTTTTTGAAATATCATGAGGAGTCCTCAGACTTGGAGAAGTTCAAGGTCATTGATTTGGTGCCTGTGATGCCACTTGGTTGTAATTACTGTAGACATTTGGCAGTGTTGGGAGGACAGGGCGTTATATTTGAAGTTCGCACCTGTGGAATGTTAATGTTGTTTTGGTTCTCTGATCTTCCTTACTCATGATGGGGTTAAGTGTGTGAGCTCAGCACTGAAGAGACTGCTTAGTTCCTCTCAGTACTTTGCATATGATTATGGCAGTGGCCATCAAATAAGTGACAATTCTCACATTAGAGCTTTACAGTCTTTTTAAAAAACTGAGATCTCCCAAAGGTATGATTAGCTGAAAGATTAATTTATTTTACAACCTAATTATGATTTCTTTGACAAAGGAGAGATCTCTTTATTAAAACAGATAACAAACATTAGAAGCCAAGAAGATAGCCCCACAGAGCAAATTACTAAAAAAAAAAATAATACCCTAAGTACATTAGCTACATTTCTCACCCATCTTTAAATCTTATCAATCATTGTTTAATCTTTGTTTTATTCTTAAAGCCTTGTAGAAGATTTCTTTTTCAGACTTTGGGGTCTTTATTCTTTCTGTCAAAGTCTCTGACTGCTGTCTGGCTAGCACCATAGTTTTCCCCAGAGCTCACAGCTCTCTGTCGCTAGAATTGGATCTGCTTGTCCCGCTGGTAGAATTTATTAAAGAAACAAACCTTCCAGAGAAGATGGCTCCTCTGCGAGGACCATCCGGTTCTCCTTTTATTAAAAATCCAAGCCCCACCATGAGCTTCCTTCAGTGGGGTTTGGGATGCTTCTTACCAGGAGAGCCTTTCCTCTGACCGCTTACTGCTACACTGCTTGTCCTCAAGCTTTGAGTGGCACTGTTTTTCCTTCCAGGTAATAATAACCACTTTAAAAAGGCACTTATACAGAATGGGCTTATATCAGCACCATAATATGCCTTTGTATCATGTTTATGTTAGCGTTCCATAGAAACAGAATGGATAAGATGTACATGTACACACACACAGACACACACACACACACAGACACACACACAATTATCCTGTATGTGACTGAAAACACACTTCCTCTAACCCCAGAAAAGGATGCAGTCTTTGGATGAGGTTTACTCTTTTTTTTTTTTTTTTTTTTTTTTGTGGTACTGGGGATTGAATCAGGGCCTTGTGCTTGCAAGGCAAGCACTCTACCAGCTGAGCTATCTCCCCAGCCCTTACTCTTCTCTTTGATGTACTGAACTTAAAGAACCTCAGATGGTCATAGCAATTTTGGGGGTGACCCAAATTTTGTTCCTGAAGGACTTGAGCTATTGCAAGTCCTGCCCAAAGTTGATGGTTGTAGTTTTCCATTGACCTTATTTGCACAATATGGTAGTGATAAGAGACAACAAAGGAATCTCCTGTGTTACAGACATGTACCTCCTTGTGTGTGTTGTTGGGTAGTAGCCCTGTATCCCCTTGGTGATCAAGATCAATCATCCCAGCAAGCCTAGAAACTCCCTTTGCTTGTTGATTTAGAGGCACGAGGAGTCCAAAATGTTCAGACAACAGTCTTAACTTCCAGTTCAACGGAATCTTTGTTGTGTCTCCTGGTGGAAGCATTCCTCCCTTCGGGACTAAGATGTTAAGGATAGAACATAAGGATACAAGTAAAAGAAGCAAACTTTTTTGCTAGTGAGTCACTAGGGACAATAGTGAGTGGTGCCACTCAGATTTCCTCTCCTCCCTTTCTGGACTCTTGAAGTCTGGCTCAGAGGAAGAGCATCATGTTATACTGGATGCTGATCCAGGGACATACAAACATTGCAAGACCAATAATTTCCATGAGCATGAACTCACTGCCATACTTTACTTGCTATGAAGTGAGTTCCTGGGTCAGAAGCAATGCTGTGTAAACTCTCACCATGGCGTGGAATTCCACAGTGCAGAGGAGGCATTTGTAAGTTCATGGATGGTAATTTTGGAAGATGGTGATTTTGCATGCAGGGAAGTAGATCTGTATCCAGAGTAAGTGACTATTCCAGTAAAAAAAAAAAAAAAAAAAAAAAACTAATACACTGCCCTATCCATCTATGACAGAGGTGGTCCAATGTAATCGACTTGCCATCAGGTCAGATGGCTGACATATCAGGGGCTAACTATCGGTCTCTGGTGCTGACAGGTAGGACACTCTGCAGAGGCTGCAGCCAGATCAACTTTGGTGAGTGGAAGTTCATTTTACAGAGCCCATGCCTCCACTTCTGTCCCCATGGCCATTTTGTTTGTAAGCCCATTGGGTAATGACGATGTGGCTGCAGAAAGAGATTGATTCATAACCACAGGGTGGGTCATTCTTTCGGCTTGATGATTAAAGTCTGCCAAGGTCACCCTTCAGTGAGAATTCACATGAAACGTAAATATCTTCACATTTTTACCCATTCAGAGAGATCTGTCCACATACCTATTCCCCAGACTCCAATCTTGTTCCTTCCAAGTCCATCCAGCCAAACTCTTAGATATAGCCCGCCAATCAGTATATAATCTCACACCTGGTCATTTCTGCTTCCGAGCAAAATGAACAATAAGATACACAGCTCAGAGTTCGGCACACTGGCTTTCCCTTTGCCACTGTCCTTTAGAATCGCCCCAGAAAGAGAATGTAGTGCTGCAGCTGTCCACTTCTGTACGGTCCCTACGTGTCACACAGAACCATTGTAAACCAGTCTCTGACCCATCACCAGGAACATCCCAAGAGGCCACAGCAGCAGACAGGACAGAGATGGGAGTGGGGACCAAAGAAGAATTCCCCTTCTGAGGGGGAGGCCAGTCCTTCAATTGACGAGATGATGCCCACAAAGTTCTGGAGGATAATGTCTTTTACTGATTTAGATGTCTACTGATTTAGATGTCAATTTCACTCTTAAAAAAAAATCTTTGCAGAGACATCTAGAATAATGTTTGGATAGATGGATACTGAGCTCTACCTGTGTTAACACATAAAATTAACCATCATGATGTTTTGTCCTAACAGGTGAAAGCCTGTCCTTCTCTCCCTCTGTTTTTCTCTACAAATATTTCCTCAGAGCCCCTAGCTTCCCCATCCTAGAAGGCTACTGATGAAGTTGAGCGGTCGGTCTCCTTGGTAACCATCTCTAACCCAGAATGGAATATAAACTGCTTTGTGGAGAGGACTGTCTTCTTTAAAGGGTTCATATTTCCCTTTGCAATTTAAAATCTTAACTTACAAGAACATAATTTTACTATCTCTTTTAAACAGAAAAATAACAGTTTTACTTAGAGATTAATGACAGATGCTGCTGGTTAGCCGTGGGTGCTCTAATTTTGATGGTGCTGATTTAGAATTTGTCATGATGTGGTCAGAGATCAGCTCAGAGATTACTTTTGTATTACAGGGTTTGTTATGGAAATGAACGGTTTAAAAATATTTCAGAGGAAAAGATTAAACCCACTTTATAAAATAAACTGTTTTCAAGATATTTAGATGGTTGACTACATAATGAAAGAAATTTATAAGTTACACTACATTTTAAAAAATAGATTTTAAAAACTGGTCCAAAGAGTTCCTATTTGTCAAACAAACTAGAAAAAATAAAAGGTCTAATCTGAATTATCATATTGCACATAAACTTAATTATCAGGGGGGCCGCATGTCTAGTCATGGGACCGCAATCAAACGGGTTCTGTAAGAGACTGTGGCACCCCATCCCTGTGGAGTTTGGCGCCCACCATGACCAAACTCATGTCTCCCATCCAAGTACTAACCAGGCCCAACCCTGCTTATCTTCCAAGATCAGACGAGATCGGGCACGTTCAGGGTGGTATGGCCGTAGACCCAACCTCAAGTCTACCTCCAAATCCCCAGAAAGGGCACAGGCTCCCCACCTGGAGAGAGGTGTTCATGATGCCTTTACAGTAGCAAAGGAGTCCTGCCAATCAGAGGTGCCAGTTCATTTCCTCAACTATGTTGGTGAAGTTGCCTCAAGCTATTGTCAAACTGACATTTAAGATGCCTCGCAATACTCTTCCCTTGAAATGAGGTCTAGTCTTACCACAGGGACACTTTTGACGGTAGGAGTGGATCAACACCCTTAACCTGGACACAGTTGTATTTTTGACACCTGTGTCAAAAAGAGACATCACTGCAGACTAAGCACAACAAAATCCCCTTGTGGCACAGCAGAGAGTTGATGGCGAGAGCGTATGCTTTATAGTATCGTCATGCTCATTGGAGAAAAGCAACAGTTTGTCATAATCTCTCTCATTGGCTGAGCCCACACACTCCTGTCCCCTGGGGAACAGGTGGATTGCAATGAATTGTGTACTAAGATAGATTTTTCCTTAAAAATTATGAATACTAAATAATTTCAAAGACACTTCATAACAAATTAGCACTTTATGGGGCTTTACTAAATTGTAGCATGTATAAGCTTGAAAAATTATTTTGAATTAAAAATCTACCCATCTTTAATGAAAATGTTTCATGATTTCAGACTTGGCATCTCTCCCATGCCAAATTGGCCCTATAATTGCTAAATAAGAAAATGTGTATTTTTGAACAGTTAACCACTTGAGTAGATTTTTCTCATGTAGTATAATTGTGAACATAGAAAGTCTTAGTGACTGGTTGCACAGCTGCCTGATCTTATAAGTAAAGTTTTATTGGAACACAGCTACACTCTTAGATCTTGGCTATAGCTGTCTTCAGAGTATGAGAACAGAGCTGAGTCACTGTGATGGAGACAAGTTCATCCCCCAAACCTAAAATGCTTTCTATCTATATATAAAAAAATGTTGTGATACCACCCCACCTTTGCCAGTAAGCATTCATAGTACTTTTATTTTCTCCAGATTCCTGGTCTTCAAGTATGAGTGAGCATGAACTACTTAGCTTTACTTCTGGATCTTCGAAAATAAACTCCATTTGAATATTTTAAGGAAAGAATTGCCTAGAACAGCACTATCCTGTATAAATATAGTTCAAACCACCTTGGCAATTTAAAATTTTCTAGTAATAATACTAAAAAAAAGAAAAAAGAAAAAGAAAATGGGTGAAATTAATTTTAGTAATTTTTCTATAACCCCAATATATCCAAAATGTTATTTCAACATATAATCAATAGACAAAATTGCTAATGCCATATTTTTCATTCTCTTTTTGTTCTAAGTTTTCAAAATCCAGGATATATTTTATACTCACAGGTCACCTTGATTCAGACTAGTCACATCTTGAGCACTTAGTAGCATGTGGCACTAGTGGCTATTCCACTGGGTAGAGCAGCCCTAAGTGCAAGAGAAAGCTCATGACCACCTACGTTAGCTTCCATTTGTTTTCATTTCTTCATTTAACTATCATTCAACTTTAGAAACTGCAGATCTCACAAAGGTAAGTAAGACAGAGACACTGTTCTGGAGATGTTTAATTTGCTTACTTATTTAGTTATGTACTGTCACGTGTCATTTAATGACAGGAACACATTCTGAAAAATAACATCATTAGGCTATTTCTTTTACGTGTAAAAGTCATAGAGTGTACTTAACAGATGTAGATGGATATGCCCTCTCCAGGTGATATAATCCTATGGTTCCACTATTGGTATGTAATCTGTCTTTGACCATGATTGAGAACAGGACTACCAAGAGAAAAAGATAAGAAGAGATTGCAATCTTAAAACACCTTGCATATGCCTGCACTATTTTTTTTTAAACCAGAAAAAATCAGCATCCACTAGCTGATAGTTCTCTGTACAGAGTGAGTACCTGCATGCACTAATCTAAATTAAACTATAAACTGCTTGAGGGCAGGACCCAGCATTCCTTGAATGACTGAATATCTCAATGTGGCATTTCTTCTTCCTCTTGCCTCCTCTGATTTCTTCAAAAGAGCACTCTCTTCCTTTTATTTCTGAGTCAAATGTACCTTCAGGTTTATGGAATTATAAAGATAACGTCGTTGTGCTATGAATCAGAAGACTTGCAACTGATTAAGGTTATAATCTGGTTGAAAATTTGCTCTCTTTGATTTAATTTTAAAAAACCCCAGAAGATAGAGATTCTAACTATAGCAGGAACTAGACTGAGAAATGGAAACGTTTTTCATTGGGGCATAAATTTTCTCTGTGTGTGTGTCTGTGTGTTGGTTGTATTAAAAGTCTGTGATAAATACTTTTCAACCACTTTAATTATTTCCATAATTAATATAATCCTCCCACCAAGTGACCAAGAAACAAATTCTTATACATTCCAAACTCTTCAAATACAGAAGCAAAATATTTGGATAGTCACGGCCAGGTATTGGATAGAGATAGCTAATCCTTCTAATAAACAGAGACCAGTGCCAAAAAATGAAATGTAGCAGGACCTGGGTGTCTCCTGGTTCTCCGTGAGCAGGTGGAGGGGGGATGGTAATGGTTAGACTGCACATTTCCATCACTTCTCTCCTGCTCGAGGCAGGCTCCATTGATTGACCACTACCTTTATTCCTGCTGAGCACAAATATGAGTTCAGAAACTTGCCGTGTTTAGGAAGTTTCTAGGAAGGCACTATCAATGATAGGAGCTGGCAAGCAAAACTACTGAACTTCTCCGGTACACAAACCAGGGTTTAGAGCACAAGAGAGTGATTAAAAGATTAAAAGGTGCTTATAATCTTCAATAAAATACCCTTTATGGTGACCTGATGATGGTCTTTGGAAGCTCTGAAGGTGTAAAGGAGATGTTTTTACCCTGAGGCGGATGAAGAACGGACAGAATTAAAACCGATAAAGTTCATTACGCTGAGTTTGGTGGTGCACACCAGCAACTGCAGCAATTCAGGAGGCTGAGGCAGGAGGATCACAAGTTCCAGGCCTGCCTCAATTTAGCAAGGTCCTAAGCAACTTAGTGAGACCCTGTTTCAAAATAAAAAGTAAAAATGGTTGAGGATGTAGTTCAGGGTTAAGTGTCCTTGGGTTCAATTCCCAGTATAAAAAAAGTCATTAAATCTTTATTTTAAAAAATTATCAAGAGTGTAAAGTTCTGAGATCTAGCAGTTTTCTTCCCATTTTGGTGTTCCAGATATTTGACTAGTATTTTCTAAGTTTGAATTTCTTACTATAATGTAAGCTATAGAATTTAAAAATAATGGAACCTGTTCCAGAAAAAAAATAAATGAAAAGATTTCTTCCTCATCCTCTCCATTAATGAGCTGTTGATGTTGTCTGAGTAAGTTTCACAAATCTACTTATGCACCACTTTGTTCTCCTGCATGTGCAACCCTCCTAGGCATTGTGTTTACTCTTGCGTTGTTTGGGTTAGGCGTAGGTTTTTAATTACAAAGGACATCTAAATGAATATTGGTCCTGCTGCTCTGAAGTTCATTTGCTGCTTATTGACTTTTCAGTGTTATAAGCAAAACAACATTTATTTTCCTATCAACTTAGCTATTCATACAATGTGACCCACTTTAGGTCATCTTTCCTAGAGTATATTGCTCCACCTTTTTTTGTTGCTGTTGTTGGGATTCTTTTCACTAATTTTTAAACAACAACGAAAAAATCCATTCTGCAAGGAAAACAGAATATAGTCTTCGCTGTCATTCTTATTTATTTTACAGGAAACAATGGCTTTTTGCTGTAATAACTCACCTACCCATAGGTCATTTTTCCAATAACCTCAGCTACAGAGAACACAGCTCAAAGAAAAAGGCCTCTGAGAAGTTAAAATAAATGCCACAAAGCTCATTCACTAAGCTCATGCATTTTATTCCCATCTTCTTACTCTGTCAGTCAACAGCTGTCTTCTCCCAATTTATCCATGATCCTAATAAATCTGGTGAGCTGGTTTCTTACCCCACAGAAGATTAGAAGCAACTAATTCAAAGAACATCAAGAGGCTTCTAGAAATTGACAAGACAGTTGGCAATGAAAGAGACAATAGAAAAGAGAACCACATGCAAGAATTTAAAAATTCTAGCAAGTTGGGGGGATTCTGGGTTAGGCCATCTGGTCCTACCTATGGTAGTAATCTTCAACTGCCTTGGAAATCATGCTCTTATGTCTTTGAGCCTTCGATGTCATTTCACGTTCAACATTTCCTACCTGAGAAGAGGTAGGAACACTGTTGACTTTAGGAGATTTCTAGATAATGGAGGTGATGTGGGCAATGGAAAGAGAATGAGCTTTGGGGTAAAACTGGCCTTTTTGTTTCTTAGTCTTTTGTACTTCCTGGGGGACCGAGTACCTCTTAATCTAATTTTCTTTACTTATAAAATGGAGAAAATAATTAAGATCATGTTCATAAGGTACCTGCTTGGATAAAGGTAGATTCTAGAATCCTCCAGTCCAAATAGCAAGGGTGAAATGGGAGAATCCAGAGCAGTTGTGATAAGGAAAGGTGGTTTGGAGGGAACCCCATGAGAGAGGTCACCGCGCACAAGAGAGGGAATAGGGGTTCTGGGTATCCACCTTGGGGACCGAGAGGACTAGTCAGGCGGGGATATATTTAGGTAAACTCTTTCTCACATGGAAGTCCTCACTGGACTGTGAAGATGTCTGCTCCTTCATCCACTTGCTTGGCTTCCAACAAAGACCGTGCCTCCTGCATGTCAGGCCCCATGCTAATTGCTGAGGATACAAACTTTAAAGTAACTAGTTGTAAAAATGTCAGAACTGTTTCCTGTTTTACCCCAATCAAAATCCTGGGAAATATCAAAGCCCCCCATTTTAATATGTGCCAGGCTCAAGTTAGCATTAAATTGGGTGGACGTTTAGTGGCCATAGAGAGAATCAGTGTTGGTTTTGAGTTTTTTTTGGTTTGGTTTTGTTTTGTTTTGTTTTTTCCCATAGAACAGAGAATGCATTGAACGAAGGAGGATATGAGAAAGAAGCCTTGGTCTTGAGTAGGCACCGAGCAAGCAGAAGTTATCTCTTCTATGCATCTACGGGTGTGGCCTCATTCTCTGCAAAGACCTCACAGCCTGGTTTTAGGGCAACACAAAAGTAAGTCTCCTTCACTAAAAGGGTGTGACTCCTGGTTTTGACAAAGGGTCTCCTGTCTACTGACCCAAGATTAGACGTGGTCTTCATATTAGGCTAGTCTTCTCCCATCTCTACATTTTGGTGGTATAGCTAATAGGACCTGCCAATAACTGGATGTTGATAAGAAAGGAAAGAGAGAAATCCAGAACAATCCTTCAATTTCTGGTTTAAGCATCTAGGTGGATGGTGACACCATCCTACTAACTTGGGAAAACTAAAAGAAAACTAATTGGGGGCAGGTGGGCGTGGATTGGGAAATACAAATCAATATCTTATATTTGCATTGGTGACTCCATCTGAGATCATGTTTGAAGGATGAATTTATTTGTTGTAGTGGCCAAAGGAGATGACTTAATTTCTAAAATGGTGTTTATTATTGACTTGAAAGATTCAATCAAATACCAAAGAAAAGGTAGTTTAATTGGGGACAGAAAGAAAGAGGGTCAAAGTCCTAGTATAAAAGTTCCAGGTGACTGCTCACAGTTCTGCCCAAGCATAGAAAAACAGAGCTTATCTCTCATTATCTTAGGATGTCTTTTCTTCTTTCTATTGATTTTGGCTTTGGAAAGTCTTAGACTTATGATTGCAAAGACTCCAGTGATCCTCAAATGATCACTTGCTTCATTTTACTGATGAGGAAACCGAAGCTCAGAGAGATTCAGCAATCCTTAGGGCTGTGGATTATACCATCACAGAGCTTCCTGGACACAGGCCCTGGGCAAAGACCCAGCTGCTGCTGCTTCTTTTTCAGAGGAGACTCACAGATGGGAAAAACATCTGGAATAGGAGATTTGGAATATCTACTTTAACCATCTATGGAGAGTTTCATCAGCAAGTCAGAGTACTTTCATAAAAGCAATTATTGATTGGCTATTGCCACATTGTTTTATCTGCAGTGCCTAGATTAGCTCTTTTCTGATAAAATGTCACAGCAGTCTTAATATCAGTTTCAACCTTTGCCTCTTTCAGTTTACTCTCTGTGTGCTAACACAAACACATGGGTGTTCCTTGGGCTCTTACAGCTTCTTTCAATACCTCTTTGCCTTAGGAGCAAAGCACTGTTTATCTAATAAAACTGTAAGTGTGTGTGTGTGTGTGTGTGTGTGTGTGTGTACAACCCAGGTCTAAGGAATTTTAGTACTCTGCTTAACAGTTCAGTAACTGGAATTTTACATTACTTCCCCACCCCTCTAATGAAGAAATGATTGGTCTTTTAATTTAAAACATTATTTAAAAAAAGAATCTAGGGTTGTACCACCCACAATAAATTCTGGAGAAAAACTGTTTCTGCTAATTCATTTTTCACCCAGACAATCAGTCTGCCAATGAAACTGCTTCTTTATTTGAATTTGAATTGATAGGGAAATCTTTTTAGGCAATATATTTGCAGTTTCTCTCTTTTCTTTTGAACTGTTTTTGATCATTTAAAATCTAATATTGTACCTGGTGTAATGATCTCTTTCAACAAATATTTACCATGACTCTGAAGCTCAGTCGTACTATTTTAGAAGCAGAAGGTAAATGACAATGTCCTGAACCAAGGAAGGAAGTCCTGAATTCTGATGGACTATGTGATGACGAAGGAAGCGCTCGCCTTCTCTGAGCTTCAATTTCCCTACTTAGAAAACAGTAGGATTGGACTCAAGGACCTTTAATGTCCCTCATAGTTTCAAGATATCATGTTTCTGGATATTTGACTTGGCCAAGAAATACAGGAGTCTTATTTAGTTCCAAGACTTCTAATAGCATCCACCTGGCAGTGATTTCCAAATCTGTGTGTAGCCTTATCTCTCTCCGGAATGCCAAACGCATGTACCAAATTATCTATTTGATATCTCCACTTGGATGTTGAATAAACATTTCTAATTTAACATGGCTGAAGCAGAATCCTCAATCCACCCCCACTGGTCCCAAATTAGCTTTCTCTCAGTTTTCCCAATTTAGTGGGATAGTTTCACCATCCACCTAGATGTTCAAACGAGAAATCTAGGGGTCGGTTGTTCTTGCTTTCCCTCTCTGCTTCTTCATTATCTTGTTATTCGCAGATCAGTTACTGTACCACCAAAAGCTATCTTGAGTCTTGCCATTCATGTTCATATCCACTACCATTACCCCATCCAACATTACCTTCTCTCAGCTTCCAGTCTTCTCCTACTGCAAATTACTGTCACAATAAAAGTTAAAGAAGAATTTTAAACTATAAGTCAGAACCTGTACCTCTCCTGCTTAAAACCCTCGGTGGCTTCTTATCACACTTTAGAACAAATCTGAATGCTTTACTCTGACGTACAAAGCCCTAACTTATCTGACCCTTGTCTCTGTCCACTGCCACTCTCTTTTACTCTAAAACTCTTGACTTCAGTAACTCTGACAAGAAGCCCTTCCTTAAACAGGCCAATCTCATTCCTCTCTTGGGTCCTTATATTAGTTCTCCCCTGAGCCTCAAATGCTTTCCCTGTAATCATGTGACTGGTTCCTTCTTGGCATTCGATTATCACTCTAGAAGTCAACTTCCTCCACTCCTTCCCTAGCCATCCAGGGTAAAGTAGTCACCAAGTTATTCTTCATCATGTCATTCTGTTTTAATTATCAGCACAGCCTCATGAGTATCTGATCATTTTTCTTGCTTTATTATTTGCCTTCCCCTCCCTGCCCCATCTTTTCCCAACTAAGTGTAAGTTCCACGAGGACACCAAAACATTCCTGGTATCAGAACACCGCTGGGACACAAAAGGATCTCAAATGCTTGTTGCATGAATGTTGAATTAAAAAAAAAAAAAAATCTCAGAGCCTCAAGAATCCCAGGTGGTGTAAACCAGATAGTGATGTTTGTCCCCTTAGACATCTTAGATATCTTTGTAATTTTGGAAATAAGCTTCTGCCTTATAGATACATTATACATATCTGGATTAAGCATTTATCTAACAGAGTTGGTCTCATAAAATGATACAGCTATTACAAACCCTGCAGGAAAAATACCATATGATTGAAAACCAAGAGAAAAAATAGACAATAGAAACAGATGCACAGGTAATCCACAGGTTGGAAATGACAGAGGAGGGCTATAAAATAATTAGGGTTAACACATTCAAGAAAGTGGGGAAAAGAAAGATGGATAATTTTATCAGAGACTTGGATCATAACAAAAGATAAAATGGAAATTCCAGAATGAAAAATCATGCCATTTGATATGAAGATCCCATTAAATGGGTTTAATAGCCTATTAGACTCAGAGGAAAACAAGTTAGTAACTGAGAGACAAGTTGATACAAAGTGTTTAGCTGAACACAGGTAAAAGAAGAATGGGAAAAGACAGAAAAGAGAATGAAAACATGATACAGTGAAAAGTTCTAACACAATTAGAAATTTGGGGAGAAGGGAGAGAATAGGAAAAAAGTAATTTGAGGAGTAATGACCAAGCATTTCCCAAAACTGATGAAAAAAATCAACTCACAGATTGAAGAAGCTGCATGAATCATGAACAGCATAACCACAGGGAAATAACACCCAGGAACATCACATTAAATTGTGAAAACCGGAAGACAAAGAAAGTAAAAAACCTACTAAGACACACGAAGCTGTAGATGAAGCTGTAAAGGAATTTCATAACCCAGAGCTGGGGAGTTCCAGAAGCTCGGGAGTTTGTCCATGAATGACATGGAACACAATGTGAATCTGTTTTAGTTCTATCTATAGCTATGAGTTAATTTTTATTAAAAAAAAAAAAAGTTTAGTGTTAGGGTTTACTTGGTACTGCACAGGAAAATATATAACAAATATTTGATATATATTCACCATGATGGTACCAAATGAAATTGTTTCATTGTTGCCAAATTCTTTGTTCTGCCTAGTCATCTATTCTTCTCCAACCCCAGTGACCACTGATGGTCTTATTGTCTATGCAGTTTTGCTTTTCCCAGAATGTCACATAGCTGAAATCATTCAGCGTATCATCCTTTCTCAAAAATATGCACTCAAATTTCTTCCATGTCTTTTCATGGCTTGAGAGCTCTTTTCTTTTTAATAGTGGACAATATTTCTTCAACTGGATGTGTCACAGCTTATATATCCATTCAACCTACTAAAGGACATGTAGGTTGCTTCCATGTTTTGACAATGACGAACAGAGTTGCTATACACATTTGCGTGCTAGTATTCCCCTGGACATAGTTTTCAACTCCTTTGGGTAAACACCAAGGATCATGATTACTGGGTTGCACAGTAAGAGTGTGTTTAGTTTTGTAAAAAACTGCCTAACTGTCTTTCAAGGCATCTGTGCCATTTTGAAACCCTACCAGCAATCGGTGAGAATTCCTTTTGCTCCCTCCCTATCTTCACCAGCATTTTGTGTTGTCTGTGTTCTGGACTGTGGCCTTTCTAATAGAGGTGCAATGATATCTGATTGCTGTTTTAATTTGCATTTCCCTGATGGCACATGATATGGAACATCTTTTCATATGCTTGTTTACCATCTGTATATATTTTTAGTGAGGTATTTGGTGAGACCTCTGGCCCATTTTTAAATTGGGTTCTTTGTTTTCTTCTTATTGAATATTAAGAGATCTCTGCATATTTTGGATAACTGTTCTTTACCAGCTATGCATTTTGCAAATATTTTCTCCCAGCCTTGGTTTCTCTTTTTATTCTCTTATCAATTTGATTTTATATGTTTGAAAAAAGAAATATATCACTTTACATGAGATCCATCATTATTGTCAACTACACCCCAACATATCTTTTAATTCCCTCACTCATTTGTGCAACTATTCATCAAGCATCTTCTATGGGCCAGCCCCTGAATTATGCTCTTGGGATGGTAACAAACAGAGATGTAGCTTTTGCCTTCTTGGCACTGCCTCAGGTACTTTAAAAAAATTATTTCACTTATTGCTCCCATCCATTCTATGAAAATGCCCATTCTACAGAAGAAGAATCTGAAAGGCAGGGATAGAGTGAATTTAGCATGTGTCGAGCCTGTGAGGGACAGAGTGGTGGTTCCCACTGAGATGTAGCAGATGTAAGTATATATTCTCTTCTTATTCTCTTATCAATTTGATTTTATAACAATATGTTTAAAAAATATATCATCACACATGAGCTTCATTATTATTGTCAACTACACCTCAGCCTATTTTTTACTTCCCTCAGTCATTCCTGCCTATATTCTTTCCTGCACCATGTTGTCTCTGTGGAATGAGCTCTTACAATTTTTCTATTTTGGGTTTCCCTTCCTTCCTTCCTTCCTTCCTTCCTTCCTTTTGTCCCTAGCCCAACGTTAAGCATAATTTCATATTTGCTACCTGACTCTAATCTAAATTTCATCCATTTATACTAACTTCTGTTTTAAAGTTGAACGGAGGGGGGGGACATTCCGATGGCCCCACGAAGCATTCTTAACCCCAGGGCCACTGAATCCACAGTTCTCCTGAAATAGTTGCCACATTTTCCATGTCTTTGTGCTTGTGTGTGTTTGTCTCAAATTCTCAAAGTAGCGTGAGATGCATAAGAGGCTAAGACACATTTGAAGCAGACCTGGCCATCTACTCATTAATTCTCCATCTCAATTTGCTCCACATTTTTCTTTTTATCTAGAATATTCGAATTTACATTTTCTAAGGCATCACAGGTCATTTCCCCCTTGACACCCATCCTTGAGGCCTGGCAGAGAAAAATTGCCTTTTTTTCATTTTGGAACAACAATAACAACAACAACAAAGTTCAATCCCAATCATTCCAAGACAATTATGAGGAGGAAGACACGCACCACTACGTTTCTGACAGGCTCGTACAATCTAGTTTTATTATTCAGCTCTTACTAAAATGCTGATCCCCTGAGGAAGAGAGAAAGAGAGGGAAAAAAATCTCCGTAGATGAGTTCTTTAACAAAAACAAACATCTTCAAGGAAACAGGAAGTAAAAAGTACAGAGATGTAATTGCAAAGAAACAGTAGGAAAAAGGAATGACCAGAAGCCTCTGTTGCTACCCAGTGGGCGAGGGCCAGGGGAAGCCAGTGGCCTGCGGAGAGGAGGATGAGCAGAAGTGGGAGGCCCCTCTGCGGTGGCGCGTCTTCCTCCACCCATGAGCCGTGTGATGGCAGGATTGCCTCCAGGGAGAGTGGAAGCTGGGCTCTTCTAGGGACATACATACTAATAGGATGACCCGGAAGTAGTTTTAGGATACATCTATCCAAATAAATGAACAGTCCCATCTTGATGTTACAAAAGCAGATCCTACCACGGGATATCCCGCCTATATGATCTCTTGGCAATAAAAAATATAAAGTATACCATGGGGTTTTCACACATAACTGCCAAGGAGTGAGGAGTTTTTCACTTTTTAATTTTCCTTGGCAGTACCGGTAGACCTGCCTCTGGAATTCTTTTCTAGAATCTAAAACAACAGGCTCTGTAGAGTCCTGGCTTGCATCAATGGGATGGACTAGAAGTGATTCTGAAGGTCCTCACTTCCACTAAATTCTTAAAAAAAGGAAACATAATAACTTTGTTTCTAATCCCATTTCCCCATTTTGCTTAGCAGATCTTCTGAAGAGGCGTGCACAATGATTGATTTCAACGTCAACTAGCGTGAATCAGGCCCTGTGAGTATGAAGACGGCAGCCACCTGTATAGTGATGTCCAGAGTGTAAGGCAGTGGTTGATCTTGTGGACTCAGGGCAACTCACCCCCATTGCACTACCTCAGCCCTGCCATGGGGTACTGTTCACTCCTCTGAATCCTATAAAAATCAAAATGGATTTCTGAAGCTTATATCCAAATATTGGCCCTCCGCATATGCCTCTCTTCCTTCTGGTTGTGTTCAAATATCAAAACTAGTCTTGCATGAAATCCACAGTATGTTCCTTGACCCATATATCTGATGAATGGATTCCTACTGAACTACCTTGTGGCACAGTTCCTCTAAGATAAGGTCCTCAAAGTCAGCCCAGGAGCTGGGGACACTTCATTCATGGTGGGCAATCTTAATCCTATGTCTTGGGGTCCTTGTTGCTCAGCTTGGTCCATATCTGAGCACACATGGAAAACAGGGCCCCTGCTTTGGTAAGCAGCACCTCAGCACCTGAAGCTGGTTTGCCTCTGTCCTGGTCCAGCTGCGGGTCTACTTGTGAATCTGGCTCTGGTCCAGCTTGCCCTGTCCCGCTACAGCTCCTAGGCTACATCTTCCTGTGCTAAGTTACAACATATGCATATGCAAGAGTAGATCCTTAAAGTTTTCCTGTCTAGGACCTGGACTTGTTGTAGACTAGAGGACTAGAGCATTTTTTAGACATAAGGACTGGAACTGGGTATTGTCACACCAGAGGGCTTGGCATATTCAGCTCTAAGGAGAGACTGAGCTGCAGACGCTGGGGAAGGAGAGCCCTCAGGGAGGGACAAATAAACCTCTCCCGAGAACAGAAAGCAGATTGCAGGAAAAAAGAATAGAGTATTAATCCTGGCTTAATCCTCCTCTTTTATTTCTCTTCTGGTGATTCCCAGGCCTGACTGGGACTCTGGTTCATCGTCCGTGATGCATCTGATGTGGGTGGTCCAGGAAACAGCTGGGGAGGTTATAACAACCAGTAGCCCAGGGCGTGTGGCATCACTGGGGAGGTCCTGTTCACATCGAGCAAGGGCTGAGCATAGAGAGGGCAGAGCCATGCCCGCTTGGTTGGGACAGCAGCTCCAGGAGGTCCTGAGGTTCAGTGACCTTTCCAGGCAAGTCTGGTCAGGCACACGAAGGAAGGCTGACTTCTCCAGCAGGGGAGAGAGCATCCTGGGTTTCTTGGGCTTCCCTCCACTTTTCATGAAAGGCCACTGATAACACCTGTTTGAAGGAGTGCTTTGTCACAATTGTTGTAGGAGATTCGATTTGGCATTAAAGAACACGCTCCTCCAAGACCTTACAGCACCTTTCCAAAACACTGACTTAGTATCGTGCTGGTGCAGCCTCAGCATACCTGAGATGGTCTACACCACAGGCATCTTGGCTTCATTGCTCCCACGTGAGGGGTTTGAGACTAAAACCACTTTGCCTCTCAGTAACCGCACCTTCTCAGATGGACCTTTCAAAAAAAAATCTTAAATTATGAAAGCAATATACAGTTTTAAAAATGTAAACAAAAGTGACTTTACTAAAATGATTCAGGACTTAGGAAGGCAAAAAAAGATGCAGAGTTACATGTTGTTCTCGTGCAATGGAGGAATGTAAAGAAGTGGAAGAAAAACACCCTTCTTCAAAGAGCAATAGCCATATAAGCAATACATGAAAGCAGATAGCCTACTAGGAAGAATCCAGCATGTCCTGTGAGTTGCAGAAACAATAAACACTTTAGCAGTGTTTTTCCAAGGGTGACCTGTGGCTCCAGCGGTGACCTATGGTCCCATCTATATTGGAATCACTGAGAAGTTTATTAAAAATGTTTATTTCTGGGACCAACCCAACCAACTGACTCAACTCTGGAAGTGAGATCTTGGAAAGTGTGACATAATGAAGCCCCCAAGATGAATTTCTGCACGAGTTGAGAACACCAGCCTTGCAGTTCAGAAGAGAAGAAATGGTTCCTTTAGGAAGTAATCTGAAAGAACTGTCTCTATGGTGATGAGATTTGAGAGATTCCTGGAAAGATGTTCTCAGGACATCATATGGTAACGCCATTGTAGAATTTGTCAGATTGTAATACAAATTCCTCTTCCTTGTCCATCTGTCCCAGTGGAGTAGGTGCTTCTCAAAGGGAGAGAGCCTTCTTTGTTGGAATTGACTTGGCCATTAATTGGCTCTCAATAAATGGTAGTTGAACAGATGAATAATCATGCATAACCTAAATAAGCAGTTCTGAGGAATTTGTTAATAGGACCGGAGTCTAGGAGGAAAAAAAATACAGTCAGCGATTGGAAAATCAAGGTCAATGTTAAGTGTGGCAGAAGAGAAAGCTTAGTTTAGGTGGGTGAGTGGAGACTAGAGTGCAAAGTTGTGAGCGATTGATGGGGTCTCAGAGTACTTGATGGGGAATGTAAGCTGTCCTCTGTGGAGTCTGCAGGCAATGGGGAGTCACTAAAGGCTGGGGACCGGGAAGCAGAGAAATCAAAGTGGTATTTTGGACCAGCTAATTATAGGGCCACAGCAGCCTCCCTGGGAGTTGGAAGCGAGGGGAGGCAGGCATACACATGCAAGCCCTCAGGGTAGCGAGGGTCGACTTGGTCACTAGTAGAGACAGGACTTGCTCAGATCCCAGCACTGTATCTTCAAGCTGCAGAGCCATTCCTGACCCCTGAAAAACAATCTTTGTTCTTTTTCTGCTCCCATCTGCTCTGATCCCCAGGTCTGAATGAGCTTGCTTCCCTTGGCTGCCCAAGCGACAGGGCTCATCTGGCACAAGAGTAACTAGAAGCCGCATGGGGGACAGTAGCCTTGGTCAAGAGATGAGACTGAGGGGGACTTCACTCAGGCAAAGGCTCTGAGGAGGAATAGAAGGGGCCAGGTTTCAGAACAATTTCTGAGGCAGAATCTATAGAATTTGGTAATTGACCGTGCAGCAGGAGGGAGGAATATGTTGAAGGTAATTTTGAGGTTTCTGGCCAGTAAATATTGGACGTTGGGAAGGGGTGATTTAGGGCAGGATGAAGAGTAATTCAGATGTGGTGAACACGTTGGATTTGAATTTGAATCTGCGATGACAGCAAGATATCCAGGTGGAGACAGGATTGGACGTTCAGGGGGCACTTGGGCACTGGTCACTGGTCACTGAAGATCACTGTGAGGAGTGGACATGGATGTGACCACCGAGGGAAAGCATGTGCAAAGAGCTGAGCCGATGGCAGAATGTGCAGGTCAGGTAGGAGGAGGCAGTGAGAGAAACAGAGGGCTGGTCAGAAAGGCACAAGGAAAGTCAGAGGAGTGAAGCCCGAGGAAGGCGGGGTTTCCAGAAAAGGAAAAGAGCTTCGTGGTCCCGCCCAGGTGGGTAGATTGAGCCACCGGGGCTCCTGGGTGCGTTGGAGATTGTGATTTCAGGGGAAGCCAGATTGACAAAGACAAGGGAGGAAGGGAGGTGACACCTTGGGGTCAAGGACTCCACCCTCCACCAAGCACTGGGATCTCTCAACAACTGAATGTGAAGAAATTCAAAATGGAAGGCAGAGAGCCTCTCTTCATGACCTCTGCTCTGCTCCTCTTAAATCCACTCTGCTTTCATTTAAGAGCCCAGACATTTGCTCCTGGGCTTATTTTCATGGCTGTTAAAAGTAGTATAATTGAAAGGATTAATGATATCTTTGCCTCCTTGTTTTGTAAGAAATTATTCCATTTTCATGTTTAACTTGCTGGGAGAAGAAAATGAAAAAAAAATTGCATTCGTGGGTTTTAATCAATGGAAGTTCATGTTTTCTCAATCTTTTAAGAAATCAGTTCTTTGCTCTTTGAAACAAGATGATCCATTTCACATTGAAAGTTTCTCATGGTGAAGTTCAATGCAATCAAGAAGAGTCAATGGGTGAATTATAAGTATTCACTATGATGGGCTTTCTACATGGCAAAAAGAGGGGGCTGAATAGAGAAGACAACTGGATATTGAAACTGCTCCTTCTCTGTATAAGAAAAAATAGCAAAAATGATGTTTCTTTTGTAACTATGGAGATTTTTAGATTTTTCCTTGTCGTTTCTTTTGGCCAAATGTCTACTATATTACATTCTTCATTGTCACAGAAAAGATTCCACCCTACCTGTGGTACCGGAAACATGTCTAAGACACATGCACATTTTACCTATGCAGAAAGGTATCTGAGATGAAATTTGCTTATATTTCTGGTTGACTCAGCATCAACAGTCAAGGTAAATTAATTAAAGTTTTCTCCATGGCCAGAGGCAGCCCCATACTGAAGCAGTGTTGTTATGACAAGAGAAGTCTGGTAGGAGTAGAGCAGTGTGAAGTCCATTCTAGAAAAATGTGGTTGGTTGGTGCAACTGGTATCCAAGATGGAGAGTACTGGAGGAAGCCCTTGGACCTGTCAACAGAAGCTGAGGCTGGCTGACCTAAGCAGAAAGGGCAGTTCTTTGCAGGATGGTATTTGGCTCTCAAGAATCCTCAGAAGAGCGAGGGGACCAACTCCAAGATGATGCAGTCTGATCAAGGACCAAAGTCATGCGACAGATGGGTCAGGTGATGGCCCTGCCTATGCACAGTAGCAGTGCCACACTCAGCCGTGGAGCTGCCGTCCCTCCTGTGAGCACCGTCCCACTCCTTCCTATCACACACTGCTGGTGCACCTACGGCACACCTTCCCACAACTGCAAGAGAGGCTGGGAAGGTGGTCTGGCATTTCCAGTCATCAGTGGGAAGTGGGTGGCTTTGCATCCTCAGGTTGGGGATCCCCCCAGCACAGGTAGGGAACACAGGCTACCTGGACAACCAAAAGGAGTGACAAATGTCATTCTCCCACTTGAAAAGGGGCTATGTTTTAACCTTCTTCATGGGTCAGACCCAGAATGGTGCCCAGCAGGTGGTAGGTACCATCCCCACTTTTTATTTCAAATGCCCTGCCAACATAGGGTCAGGAGTCACACCTCAGAGGTTACCAACTGCCTGGAGAGCTGAGACACACAGAGTCTTTGCTTTTCCTAGCTGTCCTTCCTTCGCAGAACCTGCTGTAATGAGGCCATGTTATATTCCCTTTCTGTGATGGGATCTATGACCAGGTTCTTAACCAAACTCACAGTCACTCAATGCAAATCTCCTGACCCCCCATGAGGGCATTGCAATTTGCACAGTATATAGAAATAAGGGAAGGAAAAAGCATTTAAGCCCTTTGGTCCCTACAAAGTTAGAGAGAAAGGATATCCTCAGCAATTTAAGATGAACATCTCAGAAACTGTACTCAGAGTGGCAAGTGGTATAATCTACGGTGTTATTTGACAGGATTGCTCCCCCTAGTCACTGCTCACCAAATGGGAAAGCCTGGAGCTTATTCACTGACAAGCCATCCATTTTCTGTGAAATAAGGAAAGCACTGGGAGTTTAAATGGTGGGGTTATCAAATATCTCACATCCAAACAGCTACCTTGAAATGACTTCCACACAGGCCACCGTCTCCTCCCGATGGTAATGTCCGCTACTTTCACATACAATTTGGTACCTCGCAGACACTGGAAACTCGAAAGAATTTTTCTTGGTAGTGATAACAGGTAGAGAACACCTTTTGGTATCGAAAGGCTTGGCATTTATTTGTTTATTTTGGGTGCTATAGAGGTATTTTCATATGACACACTAAAAATAGGGTGACATATTACACCTTCTGTGTAGCCGCTACTGATTTTGTTGCATTTTTGAAAGAATTTTAATATCGTGCGGAATGGAAGCACTCCTGTATTCCACTCACCCAACTTCCTGTAACATCAGTCGCTCAGACAACCACAACCTGAGGAATTAACACTGGTACCAACTATTAACTAAACTACAGGCTTTATTTGGATTTCCCATGTTTCTTGTCAATGAGAGAGGTCAGCACCCATTTGAACTAAAAGTCCAACCTGTCTATAGCAGAACTACATTAATTCAGACTGACTGGGATTAGACACAGAGAAGGCTCAAATAGACCACAACATTTATCGCCTTATATACTAAACAAGGGGCCAGATACTTGCTGGCATGATCTGATGTCATCCTTCTCAGGAATCAAGGGAATGAGGCCCAGTGGCTACGACCATACTTTACAGATGAGACAGGGAGACATGTCTGCAAGACAGTTGGGCCGGGCAGTGGCAGAACTGGGATACGAACTAAGGCCTCTCTGTTCTGAAACTCATGAGCATGACTGTGACAGTACAGACTGAGGACATTCATCAACCTGTCTCTCTCCATTGGTGGACTTGCCCAGGACCAACCTTCCAGAGATCATCTGAATTAATCGTGACCCCAAAGTGGGAAATCATCCTCTAACAATGAAATGGGGTCTGGTGAGATGCACGGGGTCCGTTTCAACTCTGGGCACCCCAACCTGCGCGCTAGTTGGGGAAGTTCTCCGTTGGCCGGCCCGGCCTGTTCTCCCGCCAGAGCGCTGGGGAGGAGCTCAGTGCAAACATCCCCACTCGCCCTGGGTTTTTCTTTCCTGAGTGTTTCAAGGCTTAATTAACGTGTGTAAAGTGATCTGAAATGTGGGAATAATAAGAGCCGAGGAGCTGCAGAGTGTCGACATTACCTGAGGCGAGACAGCTGAAAAGGGAGACAAAGGGGAGTCTGGAGAGGCTGGGAGAGGGCTTGGGCTCAGCAGCCAGCTGGTTGGCCTCCAGCCAGGTTGGACTGTTTTTGGCAGCGTTCTGCCTGACGCCGGCCTCTCAAGACCTACGTTGCAGCTCTGCTCAGGATAAATAATTCCTCAAGGGCCTGCGCTAAAGCTGGGGAATGGGTCTGAGGGTACGAACCGTGGCCAATCCCACGAGTGGCCCTACAGGGCAGGGTTAGGAGGAGAAAGCCACCCATCCTCCACTATGGTCAAGGCAGGGCTCTCTTCAAATTCCGGCACTTGGCCCACAAAAGGATGGGATAAATACTAAAGATATGAATGAATTGAAGGGAGTTGCAGTCATTGCTTTTGACAAGCGTGGATACACTGTCATGATTTAGTACTGTCACCTGTGGGAGGCAATGAATCCCTTACAAAATGGGGGGTAAAAATAATCACATCTAAGTCGCTCGCTACTTCCCCACCCCCGAAGCGTGTGGAAGTGCAAGGGCAGGGTTCTCAGTTTCGTGGGGAACTTTGAGGCCTGTGACTTCACGGGTGGGGATAGGAGGCATGTTATCACAACTCCAAGCACACGGAGAAGCAAGTGGAAAATCTTTCTTTCAGTGCAACCTGGTACCACCTATGTCTAGAAAGTCAGAGAGCGCTAGGGCTTCTCTCCAGCACAGTGGGCCTCTGTGTGTCTCTGTGTACATAAACGGTGGCTAAATATACAGCCTATTCTAAACTGTTTGTGGCAATGGAAGGGAAAAAGGTTTGTTTGGACAACCCAAAGTTTATATGAGACTTTCATTATGCTTGGACTAATACTGGGTTGTTATACACCTCGCAAGCCTATGAGCTGAGGATGTGGCTGCTGGCAGCACTGGGCAGCTTGGCAACCGGAGTGGAAGGGGGCTCACTTCCCCTGGCTTGGTGGAGAATTCCAGAGGAATCTAACTGGCTGGGCGTGGGGTCAGGCGACCACCCCAAGGCCAGAGCTGTGACCACACCATAAGATGCCTGCTCTGTCTTGACAGCAGGACATGGGTTGAGAGATTCCCAAAAGGAGAGCCAGGGAGCCAACCCATTGGTGTCTGCTCTGACCAAGCAGGTAAGATGGCCAGGAGGCACTTGTTCTTATGGTAGTCATCCCGCGTGTCACTCTCTGGACACTGCGCTTCTGACTGACCTCTCTTGGAGTTGTGTCTGTCTGATGCCATCTCACCCCCAGGGCACTGGAGGGTCCTCTTAAGCCACAATGGATTCCTTCAGGTGTGCATCAGAACTAGTACAATGATAACCTCCTTTAAGTGGCCCTGCCTCCTGTCAGGTACATCGTGACAGATCTAAATCATCTTCCACGAGTTCCTAGAATGATCTTTGCAAAATTCAATAGTGCTTTACAACACCGTGACATTAATTGTAAGTGTGAACAGTCCTGGACAACAGGGTGGTCACATATTTGGTCAAATATTATTGTGACTGTTTCTTTGAGGTTTTTTTTTTTTTTTTTAAATAAAATTAACTTTGAATTGGTAAACTCCTAATGTGAGTGGACCCCTTCCAATTTTCAACTGAATACAACGGAACAAAAGGCTGACCATCCCCTGCCTAACCCGGAACTCCTCCCGCCTGCCTGCCTTGATCTGGGGCACCAGATTTTCTTACCTTCAGACTTGAATTGAAACATCAGCTCTTCCTGGATCTTCATCAGCTCTGCTGATCTCCAGCTTGTCCACTGCAAGTCTTGGGACTTCTCAGCCTCCATAACTGGATGTGTATCATTGTATATAATTACACACACACATATACACACTCATACACACCTTACTTTTTTTTTTTTTTTGTACCAGGAATTGAACCCAGAGGTACTTAACCACTGAGTCACATTCCCAGTCTTTTTTTTTATATTTTTATACTTAGAGACAGGGTCTCACTGAGTTGCTTAAGTCCTCGTTAAATTGCTGAGGCTGGCTTTGAACTTGGGATCCTTCTACCTCGGTTTCCCGAGCCGCTGGGATTTATACACATTACTTTTTCTTTTACTAAATTTACTTACTAACTTCATGCATTCATTAAAAAAATTATTGAGCACCTATCATGTTTTATACTTTAATAAGTTATCACTGAACAAAGCAAAGATTCCTGGCTCTGCAGAACTTCTTTGGGTGTGTGTGATATACAATAACAGAAGTCCTACGTGTACTAACAATGTGTTAGAACAAAGCAGGTTCAGAAAGATGGAGACATCTGGAAGGGAACTTTTGAGGGAGATAAAGGCGCTTGGCTTGTGGAAGTCACGATCAAGTTCTGAGTCTGGTGGATGTGGGCCCTGCCTGCACCCCACAGGATCCACGCCACTTCCACAGGTTAAACCTTTATCTCAGTCATGCCGACCTCCACACGGCACTCTGACCTGGCTCACTTTGTCATCCCTCTGTCCCTTTGCCATGTCCCCTCCAGTGGGAACTTGCTTCTCCCCTTTCTTGTATCTATCGCAGTGAAGGTGCCCAGAGACTTGTCCCAGCAGAAAGATCACTCCCAAGCTGGCCAGCAGCAGTATCACCTGAGCCCAGAGTTGGGGTCGCCCAGTAGAAGACCCAGCTGGCGATGCCATCAGAGGCAACAGGGAGGGGAAGAGTCTCAGGCCTGTCTCTTCAGGTCATTCTCCTCTCTCCCTCTAGTGCCCCTCCTTGGCCACCCCACCACTAGCCAACTGACCCAGGAGTCTGTGAAACTCGGTCTGTAAAAGGGACACTCCAGCCGCACAGAGGAGGGGGCAGGGCTGAGTGACGTGGAAGAATGGTTCAGACAGCTGGTCCAGAAGAGGGACAGTGGGCACCAAGCTTGGGCACCTGAGACGTGGTTTGACTGCAGCACTCACACCACTGGCCTGCGACTTTGCTGTCCATAGAACGAGGAGTGCTTTGAGGACACTATATTTTATATCCAGAGCCTAGGACAGTACTGTGCTCAAGGAGATGTTTTCGGGATTGGGTGAGTGAACAAATGAGCCCATGACAGGCTTTCTTTCCACCAGTACTTCTGTTGTGTCCTAACTTTAAGGAACCGCTCGCCAGTGGGCTTCTTCTCAGCATCTCATCACCTCCTATCTGTGCTGAGTTTGAGCCCAGCATTTGCAACATGTGAAGGCCACGTGAACCGTCTGACCATAAATATACTAGTTTTCAACAAAGGGGTCATGTGAGTTCATCAAGTAAGTTTTGCATTAATCCTTCCAAGGAGTTCCCCCGGAGGGCTGCACGTATCTTCCCGATCGAGTCTTGCCTAGTTCCTTCCTCAGGAACCACACAAGAAAAGGAAGGCATCCCTTTTCAGAGTAAAACGATTCTGTCTTTTGGGTTAAATGTCATCTAACCCCACCTGGCTGGCGTTCATGGGGGCTGGGACGCATCAACAGAGAAGTTACGTTTCCTTTTGGCAGAGGGGAGGAGGAAGTGGGCTGCTACAAACAGAACTCCAATGGGTGCAGGAGGCTGAGACAGACTCCATGGAGGCCCAGTGGACTCCAGGTGTCACTGGGTTCACCAGTACCTGCCTGATACCTGAAACACCCTGACTTTTCAGGGGTTGGGAAGCCTTTCAGTATGGGCACCTAGGTAACCAATTTCCACAGAGAAAAGCTCACTCCTCTGTGTGTAAAATGGAGCCCGTTCTTAGTCTCTGACAGAGAGCAGAGAGGTACACACACGGGAGACTGCAGCCTTGCTCCAACTCAGTTAGACATTTTCTGTCTGCCAGGGTACCCTGGATAGATAGCCCCAGGACAGAAATCTGACCAGCGCAGGTCTCACCGGCCATCTTTCTGCATTGGTGGAGAGCAACATATTTTCAACTAACCTCGTTTTCCCAGGCTGTAAATCTCTACTCTGCTTCAGATAAAAGGATGACTAAAGGACCCTACCTGCAGTTTTGTTTTGGATACCTCATTCCTCACAGTGCTTATGGAGAAATAGCTGCGAGGTCACATGGTGTACTTGAAAACGCCTGTGGGAAATTTTGAAGGCCAAGGTTGGGATTCCAGCTGCTCTGCTCCCCAGCTGTGTGATTCTGGACAAGTCCCTTTACCTTCTGAGACCTCCATATTCTTATTTGAAAATTGGGGATTAGACTATCTGTTTTCTTGCAGAGGTGTGGTAAAGATCACATGAGATGTATATTCTAGTACTTTGAAGATCTACAAGTGTAACATATTACAACATAAGTCAGCAGAAGGGGTGCCTTTGATGTTTAATTAATACTAAAAATCTTCCATTACATTTATTTAGCTATAATTGGAAGGGGTGAGGGCAAGAGTACTTTTCAAAGGGATTTTTTTTTTTCTACTCCAAAAATAGAATTCGGAAAGCACATATTTGGTTTTCTTTTTGCTATAAACGACAGCACCATTACTAGGAGCAATTTTACAGAATTGTGACCTTCAAACTTGGTGATATCAAAGACTGAAAGAAAACTCCTATCTCTAAGGCTTTCCAACAGGCTTTTCAAACCAAAGCACTATTATTTTGAATTAAGAGCTAATACAATTGTCCTCTTAAATGAGCACTTACAAGATGAAAAGTTGCTTTCCAGGTGGCCTGCAGTAAATGAATGAGCCAAGAAGTTGTTGGAAGCCCATTTGGGGGCAAACCAGGGGACTCTGATATGAATTTGTGTCAAACTGCCTTTCCCCTGTGCTGAAAAAGAAACGGAGAACTTACAGTCTTCCTAATTGTACATGAGCTGATTTGTGTATCAATCTAGGATCATAATTTACTTTCAGTTTACGAAATTTGTGAATTTTCGCATTTGTTTTAATTTGTAATTAAGTTTTCTCTATGAGGCACGCCATATGCCACCATTAATTCTCTCTCGTTGATTTCTTAGGAGAGACATGAGTGCATATTTTGATGCAATTTTTGAGGTCTTTTGAAAATCAAATGACTATGCGCTTAGCCATATGGGGCTTTGTTATTTAAAATAGCGTATTATAAAGTAAGAGAAAGCAACATGCGAAAGGACCTGTTAACGGGGAAAATACTGGAAAACTATTTAAAACGTGGTTTTAAGCGCACGGATTTTCAACCTTTTTTTTTTTTTTTTTGCATTTTACTTCTGAAATCTTTCTTTTGCCTCGCGTGAACGCACACGACATCACAAGTGCCCGGGACAAACCTCAGTGCCTTACAACTGGGGCTGCAGACACTAACATCTGCCTTCCGCGAGTTCGGTGGTAGCCAGTGTCTCCCTTTTAACATCTTCGGCCGGGATTGGACGCTGGGCCCCGGTTCTCCCGCACCGACCGCGGTGGCTCCGGAAAGGGGCTGAAGGGTGGGCGGTTTTCGCGGGGTTTCCCGGGGCTCTGGAGCTGCCTGCCGTACGTGCGGGCTGCAGACGGGGCCGCGGGGCGGGCGGCGGCGCGCGCTAGGACCCAGCAGGGCTCCGGGCCCGGGTGGGAGCGCGCCGCCGACCCCGGGCGGGCGCCGGGCGCAGGAGCCCGGGTTCCGGCCGCGATCGCTGCAGCTCGGCCGGGAGACGGCGCGACCCGGCGGCGGGACCACCCGCGAGTGCAGCGCCGCCGCAGCCCCCCAATGCGGCCGCGAGGAGCAGCGGGGGGGCGGGCGATCGAAGGTAACGAAAGCGGGGCTCGCTCCCGCCTCCCGCGCCCGCGGCGGTTTAGCATTGTCATGAGGCGCCGCGCCGCCCGCTGCTGCAGCGGGGGCACCCTCGGGGGGTTCGAGGTGCCCGCCCCCACGTTTCCACCTAGTTTCCGATTGATTTATAGCTTGCGGCCCCAGATGGGAAAGATCCAGGGGTGGCAAGTTGCTTTATTTTCATTAGTTTTGTCTCAAAAGTAAGTTCATTAAAAAAAAAGGGGGGGGGTGTTAAAAAGTTTCTCTGGAATCTGTAGGTAGGTGTTTTTGGGGAAAAAAATACAATTAAAAAAATTGCCGGCAAATGGATATTTATAAAAATCACCAGGTAATGGATGTGATCCTGTTAATGACTCCTAGGGACGCCCGCTTTGGTGGGGTCCCCGGCATTACTTTTATTTTCAAGGAACTAACGTGTTCAATGTGGAGTTTGGCTGGGGCAGTTTACAGCATTGCTGTCGCAACTGTTTGGCTATCAATTATAAACAGAGTGTCACATCCGTGGGCAGTTTAAACCTCTCTTCAAATACTGTAACTGCTTATCCTGATATGACACAGACAGATGAGAGTTTCCGTTGCAAGCAGCAAGAATATTTCTCTTTTATGAGCAACATTGTTTTGAGGCGAAAAAGCAGGATTACCAGCTGAGCTGGCTGAAGAAATTGTGTATTTCAGGCTTTGTTTATACTCTGGGAGTGACATTTGGGAAAGGGAAGCCCGTCTTTCTGGGAGCTTTTAATTTGTGGGGTTATTAATTTATTTAATTTATTAGTTTCCATTGGTTGGGCTCGGGGAACCCTCCGTCACAGGCTGTGCTTAAGGTGACACATTTGCTAGCAGTTGGGACACATGATTGCAAATGCAAAATGTGTCTCATCCGAAAGGACTGATCTGGTAGAAGCTCCCGTGTGGAGCTGTCGTAGGCAGGGTGCGACCGGTCATTGAGGAAAAAGGGAATCGCTTTCCTTTGCTAAGAAAGACATCCTCTTATATTCCTTTTGTTCCCGGTTATTCATTGATCGCCAGCTCTGCCTTAGACAGGGTGAGCGGCTCTGAGGGTGCCCAGCTCTGAGGACGGCACAAATGTCTGGAGCCCGCTCTAACTCTCACACTGATTGGTCAGTTAGATTGAGACTTAGGAAAACAGTCATCCAAAACCTTCTTTTAAAATGGTGCCATAATTTCAGATTAGCCTTCTTGTGCATGGGTCTCTGCAAGATTGTTTTGTTTTATTTTGTTTTGTTTTAATCCTGCTGCAGTTTGCATGAGAAAGCTTTAGGTTTAATTTTTGCTTGTTGTTTCTATCCAGATAAAGTAGGCCATTTTGGTGACAAATTTCTTTGCAGACGTCAGCTACTAGCTTCCATTGATAGATGTATCACTTTACAAGACGTTCTCAATGATTTTTGCTTCTGAGTTGTAGAATGCAAAGTTGTTCAACTTAGAATTAATTTTTTCCTAACCGTTCTTTGATCAGAGTATTTAAATAGCAAAATCAGCAGATGGACACTTCGCCGTATCATTAGTTTGATAATTTAAGTGCTTTGTGCGTTACCATGTTTCACGCACTGAATCTAAGTCTTGCAACAGTGAAAGAAAAAGACAATGAAGAGCTAACCATCAAAATCAGCTTGTACACTATGATAAGAAATTGTGGCATCTGCTTTGAGAATGCAGTTCACAGCCACAGAAAAGGGCATTCTTCAGCATATAAGGCTGAAGGTTGTGAAATGTTGCTTTTATAAGACAAACTGTAAGCCCACGGACGTCTTCATTTAGCCTTAAAGTGTCTCATTAAAGAAGTGCCGTCCCAGAAGTTGTTAAATGTATAAACACTTTTCTGATTGGTTTAAAAATTTAGACACAGGAAGTGGATGGTATCTAATAACCCATGAGTGGAGACATGGTTGTTATGGAAACTGAGAAGAGTAACCCCACCCCACCCCCACCACATAACACACACTACCACTACACCACTTAAAAAAAAAAAAAAAAAACCACCCTGCATGTCATCGCAGATGCCTGGAGAACACGCTGGCTTCTGTAAGCTTTCCCACAGCATCTGTTGAAACCTGAGATCCTGCCTGTCAAATCAAGGTCATTTCACAACAACAACCAAAAATGCAGTCTCCTGGATTTCATAACTGTATTTTTATTGAAAATAGTTCAGGAAAAAGCCTGAAAGCCAGGATGAGCACTTATGCTTACTTAGCATTTTGCTACCTCTGAGTTGTGCAAAGGGAAGGCTGAGAAGAATGTATTTAGCTTTTAATTTTGGAATGAAACTGATTTGTTTGTCTAGCTGATAGAACAATAAAGAAAAGAAAAAAAAAAAAAACAAAAAAAAACCAAAAAACTCTTGAAAGCTGCCAAAGGCTAGAATGTCACCTGTGGAGGAAGAATCATCTGGGGAAGGTATGATGGAACTTTTCTGTTTGCAAGAGGGTTCAAAGTTGAACTGAAGCAATTGAACTTAAAGAATTGTGGTATTTTGGGCCCCTGCTATCAGGCGGCAAGCAGGGGAAACATTAAGACTGTCCAGTGCTCTAGGAAAGTATAAGGGAGGGTGTTTTCGGTAGCTGAGCAGAAAAGGGAAAAACTCCTAAATGGAAATACTGTTTCAAAACTGCAAATATTAGTATTCAGTTGATTTAGGCTACTTTCCTCTTTTGTGGATGGAGAAGAGTGCTTTAGTTTTTAAGATAATTTAGAGGTTCCTAAAATAATGGTTGCAACTATTTCCGCTATCTTGGTAACAGTGAGAAGAATAAAAAAAGGAGAAAAGTTTGGAGGACCCCCTCCTGCCGTGCCCCCTCCCCACTCATTCATTTTGCTAAGTGAAAAATAACCAAGGAGGGCCTCTCCT
The DNA here is from genome assembly GCF_902686445.1 of Sciurus carolinensis. Classification (NCBI taxonomy): domain Eukaryota; kingdom Metazoa; phylum Chordata; class Mammalia; order Rodentia; family Sciuridae; genus Sciurus; species Sciurus carolinensis. The sequence goes on along the minus strand of NC_062214.1, from coordinate 186,553,892 downwards.
AAGGGGTCAAGTGTATTTGTTATGTTTTCCTGATTTTGTCAATGGCCGTCTTTAAATTTGAAGTCCTTGATACTCATTTAGAAATATCTTCTTTCCAACATGATAATTTATAGCTTTGTATTGCTTTGTCTTAATTGAAAAATGGTCAGTTTTAAGACTTATTCATTTAATAGTCAAGAGCATCAAATTTCCCTTGTTTTCATCAACTAATTGTATTGGGGGAGGGAGGAAGTAGAAAGATTCCTAGCTGTATTTTAGTGTTCATTTCGTATCCTGCATTGTAGTTGTAGGAAATGAAGAACTTACGGGCAGCACAGCATCATTTGGGTGATTTAGTGTCTATTTCATGATCCCATGTTATCAAATATTTAACTCATCAGGACTTGGTGAAGAAGGTTAAGTTTAATGGCACAACTGGTCTCTTAGCAAAGGATTTCCTGTAGGGAGCTTTCTTATCTGCAAGTATGTTCATTGGCAGGAAATGGGTCAGTTGCTTATTTTTACAAACTGAAGGAAATGAATGGGATTTGTTGGTTTCCAGAATTTACCTTCATTCTCCATTGTCGGTCAAATAGTTTTCTCAGAACATTTCATTTCTAAAGGGACTTCTGGGGAGTACAGTTAATTTGTTTCAAATCTTTGGCATTTCTGTATTTCTTTTTTACTTCAGGATTTAAAAAATTGATCATGATTTAAAAAAAAAAGAAAAATTGATTGTTATACTACCATATACAACTTATTTTACCAATGCATATTAACAAGATGGTCAATAAAATTCCAGTTCATTTTCAGTTGTCAGATAGTTACTATTTACTGAAGTTGGAGGGGTTTTTTTTTTTATTGCTATGATAAATTTTTAATAATTATTCCAGAATACCAACTAAATGCCAATCTTGAGTTTGGATTAATGTGGAGAGGTAAAGGAAAACAGGCAGCTTCATTCTTTTCTTTGCTTATAAATAAGAAAAATGTTCATTAAGAATACTTATCAGGGGCTGGGGTTGTAGCTCAATGGTAGAGCACGTGTGAGTCACTGGATTCCCTCCTTTGAACTGAGTATAAATAAATGAATAAAATAAAGATCCATCAACAACTAAAAACAAAAATTTAAAAAAAATTTGTTGGCATGTCAGGTATATGCCAGCCTTGAAGATGGATGGCAAGGGTCCAACTTGGGTGGAGTAGACTAAAGCCAGTTTAGAGCACAACAGATCTTAACCTTGAAAGCATTTATTGTACCTAAATCTGAATTATTTGGGGGCTGTTAGTGGTAAGTGTATTTAATTGTTTCAACTTATGTTTCAAATTTTGGAAAGGGGAATAACAGGTAAACTTCTTTAAAGGAACAGGAGTATATAAACCTCCATTTGCAGGGAACAGCCTGGTGGTGGGGGTGGGGGTGGGGGTGGGGGTGCTTCAGAGAGCCGGAGGGAAAGAGAACCAGTTACTGCAATGTTTTTCACACATTTGTGTAGACATCATTTTTGCTTTATATTTAGCACCAAGTGGAATCTTATGTAAGACTCTAATATAGGAGTTGAATAAAAACAGAGCCACTCTGGGGAAACCCGGAGCTGAAAGCCTGCAGTCACCCCTGGGGTGTGCCTGGAGCTCACCCTAGAACTTTGTAGAACCCCTGCCAACACAGTTGGAGACTGCTGCTTTTAAAATGCCCAGATATTCTCTAAAGAAGGCCGGGAGGAGCTTCTTGCAGAGCCCGTACTCTCTTAGCTAAAGAGAGAATTTTGCCTTGACATTTTCTGAGGACCTGTGCTCAGAGTGGGCAGGAAGAAGGTAGTTGATAAGATAAACTGAGAGAAGCCCACAAGCAAATAGGAAAAGTTTGAACAGGCCACAGGTATGGAAAGCCCTGGCCGAGTCCATGCTGAGAAGGGAAAAGGTGTTTGTAGAGGTTACTTATAAATCAAGGGCCCCTTTTCTTATAAGTTAGAGGAACATCATGTGGAAATGTCTGAGATGGTTGTAATTTTCCTGGAAGGCAGGGGTACCATCTATTATCACCTTGGGATCTGTTCTATTACTGTTATTCTATTAGTCAGTGAAAATAATTTCATATTAAGTGTCATTCATGAAATGAAAGTTTGCCAAGCTATATAAATCTGCTTGGCAGACTCAGTAGTGTTTTGAGTGTTGAGTAAAATGATAACACACAGATGATATTTGAATATCATCAAATATACTCACATTATCTCCTCTATCATGAAATTGTACTGAAATAGCAGCATGGAGATTGGGCTCAGTTGTCCCCTTTATGTCTACCAGGTCTCTAGGGGCCATGGACAGAGGAATCCCCTTGAGTTCTCCCTGTGATTTTCATAACTGCTCGATTCTCCTATGCCCAGGCTGAAGGGAAGAAGACATCAACAGAGACTTTGGGTGAACTGTGTGCAGTAGAGTTTGGCTTCTTAGGGACACTGTCTGTCTCCCTGCACTGTTTTTTGGGGACTGCACTTGGGGAGTCTATGAAAGTGGTCCCTGTCCACCTTCTCCTGTTACTTCTTTTGTGCTTGCCATGGTCCTTCTACCTGCACGGGGTTAGAGGTCACAATTAAAAGAATCAGTGTTCCAGGAAGCCACAGAGCTTCCAACCACTTTTTTTTTTTTAAAGAAAGCATTTCCTCTATGAAGGTGAAACTGGTATAAGCACAAAATAGTTGTCCGTGGTCGTGGGTCAAAATGATGGTGGATAACTTGCGTTCATGGAATCGTATGGAAAAAGCTTTTCATTCTCCTTCTGCCTGCATTTCAAAGAAGAATGAGTGTGTGCAGCCCTGGAAACCAGTGGAAGCGTCCAAGGCACGTTCGTGATAACAGCCTCAATGGGAGCAGGCCTTGCCCTCCTGTGCCCTTGGGGGTTTTCTTTTTGAACTAAATGATGTGTGCCAGGACATCACCAAGGTTGTCAGTAGAGGACTTACGCACATGTGACGGCGTGGGCCCAGTACCTTTGCAAATGCAAAGATTCAGAGAGTAGCTAGTCCTGCGACGGATGGGAGTTTAGAATATGATGCAAGGTAAGATTTGAGAGATTTCCTTGCACCTTTAAGATGAGATCAATTACTCTAATGACCAGATAATACATGTCTCTAAATTATGACCATCCTAGTGTTTCTTGTGACTAGACAATGTGTAGAAAAAGAAAGTTTCTCTGAGTGAGTGTGGCACTCTTGGGTGATAGAGGCAAGTCCCATCACACGGGAAGGGGCTCTGGTGTGTCGGGTGCTGCCCCTCCATTACTGAGCTTGATTCCCATAGTAACCTAGTATTAATGTACTTCTACTATCATAATTTTTATAGGCGCCAGTGTCCCATTGTACAGATGAGAAGCTGAAGCAACCTCATTCCTAGGGCCACACATTCTTTGGTACAAACGAGTCCTCATCCCAAGCCTCACCTCCAGATCCCAGGCATTCTCCACCCCAAGGACAACCTCACAATTGTTCCTCTGATAATTTCTGTTCCAGGGTTGATGGCAGCCCTTCCACACTTGAAATGGTCTCCCTCTGGGGGTGCTATGGGGGCTCGTCCATGATAATATGCTGTGATAATGGCAAGAATTTGATTCTTGGCTTTTTTCGGTTCCTGAATCTGATCATTAGTGACGGGAGGGACTTTTTAGGTCCCTTGGCGGTGATTATTTTTCATTCATCTTTATCTTTTAGATTTCCCTTCTTCCACCCCTGAGCACATTCCCTTACTTGGTAAACAAAAAGTTCTAACCACAGGATACGATTTTCCTGAATTACCAAAATATTATACTCAGTCTAACTGTTGGTGGCATCTCTAACCCACAAAAACAGATTTCCTAGACAACACTCACTTTTATAATTGATGTGAACTGCTCGGCACACTCCGGTACAAATACAATGGCATCTCCTCCCTTTCACATAAAGAAACTGGCTTCAGCCATCTGCAGGATGTCTGGTATCTCCTCCTGGGACTGTCCCCTCCTGAGTCATATAGATATGATGGGGGTTCATAGGGACCAGGCTGGGGAGGGGTCGGTTTGACTCCCTCATCTGAACAGGGAGCTCTGATTGTGTGCGAGTCCCAGGGGGAATTGCAAGTCCAGCTATCCACCGAGCGTCCCACTGTGCCTAGAGTGCAGGTGACCAGGTGAAACCAGGAAGGACTTTGAGTATTGAACAGAATAACACAGAGATGATATTTGAGTATCATCAAATCTACTCTCATTATCTCCTCTCTTAGGAGATTGTGCCAAAACAGCAGTGTGGAGATTGGGCTCAGAGAGACTGTCCCGTTTACATCCTAGAAGTGACCAGCATCAAGGATTTCTAGGAGGAGCAGATGTCCACATACTCAGTGAAGTATGTGCCTGTCACTTTCTACATCTCTCGAAGAGGTCAGGGAGAAGATCAGAACTTGATGAAACTCATTCATATTTCATAGGTCTGAGTTCACATAGTCGCGTGCATGAAGTCATAGTAAAGCATTGACGAGTGCTAAATACATATATAAATTCAGGGAAATTATCCACACATTTATTCAGCGAGCATTTATAGAGCAGCTACTGCATACCAGGGATTATGCCTTTGAATAAAGATAGAGGATGAAGAAATCACTTGCAGACAGTACCACCTTTCTGTAACTCTCATCAGGTTTTTAACTGGAAATATCCACACCTGTGCCTCTTTGGAAGTTCATCTTCTAAGCGGATAGACGGACCCAAGTGATGTCCCTCCTTTGTGCCTTTCATTGTAGTTTAAACGCTAACACTGCAAGGAGCTTTGGTGGGTGGGTAGTTTCCTTGGGGGATGATCCCAGGAAGATGTCAGGAGCGGGCTGGAGTGGGGGACGAGGCAGAGAGCCTGTGGCGACAGTGCCCTCTGTCACGGGTGCAGGACCACTCTCAGGAGCGCTGATCCCGCCACGCGAGGTCTGCATGCAAGCTGGCAGAGCAGGCTTCCGCCGGAGAAGGTGCCACTGGTGGCCGCTGGAGGCCCGGCTGCCACGCTCTGAGAAGGTGCGGCCTGCAGCGGACAAGGCCAGCCTCAGCGGTTCCACTCCCTCTCCACGTTCCTGAGCTCCTTCCATGACCTTGGAGGCATAGGTGTTCTAGAAGAATCCTCATTTTTAATAGTCCTTTGAACTTCAAAATGAATGAAGGACCTGAAAGAGTGTTTTCGTTTTAATCTGAAGAATGGGAACAAGAGATGGCGTGGAGTCTGGACATGCCGCGGAGGTTGGTCAGGGCACTCTTCTTCCTGTTACAACCGTCCTCCTGGCCTCCCAGGGTGGGAAGCTTGGCCGCCCCTCCTTTCACCCCTCATGCATCTGGTTTAGCGCAGGACCCCTGCTGCTTTCCTAAAATCCACCCCATACCCCTGTCTCCAGTCCTGGGGCCTCAGCAGGAATGCCACGCGTGCCCTCAGGGGCCCTGTCCATCTGGCTACTTTCCTTCCTTCCTTTGCTTCTGAAGACTCTGCCCCCAAACCACTCTCCAGGTATGGGCTTCAACACTAGACTTCCTGTTTTCCAACTTTGTCTCTGCCAATTACAACAGTGTGACCGTAGGCCAATTACTTAACTTGAGATTCAGGTCTTAGGGATTGTTTCTATAAGTAATATGGAAATGGAACTCCATAATGTGGGGATCCTGAAAGGGCCATTGTGACGGCTGAAACACGGGATCCTGAGCAGCACTTGGCACATAGTTTGAACTCAAATCATTGAGCTGTCTTACTCATTATGTTGTTAATATTGTTATCTCTTCTGTCTACTGAGGACCTAGGTGGCTCCCTGCTGCCCACTCTGTCCTCCTCTGCCTAACTTTCAAGTCCTTGGGTAACCTGATCCCGCCCCTGCCCAGACCTGATAGGGTTCATTCATCCCTCGACTTGCCGCGTCTTGTCCTTCCGGCTCTCCTGCGCTGTGCGTGTTGTTCCCCGACCATGACCTTTTTTTTTTTTTTAACCCCTGTGTCACAGTGTTGCCATTTTTGCCCACTTAAAAACTCTGGGTGCAGAGAAAATGCAGTTGGTTCATCTTGTCTACCGTCAACCTTCCTCCCCAGCACTGGCTCTTGATCACCAAGAGGGACGACTGTTGATCCCTCCCATTTAAACACTTGGTTGAACCTGATAATCCAAACGGTGTCTCTGCTCTCAGTCTCCCTGGGAGGGCAGTGCCCCGGCCTAAGGTCGCCCGCTCACCCGCCCCCAGGTCTTTGCTGTGATGGAGTCCGTGGGAAAGGGAGGTGATCGTGCCCTTCCTTTGGTTTCTTTCGGAGGTGAGTGAGCTCAGGATCCTGCGGTGGGTGGCCTCTGCTCTCAAGCGCTGGTCTCTGGCCCCTGGGTGCTGCTCTTTCAGCTCCCGAGTGGGCGAGGGCTGTGGCTTCCTAACACCTGGTGTGGCTGTGGTTTTTCAAAGACCCACAGAGAGCTGAAGATGCGTTTTGATGAGAGTCTAGTTAGCATGAAGGTATGCTTGTGTACAGGTGGTTCGAGAGACAGGCACCCGGGCCTTCAGCAGGAAGCAGCATTTACTAGTGCCCGTGCTGGCCCAGTGGATCGTATCCAAAGGCTGAGTATCTCGTGCAGGAGACGTTGTCTTATCTACCTGTTGTTAGTTACTCCTTACCTGCCTGCTCTTTGTCTCCTGTAGAAAGCAGCACACATTCCGACGGGGCCTCCTGCTCTGCAGCGTACAGTTGCAGCAGGGTTACAGCAGAGCTGTGCATGTGCACGCTCCTACCATGGCGCCCTGTCATCTTTCCTTTGTTTTGAGAAAGTCCCTACCACAGTGAAGCAGAAGCTTTTATACAGTAACACAGAGTCGAAACACAGGTTTCCCAAGATGTTATTCTTGCTCCCTTTAATATATTATTCCATTCCATTTTGGTTAATGAAAGAAACACTGGTTAGGATGAAATAAATGATCCACAGTTTGTGAAAAACAAAAAGAAAACAAAACAAAACAAAAACCACGTGTCTGGTCATTGTCTTGGATTTATCAGAACCTGGTGCTACTCTTGCCAAGGCGGCCCCAGCCCAGTGCCCACTGGCAGCAGCCCAACTCTCCATCAAGCCGCTGGCCTGGCCATCTCTTCACGGCCTCCTCTGGGCACTGCAGACCCTGAGCGCTGATGCTCCCTGGTCTCTTAATGCTTTTGGTTGTTTTCAGTAGTGTAAAGTTACACTCCCACCGATTGTAAATGAGTATCTCTGCTGTTTTATATTCTAACTCTACTTAATATTGTTAGACTTGAGGATGTTTGCCTATTAAGTGCGAAACAATCTATTGTCGTTTTAATTCTCCTGGTTGTTCACAAGACTGAACATCTCTTCGTGAGCACTGGTCATGACCGTGTTGGATAGGGTTTGGGTGTGTCCCCCAAGGGCTCACATGCTGGAAGCTTGATCCAGCGTGGTGGTGGGAAAGGTGGTGGAGCCTTTAAGAGGTGGGGCCTAGTGAAGGCTGTTACCCTTGGGAAGGATTAGTCCTGGTCTTGTGGAGTGAGTTCTAAGTGAGAGGAAAATGTTAAAAAAAAAAAAAAAAAAGAGCAAATATGGCCCCTTGATCCCTCCCTGGCTTCTTGTCCCACCATGAGATCTTTTCTCTCGTGTGCTTCCACCATGATGCCATCTGCCATATTGTGATGCAGCCCTGGGGAACTTCACCAGAGACCGAACAGTTGGGGCTGCCCAATCATGGACTATTAGCTCCCCAAACTGTACACTAAATAGAACTCTTTTCTTTTATAAAGTACTCAACTTCAGTTATTTTGTTATAGCAGCAGAAAATAGGCTAATATGACATACATATTTCTTCATTTGTGAAGTCCCTGTTTACCTGTCATATTTCAGTCTTGATTGACCCAGGACTATTTATTTGTATATGTATGAGGCAGGTATAAAGTTATTTTTTATATTACATATACATACATACATGTGCACACAAAAAATATTCTACACACATATAATAGATGCATAAATATCACATACACATATATCATATGTATACTTGTATCTAGGCCTACAGTTTGATCTGTATCTATTTAGCAGCTTCTTTGATAGTTATATAGATATTTAATTGATGGAGGGAAACTTTTTATTGAATTACATATACAAAGTGAGCACAAATCTAAAGCTCAATGGTATTTTTTAAAAATGAACATACCCAGGTGACCAGAACCTAGATCCATAAATAAAGCATTACCTGCACCCAAAGCGTCCCCCTTGTGCCCCCAAGCCACTATCCTCTGCAAGGCCATCTCTCTCCTCACTTTGAACATCATAAGCAGGTTTTCCTGTGTGTGAACTCTATGTGCAAGTAATCATATAGTATATTCTCTTGGTGTGCATTTTTCTCCCACACACCATTGTGTTTCTGAGGATCCAGGCGGGACTGGTTGTTGCATGTAGTAATAATTTGTTGCCCCACCCCATGGTTTATACTGTGAGTGTGCCGGTTTTGGATTTTCATGATGTTTTTTAGTGAACACATGTTTGGTATGTACCTGAAAACTAATTGTTTTGACAAAGGTTATGCATATGTTCAAGAAGTGAAAATTTTTAACCGTTTTATTATTTTATTTAAAAAAATTTTTTTTAGATGTTGATAAACCTTTATTTTATTCATTTATTTATATGTGGTGCTGAGACTCAAACCCAGTGCCTCACAAATGCCAAGCAAACACTCTACCACTGAGCCACAACCCCAGCCCCAAGAAGTGAAATTGATTTTGTATATTATTCTTTTATTAACCTTATTATGTTTTTGTAAATTCTTTAGGATTTTTCACGTGGACAGTTATTTGCAAGAGATGGCATTGAGGTTTTTTGCCGGTCCCTGTCCCAGTTCTTTCTTTCTCTTTCCTTACAGCACTGGCTAGACCCTCTACATTGGTGCTGAGGGCTGGGGAGATAGCTCAGTCGGAGTGCTTGCCTTGCAAGCACAAGGCCCTGGGTTCGATCCCCAGCACCGCAAAAAAAAACCCAAAAACAAAAAAACACTGCAATCATGCTGAAGAGAAGCAGGATTGTTGGTGCGGATGCACAAATGTCCTACAGTTGCACTCTGAATTGTGACATTATCAGGGCATTGTGTAGAAGCCCTTTGTCAGCTCCAATAAGTTCTTTTTAAATTTCCCACTTTTCTATACACTATTTTCTAAATCTTCAGTGGACGTCCAATAGTATAAAATTATTTTCTACGTGTGTTGAGCTATCTATCTGACACTCTCCTTGAGTGTGGTGAATTAATCAATTTTTAAAATGTTAAACGAACCTTACATTTCTGAAATAAGTCAACTTAGTTTTATGATAGTATCTTTTCCATGCATTTCTTTTTGCTTACACCATAATTCTTAGGATTTTTGCATCTGTGTTCATAGGTAAGAAGTCTTATGCTTCTCTTGTCTTAACATGTTTTGGTATCAACGTTACTCTAACCTCTAAAGTCAAAGAGTTCTCTTTTTCCACTGTCTGGAATAGTTTGTAAAAGACTGGAATTATGTATTCCCGAGAATGCTTGAAGCAATTTGTTTATCCAGAACTGGTGTTTTCTTTTCTTTCTTTTTCCTTTTTCTTTTTTCTTTTTTGGTGCTAGAGATTGAACCCAGAGGTGCTTTACCACTGGGCTACATTCCCAACCCATTATTATTATTTTAAATTTTGAGATAGGGTCTCAATACATTGTTTAGGACCTTGCTAAGTTACTGAGGCTGACCTTGAACTTGTGATCCTCCTGCCTCAACCTCCTGAGTCTCTGGGATTACAGACATGTGCCACTATGCCTGCCTGGACTGGTGTTTTCTTTCAGAAAGCTTTGTTTTTCAAAGCTGAACTGTTTCTGTTTCTTTTACAGTAAGACTATTTTGGTATTCTCTTTCTCTTTGAATCCATTTTAGCAATTTATGCATTTCTAAGAATTTGTCTGGGTTTTAACATTTGGGGCATTATGATTATTTATAATAGCCTATCACTGATGTTATTTTTAATCTCTGGGCTTTCACAGTTCATTTTCTATTCCTAATATCACTTTATATGCTTGCTTCCTTTTTTCTCTTTTTTCTGATTTTTTTTTTTTTTTAACTTTTTACAGTACTGGGACTGAACCCAGGAGCACACTACTACTAGTGCTTCACCCCCAGACCTTTTTTATTTTGTGACAGGGTCTTTTTAAGTTGTTGACCTGGACCTTGGACTCCTCCCATTCAGCTCCATCGTCTCTTGCATGACTGACGTGTGCTACCATGCCTGGCCTTGCTTCCCTTTTCTTGAACTCAGAGCTCCTTAACTCTGCTCTACTTTACTGATTCTCTGCTTGATCTTTTTTTTTTTTTTTTTACTGAGAAGGGTATGTTAAGCTCCTCAACTAAAACAGTGAAGTATCATTTTTTTCTTGCCATATTTGCTGTCAACATATTTAGCATTCTTCTGTGTTCTTGGGAAATGGAATTTTTTCTTTTTCTGAAGAAATACTCACAATAATTTTGGTTTTAAAGTCCATTTTGTCTGACGTGGATATAACTATATTAGACAACAGGAAGACACATATAGCTTCCCTTTGGTTAGTTTTTGCTGATACTTTTTTTTTTTTTTGCGGTGCTGGGGATTGAACCCAGGGCCTTGTGCTTGTGAGGCAGGCACTCTACCAACTGAGCTATATCCCCAGCCCTGATACTTATTTTTCTATCCTTTGTTTTTTCAAACTCTTTGCATGTTAATAGTTAAGATGCATCTTCTACATATGATATATAACTGGTTATTGTTTTTATGCAGTCTGTAAATAATTATCTTTCAGCTGGAATACCTACTGTATTTATATTTAGTGTAATGACAAATATATCCCAATGTTTTTTTTTGTCTTATTTTTGTCACTTTTATTTTCCTGCTTCTCCTGTTTTTTTTTTTTTTCCCTCTCATTTCATTTCTTTTAAATTAAGTTATTTTCCCCTTCTTTCATATATTTTTCTCTAGTCATTTGGAAGTGTTTTATTCTGGTTGGTTTGTTTGGTTTTTGATACCAGGGATTGAACCCAGGGTTGCTTAACCACGGAGCCATTTCTCCAGCCCTTTTTATGTTTAACTTGGAGACAGGGTCTCGCTAAGTTACTTAGGCCCTCTCTAAATTTCTGAGGCTGGCTTTGAACTTGAGATCCTCCTGCCTCAGCCTCCCAAGCCTCTGGGGTCACAGACATGCACCACAGTGCCGGGCTTTAGTGGTTCTCCCAAAATTTAGCAAGTGTAGGTATCAAAACCAAAGTTAATTAGCCTTCTCTCTCCTCTTAAACTGTGCACGAATCATAGGGCACTTAATTCCAATCACGGTTCCCCCAACTTAGGTCCCATTATTTTGCCCAGCATTTTAGTTTTATCTTTTTTAAAAAAATTTCTAGCCCCAAAGATTAGATATCATTATGTAAAACTGGAAAGGTGTGTTCAGATTTGCCCATCTATTTACCTCATTCTCTGCTTATAATTCTTTCCTACCCCATCCCTTTTCTTCTTAGATTTCATTCGGTGAGAATAGATCCATAAAAGACTCTCAGTATTTGCTTGTTGCAAAATGTCTCTTCCTCTTGCTCTTAAAATTGAGTCTTATTAAGTAAAAGTACCCTGAGGTAGATTTTTTAATATGTCTGTAGTTGTTGGGGGTTTCGAAGACTTGGTGAATTTGCAGAATGACTTTTTCATTGTTCTGGAAGCTTCTCAGAATCCCTTCCCTGTCATTCTAATTCAAATGCTAGACTTGGTTTTCTGTCTTCTCTCTGGCTAACCCTCTTTCAGATGTTCTGGGAATCTCCGTGCTGTGGTGTAGAAGGTTCCTTGGACCTTCTCCCGTTTCCTGTGACTGATCTCTAATCTTGCTCACTCTTGCACACTTGGGCGCTTCCATGGTTATTCAACGTTTATTTGACACTGAGCATCTGCCGTGTAGGTTCCTCTGATTGCCGCTCATGGTCTTTTGTTTTCCTGTGCTTGCTGTGTGTCTTTCCTTTTGCTCTGTATGACTTTACTGTTCCTTTCTGCAGGAGACTTATCAGTGGGAATTCTTTGAGGCTTGAGTTACAGGTGTGTTACTCTAGGATTAGCCTTCAGTTCTTTGCCACACTCCGGGGATCATTCCCAATCTGCAAAGCAAGGACTTAAAATTCTAATCAATTAAGTACTCAGGGCATCTCCAAACCCACTTAAGGACTGTCTGTGGTTGCCCATCCACTGAAGACCGGCCTCTTCTACATAGTGCCAATTTGGAGACAGGCGGTTGGTAGCTCTTTGGACTCCTTTCTTTGCTTGAACGCCTGCTGTTGTATTCTGTTCTTGGTGGGCCCTGGCTTAGTCAGTGTCTCCAGGTTTATCTGCTGTCCCCTGTGCCCTGCTTCATTATGAAAACAGAAGCTCAAGTTCTCCTAGAGTGTTAAGAAAAAGCACTCTGGTTATTTCAAAATAGCACTTCCTTCCACAAATATTCAGGGGTCTGGTAAGCCCTACCTTTTGTTAGTTGGGGAAACAATTGCTGCTTCAACCAATGCAGAATAGTGTAATGAATCACAGTAATAGAGGTTTACCTCTCTCATGTCCCAAGTGGGTGGCCTGAGGAGTAGATGCCCTCTTTCACTGATGATGTAGAACCCCAGGCACTTGCCACTTCAACCCACGGCTCCCAAGGTCACTGAGCTTATTTGAATCCCACCAGTGGAAAGGGGAAATAACATGGTGACACTGAGTGACTAGTTTCTGTTGGCTCGTTAGATGTGGCACGTTCCACTTCCTTTCCCATGCCATTAGCTGGTACTCAGTAAGGTGATCACAAGTGACTCACAGATGGGGGTTTTAGAAAAGCACAGTCCAGCCAGGTGCACTGGGTCTTGCTTGTCATCCCACCTACTTGGGAGACTGAGGTAGGAGGATCACACATTTGAGGCCAGCCTCAGCAACTTAGTTAAGACCCTGTCTCTAAAGAAATGAATCAATCAATCAGTCAGTACATGTCTAGAGATGTAGTTCAGTGTTAAAGTCCCCTGGGTTAAATCTCCAGTACTGGGGAAAAAAATACACGAAAAAATCATAGTCCAGATGTGTGCCCAGGAAGATGGAGGAACAGGTTGAATAAACAGGCACTCTCTTCCACATATTTCCTCTCTGAAGCTTCAGCCCAACCTGATTTCTCACTTCTCTGAGCATCTATTTCACTTAAAATGAGCATCTTCCAGTAAAGGACTTAATTATCCTGAATTATTTCATGTTGGTACAGTTTAAAGCACCAACTATGTAATATATTGCTTGAAGGTGTGAAAGTCGTGCTGGTCTTTTGAAAAGGTCCCCTACCACTCAATTTTGAACACACCGTGTGCTCTTTAAAAACCAAACCTTTGAATGAAGGAGAATATTCTTGTTCTAAACAGATGCCTGTGAACATGTTTTGGTTGTAGTTACAGTTTGCAGATTACTCTTGGTCTTATTCCTTCCACTTTTCTTGGGGTTTGAAATTTGCCAAAATAAAAATTTGGAAAAGAAGATAAATCCCTGAAGTTTGGAGAAAGTCCTGCAAACCGGAGTGGCATTTGCATGGGAGATCAAATCAGCCTTTCTCTGTGGTTTCCTCTGAAGTATGTTGACAGGAGCCCTCTGCTTCCTCTGGATTGCTGTGAGAATTCATTTAGTCATCTGGAAACGTTCCTTGAGGTCTCCAGAGTGTGGTGCCCTTAGGGCTGGGCACAGGGAGATGAGCCTGTGGGTGAGACCCTGCCTTGGAGGGATTAGATGAGGGAGTGTAGACCAGTTTCTCTGAATGGGCAAAGACCTTGACAGTTGATTTTGATTGACGGAGTGATGGCCAGGCTCTAGGTGATGTGTATGATGCTAAAAGCAAAGGTCAGGTGCTGTCTCAGTTCCTTTAGCAGGGACCTCATGTTCAGTTTCCCTTTGGATTTAGCCTTGGGGAAGGAGGCGGACCTGATTCCAGGCCAGTGTTTAGTAAATCAACAAGCGGAGGCTCGGAGTTCTTGAATATTCCCCATGGCCACAGAAAATCTCAGCTGAACTGGACCCTAGGTTGTTGGTACTTGAGTTTAACTCATTATTTTTGTTGCTAGGCCCAATGTTTCCAATGCTTCATTTTTTTTTTCCTGTTGCTTATAATGACAATGACATATGGACTTAAGTTGTTGGAATCATATTTTGTTTTCACTGAGTAGTTTTCTTTACTGCAGTGTTCTATGGATGGGAAAATACACTGACACCTTAGTAACTCTAATCTATTATCCACCTGCTAGGATGTAAGCACAATGCATGTGGCAAATGACTTTATATGCCAATAAAGCCTGTGTTTTGGAAAAGTGTTGGACTATTTGTATCCAAAACATTGTTTTGAATCAAGTCCTCTGAAATATGCAGATTAAGAATAGGAAGTGATATCCTGAATAGCATCGTCAAAATTCCAGGAAGGGACAGGCTGAAAATACAAGATGTGGAGGGTCTATAATTAGACATCAGTCTTGCTTCATTTGATGGAGCATCTCCTTTGGCTTCGCTCTGGCGTTAGTCGGAGAACTGCTTTCCCGCCCAGAGGAGTTCGCTTTAGAAGATGTCCCAGGAGGCAGATCCAGCTCTTTGAAAAGCTCAGACAGATCAGACCCTGCACTTCTTATGTCGTTCCCTTCCTGGAAGAGAAGACAGAATTTCCAGCAGATAGAGCAAAGGATCGCATTGCTAATAAAGTGGAAGGGAAGGGAGCATGGGGCCCATCTTGCATTTGGTACACTTTCTTCTCAACTCTAAAACTTCTCTCTTACACTTTGTAGAAAAAAATCTGTCTTATTTGAAAAAGTTCCCAAGACTCTACCAACACACCAGATCTCAGCCAAAGACATTAATGAGGTATCGGACCCAGGAACCAGCAGGCTGAGTATAATAGTTGACTCCCTTTGCTGATGCAGTCAGCTGCTGAGTGGTCTGTTCCACAGTGAGAAAATGTTCCAATCTGTCTTTCATATCAAATACTTAGTCATCACCAAGAGAAGAAAAAACACCTTCAGATTCTTCGTACGACCAAAGTGACTTTTAAATTATTTTTTGTAGCAACGTACTTATGCATTATTATCGGGTAGCCGTGCAATCTGATTTGTTCATCTTAGTTTTGGTTTATACCTACTACCCTAACGTATTCACAAATAATGCCTACTTTCATTTTCAAAATCATCCTCATATGTATGATAAGTTATGATCACCTTGCTTACAATGGTAGCTAGTGTTTCTGGCAGTAGTAGATCAGGTTTGTTCAAATCAATTCTCAGCTGAAAAAAGCTGCTTAAGATGAAAAAAGGAAAAAAAAAAAAAAAAAGACAAGTTGGAAGCATTCCTCCTCAGAAGCAATGAGGAACAGCAAAACCAAGATCTGGGTTGGGGAAGGGCAGTGGTAGACAGCCCAGAGAGGTGACCCTAGCTTTTGGGTCACTTCTTATGACTAATATCAACACATAAATCAGTAACTGTCATTAATATACTCAAAGAATTGAAAGATTGAAAATTTGCCAGAGAACTGAAAATTATAAATAGGAACCAAATAGATCTATATTGAAAAATATGCATACTACAGTTAAAGTCCAAAGGTGAACTTTTTGGAATGGTGTAAATGCTGTAGGTTTGGAGTTGGTGATAGTTATGTTTGCAAAATTGAATTGATTGCCGAAACCGTTGATCACAATGGGTAATTTTTAATTTTTTTGTTCCAGGGATTAAACCCAGGGATGCTTAACCACCGTGACATATTCCCGGCTTGTTTTTTATTTTTCATTTTGAGACAGGGTCTTGCTAAGTTGTTTAGGGCCTCTCTAATATTGCCGAGACTGACTTTAAACTTGTGATCCTCCTGCCTCAGACTCCTGAGCCATTGGGATTACAGGCATATGCCACTGTGCCTGGCTCAATGGATAAATTTTATAGTATGTAAACTATACACTAAAAAAAGCTGTTTAAAAAACCAAATGGGTAGGATCAATAGAATAGATGCCATTGAAGAGAGAATTAATGAACAGGAAAATAGAACAGAAGAAAATACCAAAAATAAAGCAAGGGATCTGAGAGGGTAGCTCAGTGAGACCTTGGGTTCAATCGCCAACATGAAAATAATGATGATGATGATGACGATGATGATGATAGTAATAATAATAAAGCATAAAGGAGTAAAAGGATGGAAAATAAATACAAGACTGTGAAAGATGTGAGATATGGTGGAAATGTCTAGCATACATGTAATTGGTTGTTTAATAAGAGAACAAAAAGAAAGTAGGACAGAAGATTACTGGGAAAAGCAGCTGAGAATATTCCAAGTTAACAAATGACACAAAGCCATGGACCTGTGACCCCCAACCATTTAACAACGACAACAACAACAACAAAAACCAACATAGCAAAATTTCTGAAAGCAAAAACACAGAAAAACTGAAAAGCAATTGGAATGAAGGGAGTGGACACTCCTTTGTTCTTAAATGAGCAACAATAAGACTGACAGCTGACTCTTAAAAAATAAAATAAAAATCAGAAAAAAGTGACATGCTATCTTCAAATTGCTAACTGTTGACTATGAATTCTCTATTTAACAAAAAGATTTCTCAAAAATGAAACATCAAAGGTGTTAAAAAATTATTATGGGGATGTGGTTCAGTTATAAAGTGCATGCCTAGCATGCACAAGCCCTGGGTTCAATTTTGGTACTGGAGAAAAAAATTATCATAAGCTAATGCATAGTAAAGGAAATCCCATTAAAGGGCTTCCTTTGGATAGAATGAAAATAATATCAGATTAAAGTTCAGAGATGCAGGAAGGAATGGAGAGCAATAGAAATAATAATTAGTTAAATGTGAATAAATATTGACTGCACCTAATAATAATTATGTTGTGTAGTTTAAATATATAGAGAGAATAAAACATGATTAAGGAAGAATCTGAAGAAATTAATGAAATTGAATTGTTCAAATTTCTTGTACAGGAAGTTACAAAGAAATAGTTTGCATTAGCCATTAATAAGTAAAGGATGATTTTTTTAAAACTTTAGATAGTCTGTAAAATAATGATAAAAGAATGTTAAATAAGCTGCCACACTGGCTTACACCCATAATCCCAGCTCTTTGAGAAGCTGAGGCCAGAGGATCACAAGTTTGAGGCCAGCATGGGAAACTCAGTGAGTGAGACCCTGTCTCAAAAATAAAAAGAACTTGGGGATATAGCTCTGAGGTAGAACACTTTTGGGATTCAACCCCTAGTACCACAGGGGGAAAAAAAGTTGGGAAATAGGAGAAAAAGGAATATAGAGTAGGTGAGAAAAATACAAAATAGTAGGATAACACATTTAAGTCCATATGTGTCAGCAATTATATTAAATGTAAGTAGACTAAATATACTAATTAAAAGTCAAAAGATTATCAAATTAGATTTAAAAAGTTATATACTACTTACAAAAATATAGAGGCGGGGCTGGGGCTGTAGCTCATTGGCAGAGCACTTGCCTAGCATGCACGAGGCACTGGATTTAATCCTTAGCACCACATAAAACTAAACAAATAAAAAATAAAGGCATTCTGTTCATCTACAACTACAAAAAAATTCTAAAAAAAAGATAGAAGGACCAGATCTAGAGGGATGTAACAATTCATATCATGCAAAAGAAGGATTGTGTAGCTATACTGATACCAAAGACAATAGATTCTAATGCAGGAAACACTGTTATAGATAAAGATGTTTCATAATGAAAAAGATTCAATTCACTTATTAAACACAACAAGGAGAATTAGAGGTCTCCATAAAGTTAGAAATTTTAGCACACTTCTCTCCATAATTGATACAACCACGGCACTGTAAAAAACAGAAAGGATATAGACAGTTTGAATAAAGTTAATTAGCAAACATCTAATTATAAAACCTTGCACTCAACAAATATAGGATATACTTTTTTTTCAAGTGCACACCGAATATCTGCCAGTGTTTTTCATATTCTGGGTCATTAAGCAATTCTTAACACATTTCAAAGGATTTAAATCATAGTTTTATTTTCTGACCACAATGATATTGTTATAAATCAGTAACACAAAGATAAGGGAAAAATACCCACATGCGTGGAAATTAAACAGTCATGAGTCAAAGAAGAAATGGCAATGATAATTAGAAAATGTTTAGAAATCACAATGAAAATATGACTTATCCAGATTTGTGGAATGCAACTAAAATAACACTTTGTGGCTTCAAATGCATCTATTAGGAAGAAAGAAAGACTTAGGGGTGAATATTCTCAGCATTAGTTTCAATAAATTAAAAGTAGAATACCAACTAAATTGTAAAAATAGGAAATCATGAAAAGAAAGTAATGAAATAGAAAACAAACATCATCAACTGAGCCAAAGAACTAATGAAATCAATAAATCTTGGTGAGACTAATCAAGAAAAAAAAATAAAAAAAAAAAAGAAAGAAAAAAAAATCACAACCAACCAATATTAGGAATGAAAAGGGATATAACTATATTGAAAAGATAATAGGGGAATACTAAATAACCTTATGATAATAATATATTTGAAATGTTAGATGAAATTGACAGAAGTTTTTTTTAAATGCCACTTATCCAAACTGGTATAAGAAAAATAACAGTCTGAGTCCCTCTATATCTACTCATATGAATATGTAATTAAAAACTTTCCCATAAGGAAAACTTCAGACCCAGATGGTTTTACTGTTGAATCCACCAAATATTTAAGGAAGAAATAACACATATTTTCCATGAACTCTTCCAGAGAATAGAAGAAGCAGGAATACTCCCAACTTGATTTAAGAAGCCAGCAGAATTTTGATACTAAAACCTGACAAATACATAAGAAAGGAAAATCCCAGGTCAATTTCACTCATGAATATAAATTCAAAAATCCTACCAAATACTAGCTGCATAAATCCAGCAATAAATTACTATATCATGATCTAGTTGGCTGTTTTCCCGAAATGCAAGGTTAGGGTAATATATTTGAGAATCAGTTAATACAAGTCAGTGTATTAACAGAATGAAGAAAAACTCATATGATTATCTCCATCGATGGAGAAAATATATATAGTGTTGTCCAGCATTTATTCCTGATGATTTAAAAGGAATACTCTTGGCACACTAGTAAGGAGAAATTTTCTTAGTCTTTGAAGAGCATCTACAAAAATATCCTGTGTCATTAGAAAGTAGGAAACATCATATTTAATTAATGACATGTTAAAACTTTCCTTTAGAAAGTAGGAGAAAGACAAATATACCATCCATCACCACTTGTATTAATCATTGCTGAGCAGCTCCTAGCTGGTGTAATGAGGCAAGGGAAAGAAATAAAGGTATTAGGCTGGGAAAGGAATAAATGAAAGTGTGGTCATTGGGAGGTTAAGTTACTGTGCACGTAGGAAATTCAAAAGGAATTTTAGTTGTTGCAACTAACAAGTGAATTAAGCAGGTTTTCTGAATTCAAGATGAATATGAACAAACAAATTGTATTTCTCTCTTTTTTGGGGGGGAGTACTGGGTATTTATCAGTAATAAACACATGGAAAATGAGTTTACATTAGAATAAAAGATAATCAAATACCTAGGAATAAATCTAACAAAATATGTAAAAAACCTATATTAAAAGACTTTAAACATGATTGAGAGAGATTAAAAAATAAATGGAGGCATAGATAGTGCTCATCAGATGGAAGACTCAAGCCTTGAACGATGTCAGTTCATCTTAAACTGATGTATAAAATCAGTCAACATCCCCAGAGGGATTCAGTGAAAATGAACAGGCTTATAAGGACCAAGAATCAGGCGATCACTCTTGAAGGAAGGAAACGAGAGGAGGCTTGTTGCATTGGATGTTAGGATGTCTTGTATGCTGGACTGGTCGAAGCCGGATGTCGTGGGGTAAGGAGAGAGTAGACTAGTGGGAAAAAAGAGAGTCCAAAAAGAGTGGGGCATACATGGATGATGACAGAAGTGTCCCCACAGGAGAGTGGGGATAGGACAGTCTTTTTCGTACACAGTCCTGGGACACTTGGATATCCATGTAGAAGAGTCACAGAACTTGACCTAAACTTCTGCTATACACCAAAACCCATTCCAGGTGAATTCCACGTCTGAATGTGGAAAATAAACAAAAAACAATAAAACATCTAGAAGACAATGTAGGGTAGTATAATCATGATTTTGGTTTGGAAAAAAAAAAATTCCTATACAGAATCTAAAACAACCAATTATAAAGGAAAAGTCCGATAAAATAGGACTGTACTAAAATGAAGAATGCTTCTTCCTCATACCCACAATTAAGAGAGTAAAGGACAATTTAGAGATATTTGGAACATCTATATTTAATAAAAGGCTTGTATGAAGAATATACAAAGAATGCCTACGAATCAATAAAAGACAAAATAGCCCAATGAAAAATGGTCAAGAAGAGATAAACCAGGACTTCCCAAAAGAGGACTTCCAGATGTCCGAGACACTTGGGGAAAGTTGCTCAACTTGGAAAGTCTTCAGGGAAGAGGAAATGAGACACCAGAGGAAAGGTGCCTGTGTGTCCACCACAAGGCCTGAAATGAAAAGCGACTTGCCCTACCAGTGTGGTGAGGATTTGGGAGATGAGAATTCTCGTGCACCAGAGGTGAGAGTGTAAATTGGTAGAACCACTTTGGAGAACGAATTAGTGTTATCTAATGAAATTGAACATAGGTGGATTCCTTGAGTCAGATGTTCTATCCTGTTGGATGGACTCACTAAAAAAGTGAAGAGAGGTGTACCCAAGATTGCAGATGGGGGTGTTCCTAGGAACACCCCAGCTGGAAAATACCCACGTCTGATGAGAGTGTAATCTGATGTGCTCATGCACGCGCACACACGCACACATCTATACACACAGAATTTGAAATGTGGCTGGATTTGTGCTCACGAGAGTGGATTGTTATAAAACAAGGCCACTCCATGTGCTTGGTGTCTTCTGTGCTCAGCAGGTTCTCTGGCTGCTTTTCCACCATATTGGGACATAGCTGGGGGCCACTGAGAGGAAGCCAACATCATGCTGTTTGGATCTTCCAGCCACAGAATCATGAACCAAATACATCTCCTTATAAAAATACCCAGCTGCAAGTATTTTGTTACGACAACATAAAATGGACCCAGACAATAAGTAAACACTGGAGGTAAATTTTCCAAGAACTTAATCTCTGAAAATATCTCAAGTCTATTTTCCCTATTGATCAGTATTTTGGTGAGGTTTATAATGGGTTCAAAATCATCTTCCCTGGGTATTTCACAGGCAATACTCCATGGACTTCCAGCTTCTGTTGTTGCTGTTGAGAAACCATATGCCATTTTGATTGTTCATCGTCTCTGTGTGAACAGATCTTTTTCTCTCTGGAAGCTTTCAGAATTTTAATTTTATCCCTGGTGTGAAATTGCATGATACTATAACTCTGTGTCTTTATAAATAATTCTGTGGATTTAATAAGATCTTGCAATTGGAAGAAGAATCTTGTGGACTTTGTGGTTTTGTGTGTACATTTGCTTTCTTTTGTGTTTGTGTTCAGTCATTTTCTTCTGATCATTTCCTCTGAACTCTTAGAAAGTCTATTAGTTGAATGTTAGACTGAGCTTTTTGTTATTTTTTTGTTCTCTTTTCTTAATCATGTTTCTTATTACCTTCCTTTCTGGATCATTTCCTTCACTTTATTTACAAATCATTTATTGAAGTTTTAATTTTTTTATTAAATCATATTTTTGTATTTTTAATTTCCAAGAACTTTTAATTTTCCTTCAATTGTTTCTTTTTACAACACCCTGTTCTTTTTAACAAGAATGACGTTTTTTCTTTTCTTAGAGAATTAGGATCTTTTTGGTCTTTTCTTCTTTCCCTGTTTCCTTGCAGTTTCTCTCTCTCTCTCTCTCTCTCTCCCTTCCTTCCTTCCTTCCTCCCTCCCTCCCTCCCCCCTTTCCTTCCTTCCTTTTTACCTTCCTTCCTTCCTTATTTTGGGTATCTAACTTCACAGTGGAGACTTTCTTCAAATTCCTGGTGATCTTTGGGTTTCTTTTCCTATTGAAAGGTATGGTTCCCAAGGGTTTATTGGAAGCTGTTGCTTAAGTGTAACTTCACTGTGGCTCCTGGACTAAGGGCGTTTCTGTGGAGGCCTTGGGGGGTTGAGCCAGTTTTTCTACTTCCAGGATCTCTCCGGGAGTTTTCCTCCGGGCCATTGCTTCTCCTCCCAATGTTGAGGAAGGGATGTAGGCCCTGGTGCTGGGATTCTGAGAGCCAGGAGGGCAAGGGCTCCGGGGTCTTGCTGTTCATTACGTGGAGTTAAATGTTCACCCTCTGTGTACAGACTGGGTCCCACCCTGCTCCCTTCAGTGCTGGGGTCCTCAAGGCGTGGGCGGGGCGGGAGGGGTAGTGTGGTCATGCCCACTGGGGAGGGTGCGGTGAGGGCCATCTAGCTTCGCCAACTCCGCCTTCCGCTGCGTCTGATGCCTCAGGTCCTGAACCTTTCTAGGATTCCACAGGGGCAGGTCGATTCACTTCTAATCCATTTTTTTCTCCTCGGCTGGAATTTTGGTGTCAGCACCATTATGCCAAGTTGGGCTGTCATCCCTCCGTGTATCTCAGTCTTCCAGAGATTGCTTGATGTCTGTCATCGACTGTCATTTCCTCTTTTGTCCTCATTGTCCTGGTGGGTTTATGTGAACTCTCTGAAGGAAGAAATGACGACTTGCACATCTTCAGTGTACTGCAGAGCCAAGGACCAGGGCTTAAGAGACACTAGTGACTGATCGTCTACCTCCCTAACCACTGAAGTACTCTGCCTTGCATTTGGAAGTGTTTTAAATGTTCTCTACTGTCGAGCATCTACAGCAGCAGGTTCAAGTGATAACGTCTGCTTGGGTGCCATGTCCAGCTTGCGCTCTCTCTTTTCCCCCTGAACCCAGTGTCTCGTGTGTGCAGCCGGAGCTCCACCACTGAGCTACCACCACCGCCCTCCAACTCTTGGTGGGTTGCTCCTGTCCCCTGCTTGTCTGCCAAGGAAGCCTGGACCCTGCGGGGCATTAGCCGCTCACCTGTGCCCACCTCTGTCTGCTGCAGCCAGGCTGCCTTGCCTACAGACTTCCTGGAGAGGGAAGGCGAGGGGACGCTCCGAGGTGCTGGAAGGGCTGAGTTTCTCTTCCTCTTTGAGCAGAGTCAGGGTGCTCTTAAACTAGCTTTTGCGCTTGGTGATATGAACACAGGCCACACGGCCCTTCTCAGGATGGGCTTATTGTTAAAAATAAAAGTCACCAGAAGCATGAGCCCCTCACCTGTCCCTTGCTTCATTCTCATGGCAGATTTTTTTTTTTTTTTTTTTTTTTTTTTTTTTTTTTTTTGCGGTACTGGGGATCGAACTCAGGGCCTTGTGCTTGCAAGGCAAGCACTCTACCAGCTGAGCTATCTCCCCAGCCCTCTCACGGCAGATTTTAAGAAACTGCCTCTGGACTGCCGCTGCTAAGTGGTGTCAGGGTGGAAGGCAGCCAACTTCCGGTCCTGGGTTGGCCTTGACAGTGTCTCCCAGGCGCAGTTCAGGCCCGGACCACGGACTGTCGGGAAGGTCTGTGTGGGCCAGGGAACCCTTGAATCATGAGGAGCACTAAGCATTCAGTCTTCAGAACACCCTTCTCCCTCTCCTGTCCCCAGTAATTGGGAAATTGTCTAAGCCTGGTCAGTTCTTTTGCCATCCTGAGATTTTCTTTTTTTTTAAATTTTTTTTTAGTTGTCAATGGATCTTTTGTTCAATTTTATTTATTTATATGGGGTGCTAAGGATCAAACCCAGGGCCTCACACATGCCAGGCAAGCACTCTACCACAGAGCCACAACCCCAGCGCCCCGTCCTGAGATTTTCTAATGAGACGGATTGGATCTTCATCAGTTATTTGGTTTTGTGGAAGTTACTAAATGTCCCCGCAAGAGCCTTGTGTTTTTAAGTGGCCCACCTCTGCAGGCAAACTGAAAATGCTTTAGTCACTTGGTTTCACAGTGGTCTGGAAAGAAGAGTGCACCTTCTCTAGAGATTAGAAGAACACGTTGTCTTCTACAAAGACAATCCGAGCTCGTCCCGTGGTCTGGGGGTGCATATTTGGAAGAGTCAGCTCTACTAGTTAGTTATTGCCACACACACATAAAAAAGAAATGGCTGAGGTTCAAATATTTTTAAATTATTTAATTTTTTGGGTAGATGTTTCCCAACCTTAAAAGGTTTTACAGTTAATAATATTACACAGCAGGCCCTTTAGTTAGTGGCATGTGCTTTGCAACTAGTTAATCTGAGGTCCACTTGGAACTGACAGGACTGCAGGCTAGACATCGTGCGCTCTTGAAAGATGTGTTTGATTACATCTTACAAAATTCCAGGCTGGAAGAATGTCAGTTGTGGGAACTCCGTGGCCCCTTTGTCTGGATATCAAGTTGCCATGAAGATATTGTTTATTCAGAGGATGGTCGGCTCTGCCCGTGGGGATTGGATGCCTTTTATTTGGGTTTATAACTTTGTCAAGCACTTCTTTGTGGAGATGGCAGCTCTAACCCATAGCCCTGCTAACAACCTAGGACAGCCGATGACTAGGAGTTTGACCTTGAATCTATTGCTTCCCAACACTGACCAAATGTGGTTAACTATGGAGGATGGTGGGTTGTCTGACAGGTTCCCAAATTGAACCCAATTGTTAGAGAGTTCTATATTTGACATAATGTCAGCCGGAAGTTTTCAGTCGACTGTGCTTTATCTTGGTGACTTTGAGTGGTATTGGTAGATACTGTAGTGATGGATGCTAAAACAAAAATCCCCTATATGCTCCACTGCTATTTGTTACTTTACCCAAGCTTGGGCTTTTTTGTCCCTCGTCCCCTTTTGTACCAGTGATAGACTTCAGGGGCACATAACCACTGAGCCATATCCCCAACCTATTTTATTTTTTATTTTGAGATAGGGTCTTGCTAAATTGCTTAGGGCCTGTGCTGAGGCTGGCCTTGGACTTGTGATCTTCCTGCCTTAGACTCTCAAACTGCTGGAATTACAGGCGTGTGCTACCTTGCCCAGTGACTTCTTTTATTTTGAGACAATTGTTCCTTCTCCCAAACAGAGGTTTAAAAAATTTTTGAATATGATTGCCTTTAGACAAGACACATGCCCTCCAGTTGACCCCAATCCCCACCATTTCCTGTCATCTGACACTAGATTCACTTAGTTAGTCTATCTGCTTGGCTCCTGTGGACATTTAAGTTTGCAAACCCTGACTTGCACAGTGTCATGAATAATTTTATGTGCCAACTTGTCTAGGCCACAATACCCAGATATTTGGCCAAACATCACTCTGGATATTGGTGTAAAGGTATTCTTCAGATGAGATTAACATTTAAATTAGTGGACTTTAAGAAAAGCAGATTTCTCTTTGTAATGTGCATGAGCCTCACCCAATCAGCTGAAGATTTTAAGAGATAAAAACTGAGGTCTCCTAAGGAAAAGGGAAGTTGGGCTCCCCATGGCCTTTGTACTGGAGCCAAGACCTCACCTCCTCCCTGGGTCTTCAGCCTGCAGCTGTCAGCCTGCGGATTTGGCGACTGACCACTCTCCAAAATCATATGAGCAAATTCCTTAGAGTAAAACTCTCTCTAAATGTATGCACATCTACCGATTCGGTTTTCATGAGAACCTAGACTAACACATCCACGAGTTCTTTATAGAGACCTTCAGGAGCACACTGTTTGTGTGGTGTGGCCACTGGGTCATGTAATTGGCAACATTTCCCCCTTCGTATTGACTTTAAAAGCTTAGCATCAAATCTGTGTGTGATCTTCAGCAAATAAATACTGATAGACACTCACTGTCAGTAGAGGCGCACCGAGGCAGTGAAAGGCCCGGAATCTGAGCCGGTTTCCAGAAAGGCACTCATTTGGCATGCTTACTTTGAACCTGCCCCCCTCCCCAGCATTGGTAATTAAATATTTTCCAAGATCCTGGAATGAACAATCAGAACCATGGTGTACTCTTTCATTCATCTATTTCAAGATGGCACCCACGTTTGGAATCATGATCAGGGTGAGTACTTGCAGTCGAGGAGTTGAGGAGCTGACTTCTGGAGGTGACATAGTCTTCAGCAGCCTTACGCTAAGGCATCGTGAGCGTGGCAGACACCACCATCCCCTGAAGTCACCTGGTGTTATTTTTGGTGGTACTAAGGATGCACCCAGGGCTTGGCCCACACCCCAGCTCGACCACACCATCTTCTGACACTGGTTTTGTGATTGGAAATCCAAAGGCTCCAGAGTCCATTGAAGGTTTCCACCATGAGATGCTTCGGTAACTTTTTCTTTCTTTTTCCTTTTCAGCCTCAGCTTTTTTGCATCCTTTATCTCGAAATCACCTCCTCTTCTCTTTTCTCACTTCCTACTTTTGCTTTTTTATTTTTGGACATCTTCCCAGCAGATTTGAAGCCTGTCCATTCGCTCATTTATTCATTCTCTCTTCCATTCACCATACCACAGATATTCTTGTCCCTCTCCCTGTGCCAAGCACTGGTGCGAAGTCATTTGAACACCAAGCTAAGTCGGAGAGAGATCTTGCCCCCAAGGCCTCAGGCTGTAGAGCAGAGGAAGATTGTAAGACTGGAAAAACAGGTAAGTAGACCCAGGGAACCGCATGGCTCCCATCCCAGATCATTCAGATGTTGCTTCTCATTTAAACCCACCCGGATCACACTGCTAAATTGCCACCTGTCACTCCCACACCACCCCTGGCATTCCCAATCTCCCTACTCTACTTTTTCTTTCGGCTAAACGTTCTTCATCTTTTAGCAACTATTTGATGTGCTTATTTGTTGTGTCTATTATTTATTCGTTATTACTATTATTGTCTATTTCCCTCTGCTAGAGTGTCAGTTCTATAAAGGCAGGAAGTTTTTGGAATCTGTTTTGCTCACTGAGGTAGCCCAAGTATCTCTACAAATGTGTGACCCCATAGTAGATGCTCAGTAAATATGTGTTTAATGAATGAATTTGAGTAAAATAAATCTCAGCTATTTGGGGGAATAGGCATCTCTAATAGATGCATAATAAAGCAGATATTATTTATAAGCTTTTTTACTTCAAAGCAACAATAAGTAACATTAAGATAGAACAAAATGGCAGGAGAGAGAGAGCTATATAGCAGTTCTGATGAAGAGGATGCTATTCTCAAACTGGGCTAGGGAAAGGCTGAGGATGGATGTGGCCGCTCATTTGGGACTGGAAGGATAAACGGAGTTTGGGTGGGTGAAGCTGTAGGTGAGGCGGTGTTGGGTGACTGGAAGCAAAGGGGACAGGGTTCTCAAGAGCTTAGAGGAGAGTGTGTGGCGTGGGCATAGGAGCTTAGGGGTTGAGTCTGACTGAGGAAATGGATCACAAAGCAGATCCTGGAAAAAAAACGTTGAAAAGTGAGATGGGCCAGTAACAAATGGAGAAGTGATTCAAACAGATGCTTTGCCAAAGAAGTGCATGGATGGCAATAAGCAAGTGAAAATGCTCACTGTCATTAGTCACTGGGGACTTGACATTCAAGGTGATGCCCACCACCTGATAGGATGGATACAGTGATAAAGAACGACCATGTTAAATGCTGGCATGGATGTAAAGAAACCGACACTCTTGCCTGTTGGCTGGTGAGAGAGTACAATGGTATAACCACGTGGAAAACAGTTGGACTGTTTCTTCAAAAGATAAACCCACACCCATCACGTTATCTATCCTTTCCAATCATAGAGAATTCCAGTGTAAGAGAAACAAATGCATACATTCACACAAGTCTCATCTGTAAATTTTCATAGCAGCTTTATTTAGAATAATCCCAATATGCCCATCCACAGGTGACAGAAAGGTGAATTGCGGGAGATCCAAACTGTAGATCACTATTGAGCAATAAAAATGAGCTATTGGTAACAAACGACATGAAAGAGTCTCAAAATAATTGTGTTGAGTGGAGGAAATCAGACCAGAAAAGAGTATATACTGTTCTTGTATAACTAATTAAAACAAATTTTAAAAATTTTAAAAAGAGTGTATATTGAGTGATTCCAAATATTCACAATTTAAAAAACCCAAATGAATGCATAAGGACAGAAAGTGGAGAAGTGTCTGCCCGGAGATGGCAGGGGAGGGTTTAAAGGGGCAGGAGGAGACTCAGACATGACAATTGCACAGGTGTATTCACGTATTAAAATGTCCCACGGTGTGCTCGTGGTCAGTTATGGCCCAACACTGCTGTTTGGAAAGGTGAGCTTGGCAGCAGGTCACCGAGGGTCATGGTTGGGCTAGAGTTGACCTTCTCTAGGAAGCTGTTCATTTGTTCATACGCTGATTTAAAGAGATGTTTACTACTTGACGACATGCCAGACACTGTGCATGACCATTAACAAAGAGAGAACATGAAAGAAAAGACTGGAAAGGGAACGGGGAGATTCATCTTGGGCGTGCCGAGTTTCAGGGTTCCACGTGTGGCCTGCTTGACGTGTGGCAGGCGGGTGAGGATACAGAGACATGCTTGCAAGGAGAGCCAGGGTGGAAGAAAGGACTGAGACACCGCCACAGAAAGAGGACTTTCGGAGCCGTGGGATTGGTTGAGATGATTAGGGGAACATATGGTCTGATGCTCGACGACCGTTGCTGCGTGTTTTATTCTTGCTGCATTAGAAGACCTGAAAGAGTTAGTGTTCTCTCTCCTTCCCAAGGAAAGAGTGAGATGTTTGTGTTCTTGTCTCAGAGGCTTGTCACAATTTCTCTGTGTCCTGGGACTGATGGTTGGGTTTTCAGATACCTGGAAGTCAACCGACACTCTGATTTTCACTAGGAAACCAGATGAAGGTCGAGGATGTGAGAAAGGGAGATGCTGGCTTCAAGGACACAGAAAGGACTCCCTGTTCAGGATGGGAAATGCTGAGGGGCTGTCAGACTTCTCTAACTGTAGGAGAGGGAAGGAGAATTGAGGGGAGTCTCTGGAACGGCAAAGACCCATAGCCCCGCACACTATCCTGTAGCAGACGAACACACATCCTGATGAGGATCTGGAGGGACTTAACATCAAGCGCCATGACCCTGGGAGTCACGACCAAGGACTGCACTTGGAGCCAGTGCAGGGAAGGGTTGGAGGGTGAGCATGGTGTAGGTGGCCCTGGGAACCGAGGCTGTAGACTTTTCTCCTATTTTCTGGGTACAATGTAAGCCCTCAACATGTTTTTCTGATCTTACAAAAAGAGAAGGTCCCTAAAAACATCATAAAAATTCAATTTCCATTAAGTTAGGCCTTGGGATCCAAATTTAATGTGATTTAGAAGAAATAGTGTTATGTCCCTTGCACTCAGCTTGTACCAGTAATGGAACAAATGTATTCCCCGTAGGAATAAAATCAGGTCAGGGTGCTTAGGGAACATGTACTTGGGGGAGAACTGTCTTGATTCTGGAAGGTGATTCAGGATATCAGGTATTAGGTCAAAGAATTGTGCAGAAGAGATGGAGGACCTTCTAGAAATCACCTGTTTTCTTCCCTTGCCTAAATTTTCTAGTAGATTTCATATCTGTTATAAGGTCCTAACTCGTTTTAATATTTTTGCAGTATTGGGGCTTAAACCCAGGGCCTCACACATTCTAAGCAAGTGCTCTGCCACTGAGCACACCCCCAGCCCAGAATTTTCCTTTAAAAAAAAAAAAAAGTTATTTTATTTTACTTATTTTACTTTTTGGTCCTTGACTGTATTTTAGACCCTTGACTGTATTATTATAATTACCTAGTTCAACTGAGAGTCCTGCATGGTGGTTTCTTTTGAACACAGAACAGATTTGAGTTAGAAATACTCTATGTGGTTATCCTGAAAAAAAAAAAAAATCCAAGAGCGTTTTTGTCAGTTTTCCATTGCTGTGTCCAAAAGACCTGAGAAGAAAATGTAAAGGTGGAAAAGTTTACATTGGCTTATGGTTTCAGAGGCTCAGTCCATGCTCAGCTGACTCCATAGCTCTGGGTCCCAGGTGAGGCAAAACATCATGGTAGAAGGGTATGTGGAGAAGGCAACTCAGGACATGAGTCAAGAAGCAGAGAGGGAGCTCTGTTCACCAGGGACAAAATGCAAACCCCAGCGGCATGTCCCCAGTGAATTACATCCTCCAGCCACACCCTTAATCCAGTGAATTAATCCACTGATTACGTTACATTTCTCATGATCTAATAATTTCACCTCTGAAAATTCTTACATTTCCTATACATGAGATTTGGGGATATACCTCATATGTAAATCATAATAGTTTACAAAATACCTTGTAATCAGTAAGGAAATAATTTTTTCTAACATCTCTGTTAGAAACTCATTTTGTACACCTATTTTGTAGATGAGGATTTTGTGGTCAGAGAAGAAATCCTGAACCTAATATAAGTTTCCAGATAGTCTGTTTCTGGAAAATCTTAAGAGCAGAGTTCTTATTCTTGATTTTCTAGACTCCTCTAGAATCTACTCATCTTGAGACTAGAAAGATGGGTGGAGTCAGATAATTTCAGGCTCAAATCCTGGCTTTGCCTCCAGGTACCTGAATGACCTTGCACTTACCCCTGGGGTCCTCAATATTTCTTCTTCAAAATAAGAATAATCTTATCTCATAAAATTAAGAAAAATGAGGGAGATATATTTATTTATTCCTTTGTGTGCTTATTAAGTAAATATTGTTGGGTGTTTACTAGGTGGCAGGGAGAGCAGAGAAAGATGACCAGGGTTCCTGCTACCCTTCCATTCAAAAGACAGAGAAACAGCTAAACAGATAAATATACAAGATATCGTCTTGGGAGAAGAGACGTCTCCAAAGAAGGAGACAAGTGAGAACTGGACTCAGGACCAGCAGAGCTCTTGGCATACCTTGATGGAGAATTCCAGCACATGTCAAAGGCATAATGGGACGTTTATTTAGGAAATAGATACATATTCAAGGGAGAATGGGGGCAATTTCAAGAGATGTCTTTGGAGTCAAGTAAGGAAGGGAAAGACAGGGAGCTCCACTTGTGCCATTGGTTAGCAGGTGGTACTAAGGAGGGCGGATTCCAGCCATCTCTAAGGGAAAGACAGCAACCCATTAGTGTAGGGTGTTGATCTTTATAGAGGAACAGTTGCTAGGGGCTGGACTATAGGTGGAGCCAGGGTGGAGTTACACAATTTTGCCCAATTTTCCCTGCGCTTGAGTATTGTTCTCACGTTAGGTTTTGCAGACAAGAACACCATTAAGGACATGAATCAAGGTCATATCAGGAGTTGCAATTGTTCCCAGGTACTTTTTATACAGTGGTTCGTGGGTGTTTCTTTTGAGACGTAATCTCTCTCCCTTATCTCCAATTCCTATCTCAATATGGTAGGTGGAAAATAACCACACAGGAAAATGACCATAAAGGATGCTAGTGAGGCCTCTTTGACAAGGGTGGCCAGGGAAGGGTCCTCTGGCTATAAGGGGCTAGCTGAATGGGGCATGATACGTGCACAGACTCTGTGTGGGGACCAGCACGTGTTTGAGGAACAGCAAGAAGGACCAGTGTGGCTGGAGGCTGCTGAGTTGTTTAATGCCTATGGGATGAAGTGACAGGCCATCACGCCAGGTCTTACAGACAAGGGAAGTATGGGTTTTACTCCAGGTGTATCGAAAAACTGCTAGAGGATTTCAAGCAAAGAAGTCACCACGTCATATTTATATTTTTAAAAGCAACACTCTGCGTGGAGGGTGGAAGTGGAGAGACCAGTTCACAGCTATGGCCGCTGTCGCCTGGGAGAGAAGGGGCTCCGGGTAGTATGACGTTGATGTGTCCCATGAGCCGCGGGAAGACTCAGGGTGTGTTTTGGAAGTAGAGTCTGCAGGACCCGCTGGTGGATTGGAAGCGGAGGGTGAGAGACAGGGAGGCATAGAGGATTATTTTAGGATTTCACAAGGTGATATCATTTCCTGGGGGTGGGAAGACTAGGGGGAATGGACTGGGGCCTGCTGGTGGAGGTCAAGGGTTCTGGGCTGGTCCAGAGGGCTGCTGGCTCTTTCACTCCAGAGCTCCCGGGAGAATCGTGGAATCTGAGAGTCATCACACGTAGGTCATGTCTGCAGCTGTAAAAGTAAGTTCATCCCAACAGAAGGGCAGTGAACAGAGAAGGGCCTCTAAGAGAGAGACTGGACCAAGAAAGATGAGCTAGCAAAAGTAACCAAGAAGGAGTTTCACTGAAGTGGAGGGAGAAGGGAGCAGCGGCCTCACAGAGCAGAAGCATGTCACCAGACAGCGCGGGGATGCACTGTAGACGCTCAAGAAACGTCAGTCCCCCTTTAATGGAAATAATATCATTCATTCATTTTAGGGCTTTCAGAAGACATATTACCTTTCATCCCAGCATAAATTCAATTTGCAATGGCATGTCCCTCGCTTTTATACGTCCTTCAAGGTTGAAATATAGAGCTCTTGCAGATCTGTGGACCGCTCACCCCTCTTGGAAAGCACACATTTACCAGCCTGCACATCCACCCTGGAAAGATTCCTCTTTTCCCACCGCAAGTTCACATGATTTAATTCGCCCGAGGAACCTGCTGTCATAGGGTTTCACGGAGTCCTGACATCTAACGGAGTAATTAATGCTTTAGGCTTTTAGAAACTGTTTCAGGTTTTTAGTAATCACCGTTGTGATTGCACGTATGAATTATGAAGGAGTTATTTTGGTAGTTGGATTTCCCCCTCAGAAAAATTTCCATATTTGTTCATTATGAACTGATAGCCTGAAGAAGGAGAAGAAAATGGAGAATGTTCTGGGTCCTCAGCAGACATTGCAGATGATCCTGAGTAAGGATTACCTCATAGTAAACAGAGGTGTGTGAGTGTTTGAACTGGTAGTTTTCTTTCCCTGGCTGTAATTTAGCTGGCACTTTCTCTGTGGTCTGCCCCCCATGATATGAATTGTGTGCGCGGCTTAAAGACACGTTGAGTGTCAGAAGAAATTCGTGGGTTTTGGTGGATTCCTCCGGGACTCCCACCGTTGGAGGAATCGTTCCTCCCACCCTCAGGATGAGCATGCTGGTCTTTCTGGGGTTTTCCAGGAGACGGGGGAATCTAAGTAGCTGGAAAGACATAGAAACTTATCCTTATCAATCTATTTAGGGAAAACATCATGGATTTTGAAACTTGTGTGATCATATTTGAGATCAATGTCTAAAGAAAGAACATGGAAAAGGAACGGGATGCGTGGCATCCAGTCCTTGGGATTCCATTTGGAAGTGTGAAAAATAAAACACAAAGACTGTTTTCTTGGAAACTGCCCCCACAGGCCTCCCCGGGCACCCTAGATATTCGGCAGTCCTCTGCAGGACGTCAGCTGGGCTGTGCACCTGTCCTGCCTGCCTTTTTCCTGGGCACAGGGTCAATACAGGTTTCCCCTGTGTCTACAGGAAATTCTACTCCAAGCCTTTTACGCTGACAAGAGAAGACTTGCCGCTCTACTCCCTCAGCACACGGCTCTTTTCAATGATGAGAGTGATTTTCTGTGATTCTACT
Organism: Sciurus carolinensis; assembly: GCF_902686445.1. Classification (NCBI taxonomy): domain Eukaryota; kingdom Metazoa; phylum Chordata; class Mammalia; order Rodentia; family Sciuridae; genus Sciurus; species Sciurus carolinensis. Next base: position 186,520,320 of record NC_062214.1, on the reverse strand, counting down.
GTACTTGGGGAAGATTTTTGAGACTGCAAATAAAAGACAAAGTAGTTCTATCAGCCTGCGAATGGAGGCAGCCGCTCTGCCGGGATCCAGTGCCTTGACTATTGAGTGAAAATACCTGTTATTGCTCTAACTGCCATTTTTGCTGTTCCCAAGTGGCTGGTCAGGAGGGATGGGGTAGGAGGAGCTGGGTTGGGCAGGAGGAGGTGCATTTGCACAATCAACAGCGGAAGTACTTTGGCCCAGCAGCAGACGTCTGATCTGACTGCTCTATAGATAAGGGAAGGGCTCAGTACCCAGCAGATGGGCCTCCCTACTAATTCTGCAGTAGCTTGCTGTGACAGACTTCTAATCTGATGGTATTTTCATCTTAATTTACTTGCAACCTGTTTTTTTTTTTTGTAGGTAACAGCATTTCTGACAAAGGTGATAAATTTGCTAAAGCTTAACATTCAGATTCTTTCCTCATATGAGTGTTATATAATTATATATACATTTGGGCTCAAAGGTCCCCGCTAACAATTCCCCTTGCAGGAGTACCATTGGAGGGCCCATTCTCTCATTAATTTTATTTGACATTTATGTCAACATTACATTCCTAGCCTAAAAGGAGAAATCACATGAGTACGCAGGGGTGTATTTTAAAGTGGAGTATTTAGTTTGGCAGTGAAAAGCAGCCGGCTAAGTCTGCTAAAGCACAATTTTCTAAATTAGTCAATATAAAGTCATCTAAATGCACTAAATTTAAATTGTTCTACAAAGTGCTAAATGCTAGAGCACGTGGCTGTTTTGATATTTCTAACATTTTTCCCCCCGCTCTTGGGGCTCCCAGAGTTGACTAAAATGGGTGTCTCTGGAAAATTAACTTGGGAGCCATCCTAGGCGTCAGAAACAGACTGAAAATAAGTGGCTTATGGCATCGGGAGTGGAATTTGCTTCTGTGAGACCTCGTGCAAAACTCAAACACCTGATTCTCTTCCCACTTACCCTAACTTCAGAGCCAAGGTTTTATCGGGTGGATGTGTAAGTGTCTGGCCCCCAGCTCTGCAGAACTGGAGTTTCTCAAAGCACTGGGAGTGGACACCCCAACCCAGAATCATGGGCCATGTTATTTCTCCAACCAGTTAATTGATCATGTGCCCACGACATTACCTTGGGCTTCCAAAAGTAGAAGCATTACCCCAAATCAGAGGTCACTGTTAAATAGCACTGATATCCTCCGAGGTTGAATTTTGAGTTGGTAGATGCCAGCAGAGAGAACTGTCGCTAAGCAGCAGCCAGGGACCTGAGCGCGGGCTGTCCCTCTGGGTTCCAGAATGCTGACTTTTACATACTTTGTGGTTTGTATATTCTGGAGCTGTGCTTTGTGTTTGGCTTCAACCATGAGTTGCAGATGGGGCCTTTTTTGCAGAGAATTCATCTGCATTGGAGAGAGGACCTGCCTCCAGCAAAAGTGGGGGGCGGGCAGCCGTCAAGCCCCCTCTCTCATCTTTGTCCTAGGGTTCATCCCTGACCCTGGCCCCAGCCAGGGTTTCAAGACCCCAGGCAAATGTCTCTTTGGTGCAGGAATCAGAGGGGTCAAGAGGGTGGTCACCAGCTCACCTAGGAGCCTGACCAGATGGCAAGGTCCTTCAAAGTCACAGATACAGTGCTTTTTAATTGTGGTCTTCTGGAGTCATTATCTCTCTGGGACCCACTTGGGCTCAGGGAAGCGGGGGATTTTTATCATGGATGACAGGCAAGGAGGGTTGTTGTGGTCAGGAAGGAGAAACGGAGTCCAGCTTTGACCACCTGTTCTTAGAACCTCACTTCGAACCCGAGGACTTGGATTTTCTCGCCTGGTCCATGCCGTCAAGGGTCTGGGGGCCCTTGTTGGTGTGTCTGTGTGGGATAAGCTGCTGGACGTGGTAGGAGGGGGTTTGGTTTTAGGGTTCTGGGACACCCTTCCTTCCCCATAGAGGTACAGCCTGCAGAAAAACTAAGAAATCCATCTTTTCTAGCCATAAGGCGATCCTGAATTTCACAGGGAAGGGACTTTGAGAGCTGGAAGAGCCTGGAGCCACCCTTCCAGGCACGGAGAAGGGACGGGGCAGGCCTCCCAACCTTTGCCAGTCTCCTCTTCCCATCCAGGCACTGCCTGCAGGGCGATCAGAGCTTTCCGTGGAGACTCCAGCGTAGGGATGGAGAGAGCTTGGGAATCCTGCTGACAGCTGAAGGCAGCGCTGTTCCAGCCCGTCCAGTGGAGGGGCCCTTTGAGACCATAGAGCCGAGTCCTGGGATCATAGCTCCCTCCGGCTATCAATTCAGGTGTCCCCTTTATACTTCCCGAGTGGGGGACGATGAGAAGCACCCATTAGCTCTCTCTGCTGGCCACCAGACACACTCCTGTCAAGCCCTTAGCACCCGAGAGAAGACCTGGAAAGTTATAGGGAGGTGTTTACCAGGCGGTGGATCTGGTCCCAGTGAGGTCTTGCCTCTGCTGCTAACTTGGTGCAATGAACTACCCTCCCTTTAGAAAGCATCCATTTCCCTGGCACCCTTATCCGTGGCACTGGCTGCCCAGGGGGACACATTTCAACCAGGAAGTGGTAAGGAGGGTCTTTGGAGCAGATGGAATGGCTGAGTAGCGGCTGCAGGGAGAGTGGATGCAACAGAACATGCAGCGACCAAGGACATCACTCTCTTGCTTCCCAACTCTTTGGCTGCTGGGGACCTTTGTTGAAATAGGTGCCCCACCCTTTCCCAGCAAGCGCAGTCGGATGCGGCCCCTCATCCTCATCCCCAGTACCTGTACATGTGGCCACTGGCGTGCAGCTTGGCCTGGGAATGGAGCTCAGATAATGTCTGTGTGTACACTTTTTTTTTCAGCCCAATTTAGAAGTGGCCGGAGGACTGACCCTGGGTGGAGGGCTCAGCGCCACCTTTAATGGAATATTCGGAAATCAACAGGCGTAGCTCGTCTTCCGAAAGCAGCGTTATTGGCATTTGGCTTCTCGCAATATATTTTTAATATACTATGTATACTGTATCAGAGTAAATCAGTAGGTATGTTTTGAAATTAAATATTTGCTAAGGGCTCGGTTCTTCTCGTGTTAAATTATTGATAACAAACTTCACAGACTGTACGAGACTTGATGATATATGATTTTTGAGTGACCTGCCATTTATTAGACTTTATCTGCCCATGAAATCCATTTCCAATTCAGACCCTATCTACTCCGGGATTGCTTGCCAGAAATCTATTCCCAGGTTTCTCCTTATTTCAGTGAAATATCTCTGGCTCAGCACCTTTCCCAAGGTGGCTGATCTAATCGGGGCCCGATCACTTATCGCTTCTCATTTCCTTTGGCAGGACGGTCGGGCTGCAAGTACATCCCAGGGACACTCAGGAGCACCACGCTCCCCACCTCTTCCCCTCCTTCCTGTATGACAGGAGGTGGGAAGAGATGGACTCCCCACACCAGAGCCCTGGTCTAGGGTTTGTCAATAGGGACAGACCACCCCTACCTTCACCTCTGCCAGGAGCTGTTGGGACTCTCCATATTGAATTCTGTGCAGCGGCCCTGCGCACTTAGATCCGGTTTGCATGGCGTGGAAGGCCACTGAGCCCCAGAGGCCCTTTCAGCTCCCCATTCCCCGCTGACTTCTCTGTAGACAGGTGCACGCTTCTGGCTGCTGCAAGGGCCAGCTGGCAGGAGGACTCTAACTTGTCATCACAGAAATAAAATTTGTCACCTCTGTGTTCCCAACCTCTGTTCTTTCATGTTTAACCAGCTCTCTGAATCTTTATAAACATGTCAGGGGTTCTATTTTTATTTCCTAATTAATTCAGAAAAGAAGCAGAAGACATCGCTAATGAACAGAAAGGGACAGGTAGGATGAAGGTGGCTTTTGTTTTTCGGCTGGAGAAGGCGGTTGAACGAATATAGGGTGTCCAGCAGTTTGAGAGCTGACTCGAGGTCTGCCAGTGGGACCTGACTCTTGGGCTACCCTGAGCACGTCCCGACTTGTCAAACACAGTGACAGGCTTGTCTTCTTATCCTAATGGACAGTGATAACTCATTTCCCACCTGCAAGGGAGAATAAGGATGTCACATATATGGACTTTTAAAAATTATTTGAAATTTATTTTTAGTACGATTTCTGAAATTATCTCCTCTGAGGCCATGAAAGCTAATTTAACCTTTGTCTTGATGATTCAAAATCATCTTTATAAACGCCTAGAACTGTGCATCCACGAATACATAACAACGAATCCCACCATTGTGTACAATTATGATGTGTCAATAAAAATATGGAAGGAAGAAGCAAACCAGCCAACCTCTGAAACTGTGTGTTTTAGCGATTTTGGAATCTTAGCATCAGGAGTGTAGCGTTTTCATTCAATGAGTTTTTCCTCCATGCCATTTTTACCAAAAAGGCTAAAATAATAGGCATGGAATGAGGGAAAAATTCTAGTTCTAATTTAAATGCAGTCATTAGTTATCTGTGTGACCTTTGCAAGCCAGCTCTGAGCATTCATTTCTTCATCTGTGAAAATGAGGAACTGGACTATAAGATTTCCAATGTTGTTGAGATTTCTACACTTCTATGATTGTATGATCACAGACCATGCTGCTTAGTAATACAAGGTGTCCTACAAGTTCTAGAGGTTTGGAATCTTTTTAGGAAATGGCCCCAAATGCCTAACACTGTGTTGACTTTGAAGCTTTCATCTGGGGGCCAGATCTGGTCTGCCACCTGTCTTTGTAAATAAAGTTTTATTGGCACAGAGCTACACTCACTCCTTTTCGTAGTTCCGTGGCTGCTTCGGAGCTGCAGTGATAGAGTGGAGTAGTTGCACAGAGATGGTTTGGTACACCACGTCTTTCTTCATCTTTACAGAAGAAGTCTGCAGGTTCCATGTTCTGGTATTTCATGCTCAGTCTATCACGTTTCATTGTGAGCATTCTCTCCCTCTGGAAATCTGTTTTCACTTACTCCATCTACCTATCGAGAGGCTAAAGGAAGCAGATGCTACAACTCATTAGAATTGTGTTCAAAGCAAGAGTGGATAGGTTTTGAGCAAAAGTTCCTGGGGACCGCCTTGGAGCGCAGAGCTGGGGACGTGGGCTCTTAGCGACTTCGGGTCCTACTTTTCTATTTAAATTTCTGGGATAGTTATTGTTAAAATCTGACCATAGTCTGAAATTTCTAGAAATGGCAACAGTGATGACAAACTTGCTGTAAAATTCACTCCTCACATGTGGCATTGTGCCCGTGGTTGGGCTCAAGGCAAAGAGAGCCAGTTGAACCTGAGGTGGGGTGTCCTGGGTTTAGGTCCTCCTCAGCTGTCCATGGCTTTGAGACCAAAAGCAATCCAGCTCTTTCATCTTCCCAAGGCAGTTTCCTCATCTGTAACTTGGGAAAGGTGCTTTACGTTTCACGGGGTGTGCACCGTGGCACCCCGTAACTGCCCTCCGTGACCCTGGGTCGGAACAGGTGGGAAACGGATAGGCCAGAGGTGGGCAAGAGCACGGGGCCTCCACTGTGACCAGGGAGGCCCTGTGTTTCCTCTGTCACCTGCAGCTGGCCAAGTAAGCCGGGCCAGAACTCCGCCTTCCGCTCTGCTCTCGATAAGTCACACTGGTTCTTTCAGGTCCTCTTCCTTGGGCAGAGCTCGCTGGGAGGTAAGGGGAAGGAGAGAGGGTGGTGGGGACGGGCAAGATGCAGACATTCAGGGGTCCTCCTCATGACAGCGTCAACCCCAGATCCCCTGAGCTACTGGTGATGGTGCTGTTGGGCCCGGATCTGAAGGCACATGTGCGCAGACGTGTAGGTGACGCTTCCTACCCTGGCCTGGGAGTCCTGAAGGCAGGAGCTGTTTTATAATTTTACCTGCCGATCTCCATCACCAAGAACAAGGTCTGGCTTCAACCAGTACACGTTGAGTTCATTTTCTTGACCAAGATTTTCCGGTGGCATCAAGGTCCCTGGGAGTTTGATGGCCACTGTCCGGTGAGCTCTGGAGCAGCCATTCATGTTGAATCAGTTCACTTCCCCGTGCTCGGTGTTGAGACGCAGCTGCCTCAGGGAGGAAGTGGCTCTTCCTCTGGGAGATGGAAATAGCAGGAGGCAGCAGATGCAGCTCCACAGAGCCCGGCAGAAGTCTTGCGGGAAGACTTGTCCTGGCCTGCCAGGCAGCAGGGCCACCGTGCAGTTCCGCCAGCGCACACTCGCCTGATTCCGAGCGGGCGCCCACTTCCTCCAGCCCTCTGTCCTGTGCTGTCCATGGGTGATGTGGGTTAGACAGTGGGAGTTGAAAGAAAGAAAAATCAAGGGTGGCAGCTTCAAGGTGGCATCTGTATGCAATGTCTCACGTAGGTTCTCTCAGAAGGAGCCAAGTGCTCTGCTGCGGTTTGTATCACTTTGTCCCCAAATGCTCCCGTCCTGGAAGATTGACCTTTAGTATAACAGTGTCATGAGGTGGTAGGTCGTTAAGAGGTGAGGACTGGTGGAAGGTAGTTAGGTCATGGGGGCTCAGGTGGTTGGATTATTCTTGAGGGAACAAGTTGTATAAAGCAGGAGCCCCCCCATGTGCTTGGCACTTTTTGCTTGTGGGCGGATCCCTTTCCACTTCTCCATCACGTTGAGATGTACCAGGGAAACCTTACCAGATACTGACAGCATGCTCTTTGGATTTTCCAGCTATAGAATCATAAGCCAAGTAGACCTCTTTTCTTTATAAGTTACTCAGTCTCAGGTGTTTTGTTGTAGTAACACAAGCTAGACGAAGACGCCTGTGATTCAAACCGGGTATAAATGCATAGAGGATCTTCTTTTGGTTAGATACACATTGTTGAAAAATAAATAAGCCACGCATTCATTTAAAAATGTTGCATTTTTCATTTGTGCCAGACATTATATTAGTTGCTGAGATTATAGCAGTTAAAAGGACAGAGGGGCCCCTTGTTAGCAAGGAATTTCTGTATAGTTAGCAAGTAAACAAACAATTGCAAATTGTGATAAGAAGTGATGAAAGGAGTGTTAGGGGCCAGCTCTGAGAACATGACATTTACAGAGTCCTGCAGTCCAGAACGAACTCACTATGCAAATGATGGACAGAAGGGCTTCCAGGCTGAGGGCGGACCCTGTGCCAAGGCCCTGAGCTGGTGGAAGGAGCTTGGCACGTCTGTGAGAACGGAACCGTACCGTACGTGGGAGTGTCACACCGGCAGGGACCCAGGAGTTGGCCGGGGCAGGATGGCCCTAAAGGAGACTGGGTTTGCTCCACCTGCCTGAGAAGCCGTAGCCTGGGAGCAGCGTCCAGGCCTCGGTCCAGAGCTCCCTCTTGTAGTTGTGTGCAGAATAGTTTGGAGGTGGCTGGAGTGCAGCCATGGAGACCAGGTGGATGTCCGCGGACTGGGGTAAGGTGACATACTGAAGGGGTAAAGATGAAGGGAACCTTCTGGTAGATGGGAATGGAAGGGGCGAGGGAAGTTGAGGCCCTGGAATGCTGACATTTAGGACATGGTATTTAAAACCAGGGGGCGGGGCTGTGGGAGGACGGATCATGGCACAAGGCACCTTCTGTAGCTGGCACATGGGAGCCATTGTAACCTGGCTCTTCCTTGCTCCTGGTGAATGGCGCCACACCCTGATAAATGACTAGCCTTCTTGCTACGTGTGGCTCTTCCCTCGAGTGCCACTTTGTGTCTGAGTTTGTACCACGGGGTACCCTTAGTCGGGAACACAATCACTTGCTCACAGTAGGTGCTCAATAAAACGTTGCCTATACCTTGTGTCCTCCAGGCAGCCCCAGCTGGTTCACAGAGCAGGACTCCAAAGACAGGAAAACGGAACTGGGTTAAAGATGAAGAGTTGAGTGTTTTTGTGGTGTTGATGATGAAATGACTGCTTTTCTTAAAAGAGACGTTGGGTGAATGACAAGGAAGAAGTTAAAGATGAAAGAGAAACCAGTTTCAGGAAGCATACCTAGACGTCTGACCTTTGTGCCACCATTATTGGCCACAATACTTGTGACCCTGGGTCATTTCTTGATTGGTGATCATATACACACACCTGTCTTCTCTTTCTCTTCCCATTTTGCTCTCTTTTCTCCTTTTCACTCTCTTACTCCTAAAGAAGAGCTTCCGGGTTGCGGTCACGACATGTGCAAAGGCCGTGGGGTTAGTGGAGAGAGCTTGGCATGTCTGTGGAGAAAGGCCAAGTAACTGGGAGGAGGAGGAGGGGAGGTAGTTGCAAAGCCAAGAAGTTTCATTCAAGGCTTTTGTGGCCAGGAGATGTCTGGAGGGAGTAGCTGCTGTCACACAAACTTGAATGAGTCATGAATATTCTCATCTCCCCAAACTGGAATAATGAATGCAATTTTCACTTCATGGCTTCTGTGTCCGGGAAGATTGAAGCAAGTGATAGCAGGACCACTTATTAACCTAAAAGAACATTCCTGTGATATGCCCCATGTCCTGGACAAGTAATTTTTGACAAAGCAAAATACTGAAGGCAAGCATCCTGTGATGTTAAAAGCTAAGTATTTGTTGAACATTTTTTTTAAAAAAACCTTTAAGCTATTTCTTCCCTGTAGGAAAGTAAAGAAATCCCTGATAAAATAATAATTAAATGCTGACAGTGCTAAATTTCTACCCAGCATGAGCTGGCAGCAGTTCCATACCAAAACATTAGGTCATTTGAAGAGAGAGAGAGAAAAAAATCTGATTAAATACCTCTGTAGGCTTTTCTGATCAGCCATTCTTAAAAAAGCCGGTGACAGTAATGAAAGGGTGTAATTTGACCGCAATTTACTTTTGAAAAAAAAAGGTGGAGTAGTGCGCGCGTGCGAGCCTTCCGCAGGAGTTCTCGCTGGGCTTTACTAGCGGGTTGTTTGACTGATGGTTAGTTTCCAGCGGTTCTGAGGAGCCCACCAGCCAGGAACCGTGGGAGAGCGCAGCGGCCCGGTGCTGGCCGAGGGTGGGGGGCAGAGGGCAACCAGCCTTTCTCTCTCCCTTTTTCCCTTCTCTGCGCAGCGCGTTTCGTCTTTCGCCTTTCCGGTGGAATGACCTTGACCGCGCAGGCTGGGCCCTGCATGGAGGGCGCTGGCCGGGATCCTCGCGCATCCCGAGTATTAATTTTCTGCGGCTGGCAGCTCCCAGCGCCTTTTGTGTTAACTGGCTGTGGCAGAGGGCTGCGGGCCCGGTTTGACGTGAAGGTGGAACGATTGTGTGGCATATGGTAAACGCAGCCACCGCCGCTAATGACTCTTTCTGCGCACTCTCTCCTTGACTTCCTCTGCCGACCCCGGGTTTCTGGAGTTTCCGAGGACTTTCTATTTTTTTTTCAGCCCCGGGATAGTCTCACCTTCGGGAGAGCCGCCCGAGCACATGGCTGGTTTGGGCTGTGATGTGACAGAATCAGGGAGATTGGAATCTGAAGCAGGCCCCCGGGCTCCTCCAGCCTGACATTTCATCTGGAAGATGAGGACGTGGGTCTAGGGAGGTTACCTGGAGGGGGGCTTGCAGAAGGGAGCCCACACCCCAAGTCCCTCCAGTCCCGGATGAGCCTGAATTTGTCCTTTAATGTCCTACTTCTCAAAAATGGAATGAGAGGCATTCGTTTCCTAGAGCCGCCATAACGAAGCTCGGCGGCTGGAGGCTCAAAACAACAGAAAGGTCTTCCTCGCCCTTCTGGAGGCAGGGAGGTTGGAAATGGAGGTGTTGGAAGGCCCCAGGGGACACTCGCTCCTCCCCGTCTTGGCTTCTGGGGTTGCTGGCGTCTGGCTCGAGGCAGCATTCCTCCAGTCTCTGCCTCTGTCACCATGTGCCCCTGTCCCTGTGTGTTGACCTGTTTCCTCTTACAGGGACACGTGGGGTTCAGGGCCCAGCTCACTCCAATACGACCTCTTAACCAATGGCCTCTACCAGAGCCTGTTTCCAAATGACACACCCTTCTGAGGTTCTGCAAGTTAAGACCTCCATACGACTTTTCTTAAAATAGTTTGGTTTTAGTTGTAGATGGACACAATACCTTTATTTTATTTACTTATGCAGTGCTGAGGATCAAACCCAGGGCCTCACACATGCCAGGCGAGCGCCCCACCACTGCGCTCCGGCCCCAGCCCCTCGATATAACTTTTTTGAAGGACATAATTCAAAACGTAGTGGGTAAGGCTGGGTCGGGTTCTCCACGAAGGGACTTGGGAGGCATTTAACAGCTGCGAATCTCTTTCACCTTGAACTGTACTTCCAGGGCTTGTTCTCTTTATGCTTTTCCTGTCGAGTGAGGAACCTGAGTCCCTTCCATTTATTATTAATGAGGATGCTGTGCAGCTCTCACTTTCGGCCGGAGTCAGAGTAGGTGAGTCCGTCCTGGGATTAGCCTTGGGAGAAGATGGAGTTAGAAACGATTCAGAGACCAGCTTTGCATGGTGGACATGTATTCCTGGATGTCCTCTGGTTCGTGTGAAGGACTTTGGTTCTCTTTACGTTCATTCTATAACCATTTACATTTGGAACGACTGCAGTTTAGACCGTGCAGCATTCCGCAGGGTTCGTAATTGACTCACCGCCAGTGCGGCCATTCTCCTTAACTCTTGGCTCTTCCAGGGTCTCCTCCTTCTAAACCCACCTTCTGCAACACTGCTTCCTGCCTTGCTGTTTCTGTAGTTGCCCCACTGAGGCTCCTTCAGACCCAGCAGGCCTCCTTCCTGGCCCCCAGTCCACCATCCCCTGCCCTCTTCCACACTTTGCTCTGGCTCCTCTTGCCATCCAAGGTGACGTCCCCTTCCTTCTGCCTTCGGGAACGCACCCACCCCTCCAGGGCTTGCGCCCCTCGCCCCTCCTTCTCGGGTGCACAGACCCCACTCTCTGCAGTGGAGCCCTGCAGAATACCTTACTTGGATCTCAAGGGACGGATGGCCTTTGAATGCCATCTACCAAAGCTCCGATTCCCCCGTCACCATCTTGTATGGCTGTGAGAGACTCTGGATCCTGCCTGTCCTGCTGGGTTCTGAGAATCAGATGAGATAGAAAATGAAAATCATTTGAAATCTGTGCAGGAGAGGTCCCACGGGCAGCACTGGATCCCACCCGGGGCCTGTGCCGCGCCACCGAGCCCCACACCAGCCCTCAAGTAGGCATCAGTTCATGTGCTCCATTACTCTTCTGTAAAATGGACCTATTAATGATAGTGCCGGAGGAGGATGAATTTAGTAAATCACACAGGACAGCGCTTGGCTGATAGCTGGCCATTAATTAATAGCTCTCACTGTCTTCACAGAGGGGACTGTGCACCCTGCAGTTCTGGGCTGTGGACTCTCCTCCATGCACGGGTGGAATGAACCTTAGAGTAGCTGCTCCCTAGACAACTTGCCGGATGAATGGAGAGTTCCATCCTCACTGCTGGGCATGCTACTTAGATTCTTTTTTTTTCTCCCTATTCCTAAGACATTAAAATTCCCACTGATCGCTCTTTAGCGTGGAAGTTCTTAAATGGATAGAAATAAACTCTGTGACAGCAGTGTTGATTTTGACTCTAAACTAAATTAGTTTGATAAGCGAATTGCTATGGGAATGCAAATGTCACCCTTCAGAAGTGGTCCAGATTCATTTTCTCTCGATGCCATCTCATCGGGACAGAACACAGGCATGTTTTGCAATGGAGCATCCTCTGTTAGTTTAAGAGAGCATGGTTTTGACAGTGTCAAGATGTGTATAATGTCCTCCTAATAATCCTTCGAAAGTGAACGTGAGAACAGAATTGTTTTCGACTGGGGTGGGGGCAGGAAATTTCTGGTCCAGCGTCCTGTTCCACCATCCTGTGCAGGGGAGCCATGTAAATGAGGGTGGGTACGGGAGAAGGATCAGAGGAACCTGCGGATGACAACTTGAAAGTCAATCTTAGCATGTTGCCTAAAATGCTTGGTACCGTCTACTCACGCATATCCCAAAACGTGCAGATTGTGCAGTTTGATAATAATATAGTTTTTAAATTCCTTTTGACTCCCCTTTGGGTGATCTTACTGTACACTTTCCTCCCACATGTTAGGTCTGCACATCCCTGTTTTGACGTGAATAAAAAGCTAGAGATCCCATTGGGGGCTAATATGAGTACAGGTTGCGTTTCCTTGATATGAAATGCCACCTTTGGGACCAGAAGTGTTTCTGATTTCAGATTTTTTTCCATAGTCAAATGAGATCTCTTAGGAATGGGACCTAGTCTAAACATGACCTTCCTTTGTCTCATACGTACCTTATGCACGTAGCTTGAGGGTATATGATATTCTTGGTGTACCTGTGTTTTGACTGCCACACACGGAAATCGTGTGTGGAATTTTCTACTTTTGGCCCCATGTTGGTGCTCAATAGTTTTCAGATTTGGGGACATTTTGGGTTTTGAGATAAGGGATGTCCAACCTCTGTATTTCTTTTTTCTCCACATGAAAATACTGAATGACCCTGCAGCTCAAAATCTGTTGATAAATGACTCTCTTCTTTGGACCTATGATTTGGATAATTTTACCAAGAATTCATAACATGGCAGCAAAATTAGTGCCGTCTATTTAAGAGTAGTTTGCTTCTGAGAAGGTAAATGGGAATATATTAAACTCCTGCTTCCTGATGACAAGCTGAGGAAGGGAAGCAGCTCTAGCCCTCGGGAGGCCCCGGAGACAAAAGAGGGTCTTGTTATTTTGATGTCATGACAAGATAACATCATTACATTGGAGTCCCTTCACACACACACACACACACACACACACACACACACACACACCTTCCTTCAGCATCCCACACCATCCTAAAGTCAAAACCAGTGCAACCGTCTTCACAGTGGACACTCTTCCTCACAAATGCTGCTGTTCGGTTACACCTCGTCACGTGGTTTTGGAAGCTCCTTCCTCTGCTCCCACTTGCCTGTGAAGCCAGGCATTGCCTTTGAGGGTGCAGAAAGCCATCAGAATTACTTGAGGTCACACCTTTTCCGTGGAAGCTGCCATGGCCGAGGCCACCGCTGCACATCTCCCTTCTCTCTATGGAGCCCACCGTCTGCTCCTGCCCAGGGACCGTTCTGGCCATTCTGCCCCCGCAGTCGTCTCAGCCAGGGCCAGGTCTGCCGCAACCCGAGGTGCGGCACTTCTGATTTTCAACCAGGTGACAACCAGATGGCCCTCCTGTCCTTCAGCACCACCCCCTTCCAGCTGGTCCAGCCACGGGGCATGGCAGAGAGACCACCTCTGTTGGAAATTTCATCTAGAGATCATAAAGCAGGGGTAGGAGAGGAGCCCTGCTTTCAACCTCACTTCTTCTCTGATTGGAAGGTTTCCTGAGAAAGTCCACTGCCACCTCTAAAGGCCAAATGGATTGATGTGAAGCGCTCATCCCGGCAACTTCCCTGCAGCATGCCTTCAGTGAGTGGCAGCTGGTTTTATTTTACTTTTGCATATCCTCAGGGATGGCAAAAAATAAATCACTGGGAAACAGGTGGTACTTGCTGGGCAGTGTCAGTTGTTAACCCATTAATGATAGGCCATTATAAAGTCATGACCCTCAGACTGGCCAACTGGCCCTGGCGTCAGTGCAAAAATCTGTGGCAAGATACACCATGGTTCCTGAAGGCCGTGGGTTACAGGACCAGGTGTTTGCTGCTCAACGCTTCTGTACCATGGTCAAGTTCTACAGGGAACTAGGGTACACGTTCCCCTCCTCACGTCTAGTCGAGACATACTGTGGGAGAGGGGGCCGCTGTTTCACTTGCACAGGGCCACCACTTGGCCAGCCCCTTACCTGTGTCATTCCTGGTTTTGCAAGGAAGACCAGCCTAGCAGGCCCCACCCGATTCTGGAAGTTCTCCTCTCCCCCAAAGTTCATCCGGGAGCTAGAGCAGTTGCCTTATTGTTGCCTCCCTGTCCCAGAGCTAATAAGGGTGACTTCACTTTGTCTTTTCTTCCTCCACTCAGTGTTAAGGGGATGCTATTTATACCCAGAAATCCTGGTACCCACATCAAGAATATGATACAAGCTACATCAATGTTTATAGCAGCTCAACTCACAGTAGCAAAACTATGGACCCAATGAAGTTGCCCTTCAACAGATGGATGGATAAAGAAAGTGTGGTAAATATACACAATGGAATATTACTCAGCCTTAAAGAAGAATGAAATGATGGCGTTTGCCAGTAAATGAATGGAACTGAAGAATATCATGCAAAGTGAAATAAGCCAATCCCCAAAAGCCAAAGGCCGAATGTTTTCTGATATGCAGATGCTAATTCACAATAAGGGCTGGGGGAGCTAGGGAAGAATAGCGGTACTTTGGATTAGGCAGAGGGGAGTAAAGGGAGGGGAGGGGGCATGGGGTTAGGAAGGATAGTAGGTTGAGTCGGACATTATCACCTTATGCACATGTACAACCAGAGGAACGAGAAGTTACACTCCATTTATGTATGCTGTGTCAAAGTGCATTCTACGGTCATGTAAAACAAGTTTAAAAATATATATTTAAAAAAAAGAAGAACATGAGTTCTGCCTGTTAGTAATTGTACTTTCCTGATTACCTGTCGGCAGCTCTGTGTCCTCCCATGGAAGGCGGGTAAGACCCAGAAGTAACAAATAGGGAGGGGTTTCCTGCTGAGAGAAGGCCAAGCGTGCTCGAACTGAGCAGGTTGCAGGAGATGGGTTTAGCTGTCAGTCAGGTAATGAAAATCAGCCCAGGGCCCACCTGGCCCTACAGTCACCCCTCTACCTGCTGGCTTGCAGAGTGTGCCATGCTGTGGTGACAGTGCCACCCAGGCCGCTTCCTCCCTGCCTCTGACAGGGACCCCTGAGCTCTCCCCACTGCTCTGCCAGGCCAGTCAGCCTTTCCTGAGTGACGGGCTTGTCATCTGGCCCTGAAACAGTGTTTAAGCGTGGATCCCACGGACCTTATTGTCTAGTTTGGCCTTGACCTTGAGTCTTGGTTCTCTTATCAGTTCTCCAAGTGGGTATGCAGTATCCTATCTTGTTTCTGGGCCTAAACCCCCCGTCTGGTTTACCTGGTTGGGAACCCCAGGAACTAGGGTCCTGTGCTCAGCCGTGCCTGTGCCCCATGACGGTGACCTCTCTTAGCAACTGCAGACCGTCTGCCTGTCCTCTTTGATTTCTGCACTGCTACTTCCCTGGATGACCCTCCTCTTGTGTCACTTGCCATGACAGAACATTCTGTTTCGGAACTTCATGCTACCTTTTTTGCCTTCATCTTTACTTTGTTTGTTTGTTTGTTTTATTTATTATTCCACCCTTTAGCTGTATGCTTCTGGCCCTACACCTCTCATTGTGGGCCAGAATGCAGCTTTTCCTATTCCTTTCCCCAAATCAGCTGGGCACTTCCCATCCCACCGCTCTTCTCTGGTAGAAACTGGACTCTCAGGGTCAAGCCAGAGAATACTTGGGGATTAATAGCCTAGATTGAATCCAGAAGGATTCCTGTCAATAAGCCAAACAATGGCAGGCCCCTGCGACTTGGGACCTCTTCCTGAGTGTGTTCTCCGCTCTCCTGGGAGTCAGCGCCTCCTCTCCCATGTTGCTCAGTACTGGAAGACCTGGCCAGGGGACCGGACCTCCAGAGGGTGCGCAGCTGTTCCTCTCTCCTTTCTCCTCACCGCTGTACTCTGCCCCCTGGTAACAATAGGTTGAGGTGTCAGTGATGTGCAGAGTCTGATGCTTGTTTTTAGGCTTTGGCCCAAATTATAAGATGAGACCCAAGTTTTAGTATCCCTTGTTTTCTTGATACACAGTGGAAACCAGCCAGGTAAATAGAAAGTGTAAATGTATCATTAGAGAAAAAAAGAATATTTCTTTCTCATCCCCACCACCACCCCACAATCTAAGAGGCATTTCAATGTAACAAAGCACACAGACACATCATTAGATTAAAGGCAAACAATGAGCGTTCTAATTCTGGCTACAAATTTACAATGGAGTCTTTGTTCAAACATGCCAACCAATGAAACTTTGGCCCCCTTAAGTACAAAGTGGGAATAATATTTTCTGTGTCCTTCGTAGGTTGGTGTGATTAATAAATTAGAAAATATATAAATGGGCTCAGGAAACTATAAAATACAAAACAAAAGACCGGTTTGGATGCTATTTGCTAGAGAGACTGCCATTATTAAAGAACAGAAGTAAAAACTCACCTGAGATATGAACATGCAGTTGACAGAAAAGGCCATATAAAAGTCTCTTACACATGTGAAAAGCTGATTTTTCTTACTGCTAATAAGAGAAATATTTTTTAAAAAGCTAAGAGATCTTTTCTACCTGTCAGATTGGTCAAGTTCAAAACAGTTGATAATACGGTGTTGACTCAGGCAAGAAATAAGGAGTGCCTGTCTTGCAGATGGGAGTGTAAACAGATACAGTTGCAACAAAGAGCAAATTGATAATATTAGGTAAAATAGAAAGTGCACATGTCTTTGGCCAAACAGTTCCATTTCTTGACATTTCTCCTACAGACATACTTGCATCTATACAATATAAGGCAGATCTGTATGTATCGACGTGGAGTGTTTTCCAGAGTACATTGAGAAATGCAGAGTGCAGAGGAGTTTACAGAAATCATTTTTCTATTTATTTATTTCTTTATTTATTTAGAGAAAGGGCAGAAATGCCAGAAATGCATAGCTGGTATCTGGTGATTGCTTTAGGTTTCTTCATTCTTTCATTTTATATTGTTAGTTTTGTTTTTGGGTTTTGTGTGTGTGTGTGTGTGTGTGTGTGTGTGTGTGGTAGATTTGTGGTTTCTCATCTGTTAAGTTGTTTTTGCTGCTGAGAGAGTGGAGCTGGGTGGCTGGCACCAGGGGTGGGACACGTACTTACTTTTCACTTTATATCCTTTTGGACTTTTTTTAATTTTGTAACTTATGCTGGTATTACCAATTAAAAAAATTGAAACAGAACAAAAGTCTTTCAGAAACCTACAGTGACTGTATAGAGGGAAAAGAGGGGTGGGAGGGGTGGGGGGGAAGGGAAAAAATAGTGAATCAAACATCATTGCCCTGTGTAAACGTGTGATTACACAAATGGTATGCCTTGACTCCATGTACAAATAGAGAAACAACATGTATCCCATTTGTATACAATAAAAAAAAAAAAGAAACCTACAGTGAAAAAGCACAACCAAAGGAACAAAGCCCTTATTCTTCTTCCCTCTCACTAAAAAGGAAATAAAATAAAAAATAAAATAAAATGCCAAGCCAGGTACAGTGGGTACATTCCTGGCTACTAGGAAGGTTGAGGCAGGAGGAATTTGGGGCCAACCTGGGCAACATAGTGAGACCCTGTCTTAAAAAATAATTAATTAATTAATTAAAGTAAAACAAGCAAGTCACGTGAGAAGAACTATTCCATTTTTTTCTCTCTGCCCTCTACGATGCTTGACTTTCATCCGCCTTTCGGATTGTTAAGTTTTTCCCTTTACATTTGGGCTCTGGAAAGCAACTTGAGTCCTCACAGCTGCAGAAAGCGATTTTATTTTCACCATTCTAATGAACCAAGAAGTCATGTCTGGCTTTTCCCTTGATCTGCCAATCTTTATCTCTGAGATCTGAGTAACCCTGGAGAAGTGTGAGCATCAAACCTAACCTAGATGTTTGCTTCCCCTGGCTCTTCAGGGAGCGATGGAGCTCTGCTGGAAAGGACGCGAGGGGCTGTGCCCAGGGAATTAATCTCCCAGGTAATTAGGGAGCTGCTCAGGGGCCAGCTTCCTAATTGGGCTATTGAACATCTTGAGAAGTGCCTCAAGTTCTGCCTTCCTGCTTTATTAGACATTAAAAGTTAGTACGTGGTCATTTCACCTCCTGAGTTTTACTTTCTGTATTTATTTTACCTTTTTTAATTTTCACTTTCTTATTATTTAAGCAAGGGGCCATTTTAATTACGCTTGACTTCCAACTCAATTACCCAGAAGCACTGCTTTAGAGTTTTTTTTCCTTACCCAATTGTCCCCCTTTGTGTAATTTGGGGCACCCCTGTGGCTTCTCTGCTAGGAAAACCAAACACAGTCCCCAGACTAGGCGTGGTGTCTTGAAGATGTCAAGTGACGAGAGGCTTCCCGTGAACAGGTGCCAAATGGGGTGTCTGGAAGAGCCCCCTCGTATTGACTCACCACTGCCTTCAATTAGGGAATCCACCCGCCGTGTGGCCGGCACCCTCCAGGCCCCCACCCAGGCCTTGTTTTATTGTGTACATAGACAGTTTGGAGTTAAAGGCGAACTTAAACCAAGGGTCATGTTTACACTTCTGCTGTGAACTCCGATCGCTGGCTTGTTTGAATGGGGTTCAGCTTATTTATACATTATTCAAACCTGTAAGTCAGGGAGAAGGCTGGAGACCGACAGGCCGTGAACTGTGGGCTTGTATTTGCTGGTGGGGTCTCGAGTTGAGCCAGTGTTTTCTCAGCACTTTTCCTGCGTACAGCCTTGCTTAGGCGAACAAATAATCATATCCTTCACAAAACAACCCAGCTCGCGCTCCTGGGCGATTTTCTCTTCTTTGTTCATGGTGCAGGGGATCGAACCCAGGGCCTCTTGCGTGGGGCTTCGCTCTGGGCGCCCTGAGTGGCTTTTCAGATGCTCTTTACAATGACTGGCCTGAGGCCTATCCCAACATCAAGTGCTGCAGAGGCAACAGCAAGTTCTCCCAAGAAAAAAAGATAAATCTCGAGGCAACAGATTTCCTTGTGTTTTCCTTCAAGTGTCTGGCTCCGGTTCAGGAACTAATTTTACTGAGATCACCGAATTCCGATAACGACTGCATAGAATATTCTCACCTTTCCTTAGGTGACCGTTACTAGATTCCCAGCTTTTTGGGGTGTTGCATAAGAACTTTTGTTGTGACACACGTTTAGAATGACACCAGTCATACCAAAGAGCTCTGGCGAGAGGATGTTTTCATGTCAGGAAGGAGCCTGGTGAGGCTCTAAAAAGACTATAACCCACGATGGGCATAGCAGAGAGGAAAGAGAAAGTGGGGAGCAGGGGGGTGACCAGCCTTTGTTCCACCAGCAGGTCTTGAGGGCCCTCTGTATACTCAGCACTGGGCCAGCAGCAGACTCAGCCGGCATGCAGGGTTCCAGTGCTGGATGGGACAGGGAGGACTCACCGCAAGTCCTGCCAGCATCCCTGTCTCCATGACTCATCTTGCACCCCCTGAAGAGCCCACCTCACCCTGGTCCTCCCAATGCTGCTGCTCAAGCGGGAATCCTCAGGGGTGGTGCCCTTCCCACAGGCACCTGAGGGAGGCCTGCGCCTGCTGTGGCCTCCACCTGGACTTGAGTCCTGTCTGCTGGCCCACCGCTGTAACCCTGCACACTGAGCCTGCTGCTGGTGTTGGGAGGACAGGCTTTGGCTGAACAGGCTGGCCCAGGGGCGGCAGGAGGCACAAACCTACTCCTGTTTCTGTGACTTTGACTTAAGAGCCAGGAGACTGATCTGAATAGTGCAGAGGACTGAAAAGAAAGGAAATTAGCCCCAGAAAGTTATACCTAGAGCCCCCGAGCCCCTTAGCACAGCGGGGTGCCCGTGTAAAGGCTGTCCCCCACCTCACCATCTTCTAATTTGCTGTTTTAAAGACTCAGCCTTTCTGCCTCGTGCCACAGTGAAAACAGTTCCACGATTCTTGGTAAGTAAATGGAGTCTTAAAGCTTAAACCTCTGCCCCGGGCAAGGAACCAAAGGATGTCATTGTGCATAACTTCAAAGGCTGAGAAGATGTTTAAGGTCTCTGCTCTCTGAAAGAGTTTCTTTCTTTTTAGGCCATCCAGAAACATTCATGTGCACGTCCCACCGTATTTCACCGAGAACTAGGAGATCATTTCTTTAGCGTGGGTCTGCTGAGACTCAAGCTTGCATGGGCCTACCCCACAGAACAGGTTCCCTCTCTCTGCCTTATGATGATTATATCATGTTTTGGAAGACAATGTCTAGTAAGCATGATATTAAAAACAATACGAGGGATGGAGATGTAGCCCAGTGGTAGAGTGTTTGCCTGGCCTGCAGGAGGCCCTGGATTTGATCTCCAGCATTGCAAAAGAAAAAGAAAAAAAAAGTGTCTTTTCCATTTGGAGGAGCCAGTGAAGAGTGCTGTCAATCATACCATCTCTGTGTTTGCTCGAAGTCACCCATGGACTTGGGAGTTCTTGTTTTGGAGGGACCCTGGCTGGCATGGTTTGAGCTAGTGAAAAATAAAATGAGCTGCTTTCTCTCCCTCTCTGATCATCCATCATTTAATGTTTCTTGGTGGCAAGTCACACAGGTGTAGTGCATTGTGTCTGTTTCTCCTTTTGCATTTTTATCCTTAGGCAATGCAGAATATGTTGGTTTCTCTCTGTCATCCGCAGACAATTTGGCACAGCAGATGCCCTCAACCTATAAAGAATGGGTGGAGGATTTTCAGTAAATTGTCTGGGAAATAGGGAAATAGTGGGAGAGTTGGGAATGTTTGCCGTTGACTGCACGATTCCTTCACCTGAACGTCTCCCGACTGGAGCAAGGTTTTTGTTTTTTGGGGGGTTTTTCTTTTGTGGTGCTGGGGATTGAACCCAGGGCCTTGTGCATATAAGGCAAGCACTTACCAACTGAGCTCTATCCCCAGCCCTGTAGCAAAGCTTTTATACATTTCGATTTTGAAAATGAAGGCTCATGCTGTCAAGTCTAGGGGAAGAAGGTCTGAGAGGAGAAGGGGAGTCATTGACCCCAGAGGTGGGTGGAGAAATATAGTTGCCTGGATGGTCCAACACTATGACGTTTTGTTTGTGTCTCATAGCCTGGCACTTGGACCTCATAGGTGTTTGGTAAATGCCTACGGGCTGCTTAATGAACATATGATCCAGGATACTGGTTCTGGCTTACAGTTCCCTTTTCCTTCACCTGAATCCTGGCCTGCAGAATAGAGACAAAACTCTCTAGTCCTGCCTTATGATGCTGTTATGCATTACTGTGGCTCAGGGGCATCACATGGTTGCATTCCATAGAAGGAGCATTAGCCAGCCTGCCAGAAAAAAATGTAATGTGAATGAAGACTTGGGAGCCTCATGGTCTGAAGCACCCATCCTTGCATTCCAGACTGATACCCTCAGGCAGCCTGGAGATAGCTTAATACAAGCATATTTGTAACACTCTGGTTCTATCCAGATCAAAGGGCAGAGAGCCTGTCTGGGCTGCAGCCTCCAAGATGAAAACTGGACCCTGGAAGTGAGCCTGTGTGACTTGGCCATGCCTCAAATCTGAAAAGAAATACCAATTCTGTTATGGATGTTTGAACCATCCGGTGGAGACTTTGAAGTCTCTTTGCCTATAATAAATTGGATTCAATTCTTCCCTCGCCCTGCCCCCACCTGGTCCTACTTTAAGATTTGGGGATTCTTCTAAAATGGTGCTGCCCATGGAGGCTGTTGGAAAATGAAGGGAACACACAAGCCAGTAGGTGCTGGTGTGCCCGCAGCCGGGAGGCTCCTTCTGATGTTTCACGTGTCCCCAGGACTGGACTTGCGGATGGGAAGGGGAACCTTGCTTTCTCTCCTGAAACCGAAGATGAACATGTTTGTGTTTCATTGCCTGCCTAAATTAGCTTCTTTCAGACTTTGAGATTCTATGGTTTCATAAAATTTCAAATTTCCTTTTTGCTTTCTTGTCAAGTAAGATCTTTAAAAATAGCCATTTGTTACCCATAAAACAAAAGATCTTTAAGACAAGCCAAAAATCAGTAAGAATTTCATTTCAGACTAAAGAGCAGTCTGTTAAATATATTACATTTAGCAGCCAGGTATGGTGGTGCATACCTATAATCCCAGCAACTTGGAGGCTGAGATAGGAGGATCACAAGTTCAAGGCCAGCCTCAGCATCTTAGCAAGCCCTAAGCCATTTAGTGAGACCATGTCTCAAAATTTAAAAAAAAAAAAAATGTAAAGGGCTGGGAATGTTTCTCAGTGGTAAAGCACCCCTGGGTTCAATCCACTGTGCCAAAAAAAGGGGGGGGGGATACATATGCATTTTTTATTTTAAGGAGCTTTTTATGTTGTTCCGGTATTTCTCATTTTGAAAACTTTGTCCCCGATCAGTATTGGTCTGTGAGCAGTTGAAAACTATTAGGTTAGACTACATAGATTGTATAATACATAAACATATATAGATAAATTGAAGAGAAAAATCATTATTATGGCAATAACTTAGGTTTGCATTAGGCTTTTAATTACAGAATACTTTTACTTATGCTGTCCCATGTGATCAGTTAGCACATGACTTTGAAACATAAATTAGTCTTCAAAGCCTAAATTAAATACAAGGAAGAATAGAAGGGAAGTCTACTTGGTGATAAATTGTTGGTGTCATAGAATCAAATATGAGTAATTTTTAAAATTATCTATTGTTTGGTCTTTATCTCAGTTAATCTGTGATGTTAGCAAGAGTAAATAAACAGATGATATTATAATGATATGCATACACCTTTATAACCACATAAAGTATGCAGTCTTACTGTACAGTTGCATATATTTAGGATGCTTTTTTCTGAATAAAAAAGTCAGAACATATATTCTGACAAACATAAATATACATGCAAGGAATAATAAGGAAACTATTTGAAATACAGTATGAGAAAGTCTTAGGTCATGGCAGGGCAGAGACCAAGGGAAGGAGAGAATAAGCAAGAGGAAGAGTCAGCAAGAAGAGGGAGCAAGTGAAAGAATTCTACTCTTCAGTGGGTAGGAATGCTTTTTGTCCCAAATCTGTATTTAAAACATACATGTATGATTGCCTTCAACTCAAGAGTTCTGTCGTGAGCATCTGACTACGGGTGTATCCGATTTTGGACGTTCTCTTCAAACGAGACAATGAGACATTTTCTCTTTGCCTGTTTTTCCTTCTGCCTCCAATTTTCTCTCCTAGAGTTAAAGACTGGCTCCTGACACTTTTCTAAAGCAGAGCTACCTTCAGTATTCTGGTTTGTAAGTGTTTTCTTCAAAGCAAAATCTACTGTAGGATCAATAGCCTAGTTCTAATCTCTAGTCATAGTTGGAAAATCTTCAACCAAACTGGAACTTCACTTAGGCACTCTTTTCTCAATTAATTAATTTAGGCAGTGTTCATTCAACACGTATTTACTGGGTGCCCCATCCATATCAGGATTAGTGCTAGACAATGAGTATGCAGTACAGCACAGACAGAAGTAGTTTCCAACCTTAGAGAGCTCATAGTCCTTTAGGGGGGAATACACTCTAGGAAATAACAAATAATCACAAATAAAGATGTTTGGTTAGGAAACAAATGGGGTGCTGTTATCGATAAACCTGAATGAAGAAAACCTTGCAAACTCATCAAGGAAAGGGAACAATCCCTTAGTTATTAACAATTGACAATTGATACTGTGTGTGAAAGTACATGTGTGCATGTATATACCTATGTGTGCATATACGCATGTATATATGAAAAGGGCCCAGGTTATACAATAGATTTGTTATTACTTTTTAATGTGAATACTTAAGAAAGGAAGCTACTAGGAAAAAACCATTACTTTTGAATATCCCTATCGCCTCTATTTCCCAAATCATTCCTCTGCAGAACCACTCTTTGCTAGATTCCTTACAGGGAGCAAAGGGCACACCAATAGGAAGGGTAGAGCTTGTTGGCTGATTGAATTCATACCAAAGACTCTTCTTTCTATGTCATGGAGTTAACGATTTGGCCAGATAACCCAGATTGTCCATAAAGTTAAAAAAAGAGAAATCCTGGTTTCCAGGGTTGCCTTGATGACTTTGCTCTCCATTGGTGAAAATCCAAATCATCTAATATTGATTGAGCATCTACTCTGTGAATGCAGCCCTGACCTTGCACATACCTGGGAACACACACCTGGCAGGAATAAGGATGGTTAAATGCAAAGGATTAATATGAAGTAGAAATTATTCCACGCAGAGAAAAAACTACAGGTAACACAGGAAAATTGGTATGGGGAGGAGGCTCAGCAAGGATTTCTAGGGTGGCATTTAGTCTAGACCTTAGAGGACGGGCAAGCATTAGACTGATGGAGGCTGGCAGTGCCACGCACCTGCTCAGCCACCTTTGCAAGCTCGAGGGAATACCCATTAAGTCTCTTTTTCATATTAAAACTAACAACTGTTTGTTTCCTGGGGGTATATGTCTTGTTAGGGAGCAATAATAATATATCAATTTCCATCAAGTTGCATTTTATCATCGTAATGGTTTCAGAGGAGGCTGCTTTTAGCTCCTGCAGTGCATTTTAATGTGTTTCAAGAAACATGGAAACTGACTGAAGGCATAATGGATCCATAATGGACGAGGAGCAGGCGGGGCCCCGAATGGAACATTCCATGGCTGGAACATGCAAGCGCCTCTCCTAAGATCCTGGGCATTGTGTGCATTAGGAGCCAACAGGCACAATTTGGTTTCACTCGACGCCCCTGGGAGATGTGTGGGCAAAATTGCTTGTCTCTTTGGTCTGCTTGCATTTGCCCTCAGTCTCTTGTCTGGTGGCCCTGAACCCCCAATGGTCACGGGTTGAGCGTTGCATGAGAAGAGGAAGAACCTTGTCAGGGCAGGTGTGTGCAGCTGTTTGAAGAGGCTATTACTGAAGGAGGCAATGCATTATGCATGCGCTAAAGGATGTTTTCCTCCAAGAGAAAGAAACGTTAGAGAACAAGTGTGAGTGCATTTTATGGCATTCAGGACCAGGTGGGAGGTTTGCTTTATATAAGGGTCCCCAGAAAGGACAGGCAAGGCATTTGAGCTGTCAGCTCCACCAATTTCTTGTCAACTGGATCAGTCTCTCCTGATGACGGTTTTCACAAATGAACATGGAAACACCTAAGTAATCTTTTGAGGGAGAACGTGGTTGGTAAGAAGCAGCCATCTTACTTTATGTCTGAATGTTAATAAGGCCTGGTTCAAAATCTTGCGTTTCTCTATAACCCTACCGTGCAGGTGTGGGACCTCCGAGTCCTTAGAAGTGTAGAACGTGTTGATCACCAGCTAATGATGTCCTCAGATGTTTGCCACAGAAGGTATTGCTGAAGAATTGCAGCTCAGGAGCTGGGGGTGTAGCTCAGTGGAATCAGAGCGTGCCTAGCCATGGGCAAAGGCTTGGGTTTGTTCAGCATCACAAAAAGAAAAAAAAAAAAAATTATGAGATTGTGCAACTCAAATAGGGCCAGGCAAAGAAATGCATCTGAATCCAAAACTCCTTAGTACACTGAGGCTCCATCTTTATTTATTTGTTATTTTTCGGTGCCAGGGATCAAACCCGGAGTCTTATGCACGGTAGGCACGTGCTCTACTACTGAGCTACATCCTCCCTCCCAAAAGTTCCATCTTTATAATGCTCATGTTTCACCGCTCCCCCCCCACTTTTTTTTTTTTTTTTTAAATTGTGTGTGTGTGTGTGTGTGTGGTACTGGGGATTGAACCCAGGGACACTCTACTAAACCCAGGGGCACACCCCCCGAGCCCTTTTTGCTTTTTATTTTGAGATAGAACCTCACTAAGTTGTTTAGGCTGGCCTCAAACTTTTCATCCTCCTGCCTCAGCCTCCCAAGTCAACGGGATCATAGGCATATACCAACATACCCAGCCAAAATGTTCTTGACTGCTGTTTCCCCCATTGCTTTTGGATATAATTGATCTTAAAATCACTTACCTACTAGTGTTCATTCCAGATTTATCACCCTCTAGAATGAACTTCAGTGGATCCTAGGGTTAGTCTTTTTAGCTGGGCGTCGGGGTATTTTCTGTCTTTGCCTGATTCCTGAGTTTGGAAGTGAGCAAGTTACAGTACATTTTGATTCAGTTTTAATCCATCAAAATCAAGTTAGTCGTAAGTGATGGAAGAGCTTACTTTGTGTAGTCCGGGCTGCCTGGAGACATCAGCCACATGCCAAAAGCTTGCTCGTTGCCCGGCAACCTTGCTGGAGGAATAGATTTTCTGCCACTGGCTCCCTTTTTAGTCGAGGCGGAATCTATTAACACTACTATTCTAGCCCAGAGAACCGGAGCCCGAGTTTAGCTGAAAAGAGTAGTCGGGGTTTTTTGTTTTGTTTTGTTTAATAACCTGGCACCATGTCTCTGGCTTCTAAACACTACTACTAATTTCATTGACTTCTACATAAAGACATAGAGCTTATTAATATTACTTAACACTGTGGAAGCTAAAGAAACCAGTCTCGTGCCTCCTTAGCCCCCAAGGAAGCTTACTGCTTTTCTCTTTTAGAAATTACCACCCAGGGGTTGGGTGCAGATCCTGAGCATCCAAGATGAGCAAGGAGCCAAGTGACCTCATCTGCCCCCAAACTTCTCTAGTCCCCTCCAGGTGTGCGTGCCAGCTCCAGCCCTCGTGAGGCCAGTGGCCAGACTTGCCATCCAGCTGTTGAAGCCGTGATTTCTTTGAGTCTACCCTATCTAGCTCTGATTGAAAAGTGTCTCTGTGTTCCTTCCTCTTATCCTTCAATCAAAGAATGTCTTTTCTC
This sequence comes from Sciurus carolinensis, assembly GCF_902686445.1. Classification (NCBI taxonomy): domain Eukaryota; kingdom Metazoa; phylum Chordata; class Mammalia; order Rodentia; family Sciuridae; genus Sciurus; species Sciurus carolinensis. The sequence continues at coordinate 186,493,825 of NC_062214.1, read as the reverse complement.
CTTTTGTAGCTAAATACTTCACCAGCTGGATTGATGGTTTCCCTCTACCAGGGGAGTTCGTGGCTGTCAGCCCTATTGTTTTCTTATGCTCTTAATGTAATAGCTTTGGGCTGTAGCAAGGGAAGATGATGCGGGAGCCCACGTCAGGTGGCTGGAGTTATTTGCCACTGCTGAAATGCAATTTTAATAATGGACTGTATCAGCTAAATGTGTTTCCTTGCCCCTTTGTAAAAACAAAGGAATATCTCAGCACATTAACCCATTGGTGGCAGGAAAAGTCAAAATCCCCCCAAATGACGTTGAATGAAATGACATTTGCATCTCACATTAGAAATCCTATAAACAGGCTTCAGAAATTCCCTGGAGAGGGAGGGAGGGGCCGCACCTTTCCTAGTGGATGGATACTGGCCACTTTAGCAGCCACACACGTTCTAAGGATCAAAGGTAAAAAGTACAGTTGGTCATTTGATAGAGAAGTTCACTAACTGGACAAAACCACCACTAACACATAAAACAGCCTTGGAATGCATTTATTCATTTGTTCTGATCATTTTCAACTTTATTATGATATCTCAGGTAATTGGGATTGTATTTTCCCTGGTCATCAGAATATTGTTCATGTGGGGGAGTGTTTGAGATTGTAGTTTAAGTGCCCGGTTTTACAAATGAGGAGACCTGAGAAGTGAAGATATTTGCCCAGAGATGCACAGTTACGTCAGGGTGGCAGAGCAGAGACCCAAATCCTGGCATCACCCACCCAAGGAGTTAGAACTCACTGAGGGAAAGCACCCACTCCCACAACCTGATTCTAGGTGTGCCCATGTACCGGGCCAGGTACGGCAGCAGGCGAGAGCTTTACTTCCACAAAGTTTACCTTTTAAAGGTGGGAGAAACCCACGGTCAGCAAATAAGACAATCACAGGTTGTGATAAGTACTTTCTCAGACATAAGGTGACCAGATGCTGTCTACTGAACTACAGGTGTTAGCTGTGGGACAGTGCCTTTGCACTGCCAACAGAAAATATGCTGGATAAATTGAAACCTCTGGAAGTGACCCACCGTGGCCCATTAATTTGTATCACAACCCAGAGACTTGCTGGACCAGTTAGTGAGCTTCTCCTGACAGCGCACAAACCCAAACCTCAATAGCTAGGGTAGGGGCACCAAGGTGTGATCAGAGCCCAACCAACACTCTTAAAACAAAGGACAGGTTAACAAGAGAAAAGCATAGCAAATTTACTTAACCAAAGTTTTATATGACGTGGGGCCTTTGGAAATGAAGACCCAAATACCCAGGGAAAACTGTCTGTTTTTGTGCTTAGGTTTGACGAAGCATGGACAACCGGGTAGAACAAAAAGTGTCCAAGAGCTCCTGGTGTAGAGTGAGAGGAAAACCCAGCAGGGCCTGTCTGCTCGGATTCTCTTTGGTGTCTCTGTGGCACATTCCTCCTGCTGGGCATAGGGCAGGAGGCCTTCTAGAATGAGGGTCTTATGGTCAGACAAGGTGGGCCAGGGAATTTCTTTATGACCAGCTCCTACACAGAAAGGTGGGGAGGGTTAGTATTTCTGGCTTTTTTGTCTGGCTCTGGGGGCGAGGGGCTCTAATGTCCATACCTGGGGAAGAGGAATTCTGGTTTCTGTGGCCTGCGCTGGGGCAGGAAGGGAGCAGAGGAAGGAAGGATAGCAGAGGGTCAGAAAGAGACTTTGTTCTAAGGCCTACCCAGAGTTCTGCAGTTCCACCTACTCCACATGCTGTACTTGGGGGTATCATTTTCTGTTCATCCACCCTAGAAATCCTAGAATTCTTCCAAGTCTGAGACACTGTGGCTAGGCCAATTAATTCATCTATTTATTCATTCGTTCTTTCATTCATTTGATTCTTCACTTACTAGACATTTCCAACTTACTCTTGAAAATCTCTGGACAGCAAACACATTTCCAAGACCCCATCTGACTCCACACATATGACGGAATATTCCATACAAACTTCTATCAACAGCAGTCTTTGGGCATTTTATCCTAACAAAATGTGACTTTTGAAGTCAAATAACTCATTCTTTTTCTTTCTAAGTGGTTGCTTTAGGTTCTCAGGCAACTTTATATGCAAGATTTTTTTTTTTTTTTAATGTGTACTGTGAAACTCCAGTGTGAGGATTTGCTTTAGAATTAGATCTGTATTAGGCAGAGTTTTTAGAAGGCAGTGGTAAAAATTGATTTACTTGACTCGTGAAGCATGTGTTTTCAAGGACTTGATCTAACCACATACCCACGGTCACTTGCTCCTGGCCTTTGTGACCATCTCTATATATTTGCTCAAAAATATCCTGGATCTTAAAATCTGCTATAAAGTTAATGTGGGTTTTGCATTTCCCTCTGCTACCGTACTGCAAACACTGATTTGAAGGGTTCAAGGGAGAAAACAAGTCAAAGTATTTATCCTGCTGTTCTTTGCCTTTTCTTTCTTCTGTTGATAACGTTGTGATATTTGGCTATCAGATTTCATAGAAAAGTACAAACAGCCAAGGGCACTGTTTTTGTAATTTCATATTAAACTCATTTCCTTGGAAATCCAGCTTGAGAGTTCTCTCCAGACCTTCCTCCCCTTTTGTTACACTTCTTCTTTCTTTTCCCAGTGGCCCACTTTGAGACTTTCTCTTGTATCCAAGGTGCATATATTTTGGTTACATTGTAAGAACACAGCCCAGAGGACCCGCTGTAATTGGCCTCTCCCTGTCGCCCTTCAGTGTCTCTGGAGAGGGTTCCTGAACATGTTGGATGCTTCGACTGACCTTTCTCAGCAAACACTCTCCCTCTTAACCCTCAGGGGCAGGAATTGTCATCATTCCCATTTGACTGATGTGGAAACTGTAGTCCAGAAAGCTTTGGCAGCTTTTAAGCCCCGGTCAGAGTGTGAGTGATGAGTGGTTCCCAAAGACCTTCTGCTGCTCTGGGTGCTTGCTGTAAGCACCCCCTTTATTTCTCCATGCTAGGCTCCCCTGCCCCACCTTTTTTCTTTTAATTTGGGATTAAGTCCTTAAAATAAGCAGGGGGGAATGATTTATGTGTCACTTCTATTAGACCAGTATTTTCCATGTGTGCTCTCCAGAACGCTAGCCAGAAAGATGTTCCTACCAAACAAACAAAAAGAACCTTGCATTTAATTAACTAGGTCAGATCTGCACATTTTATCCCCTCCAGGAGATTCTGGATTCACTTTAGCTTATTCAGGTTCTGGAGTGTCTTTCAGGGGAAAAGTGTTATTATTCAAATTTGATTTTAATTTTGTTTTCCCCAAATTTCCATTTAACCAGGGAAAACCTTTTTCCCTTCTAATTCCTTGAAAAGTACAAGTCAATACCAGCCTCGGTCTTAGCAAGACCCTGTATCAAAATAAAAAGTAAAAAGGGCTGGAAATGTGGCTCAGTGATAGAGCAGCCTGGGGTTTAATCCCTAATACTGCAAAAACAATTTTTTTAAATGAATAAATAAAAAATAAAGTACGGTTTGAAAAAGACTTCAATTAAAAAGCAAGTGGAAAGTTTGGTGCATTGTAGTATGCAATTGAATTTTTTTAAAAAAGAAAGAAAAGAAAAAACAAACAAAACCTGAATGTTCTCAGACCCCTAAAATGGCAGCCTCCTGCTTCGCACTGTCTCCACTTTTAAACTGCTTTTATTTCCTTCCCAGACTCCTACAAGACAAGAACCGTGATTCTCCTCCTGCACATTCTCTCCCTCAAGACTTTGATTTTTGCCCCAGTCATGACTGGGTTTCTTACCATCTGTGCCTTTCTCCATCCACCTGGGCACATGATGCTCCTGGAGGGGAAAATGGAGCTCAATTCCTCTGTGACCTTTTAGTGGCTACAGTAACTACTTAGAAAATACATAAATGAACTGTACTTTAAATAAAAGAAAAAAATGCATTATGCGAACCTGCTTGCTGAAGTGACTCCAGTCAAGTGAATGACCCCCTCTTTGGGTGACAGAGAGAAATTTGAGAAGCTGCAGTAACTCATTTACATCACTAGGGTTCCATTTGGAAAATGATACCTCCTGTTGCCTAATTTAATTAGTAATTGTGTTTTCAGTTCCAGTTGAAAGCCTCCAAAGAAAGGGTGGTAATAAACTGTGGTATATGGTATTATTATTGTTATCTAATTTTATTTACAATCCTGACAGTTTAAGGCACTTTTCAAGAAGAAACTTGATGTTACCCAATAGGGTTTCCTCTTGTTCCCTTTTCACCTTCCATGTATTCTAGACTTCAGTATTTGATATTGATAAGCACATCAATGCACTCAGTTTTGTTTTTGTTTGTTTTAAACACAAGGTTTAACATTCCATGGCAAGTTCATTCTGGGTCAGAGATTGATTCGCCATTCTTTTTGGAAATATCACTCATACCTTGGCAAAGGCAGTAGAGGGGCTAAGGGACAGTGTCCCCCCAAAAGTTGGAAGATGTGAGGGTCTGCTTTGGCCCTACTTTTACTTATTTTGTGACTTTGGACAATTTGTCCATCCATCTACTTATCCGTCCATCTGCTTATCCAACCACCCATCCATTCATCCATCCATCCATCCATCCATCCATCTGTCCATCCATCTATCCATCCACCCATCCACCCATCTATTCCTCCATTCATCTGTCCATCCATTCATCCATCTGTCCATCCATCCATCCATCCACCCATCCACCCATCTATTCCTCCATTCATCTGTCCATCCATTCATCCATCTGTCCATCCATCCATCCGTCCATCCATCCATCCATCCACCCATCCACCCATCTATTCCTCCATTCATCTGTCCATCCATTCATCCATCTGTCCATCCATCCATCCGTCCATCCATCCATCCATCCACCCATCCACCCATCTATTCCTCCATTCATCTGTCCATCCATTCATCCATCTGTCCATCCATCCATCCATCCATCCATCCACCCACCTATTCTTCCATCCATCTGCCCATTCATCCATCCATCTGTCCATCCATCCATCCATCCACCCACTTTTCTTCCATCCATCTGCCCATCCATCCATCCATCTGCCCATCCATCCATCCATCCACCCACCCATCTATTCTTCCATCCATCTACTCATCCATCCATCTATCTGTCCATCCATCCATCCATCCATCCATCCATCCATCCATCCATTCCTCCATTCATCTGTCCATCCATTCATCTGTCCATCCATCCATCCATCCATCCATCCATCCATCCATCCATCCATCAAGCATGTTATGGAATCTACCAGGTGTTTAGTGCTAGCCTGGGACAACAAAGATGAATAGGTCTTTCAAGGACCTTCCTGTTTAAAGTGTGAAGTCAGACATATAAACCAACGGTCTCATATAAATACCCTTGGCACTAAGTTAGAAGTGTGTTCAAGTAGAGAGGCAGCCAGAGGAGGGAGGAGCAATGCTGTCTGTGGCACTGCAGGAAGGTTTTGTGGTAAAATTGATTTTGTGTTGAGTTTTTGGGAAAAAAAATCCAAGGGATTATGCTATAGGAGATTGGACTTTATGCTTCTTTGTAATTTCACAGTGATGGGAGCCACTGAAGAATTTAAAACTGAGAGGAGGAAAGTCATTTTGCATTTTAGAAAAAAACTGTGGAGGAAGACTTCATCTCTACGCATCTCACTCTTCTCATCTGTAAGAAGTAGATAATACCTACTCCTCTTGCTCGTGGGTTTGTTTGAGTTGGAGCTGGGCACAGTGGCACATGCTTGCAGTACCAGCTATTCAAGAGGCTGAAGCAGGAGGGTCTCTTGAGCCTAGGAATTCAAGGTCAGCTTTGGCAACATAGCAAAACACTGTTGTAAAAAATTAAAAAATGTGATTGAAGTAACTAATACTTCCTCTCTACTTCCTAAGCACTTTAACTCTCAGTAGTCACGAAGGCCATTATTGCTGTTTTTTCCATTTTAGAGACTGGGATAGTTACAGAGACTGAACATCTGACCTAAGGACCTAGACTGGTGGCACAGCCAGGATTTGAACCCGGGTCTCTGAGGTCTTGGGATCCCCGGCCCACAGCCGCTGGGCAGAGCTGCGAAGATCTTGAAAGTTCTTGGCATCTGCTCCTCACTTCTCACCTACAATATTGTGGCTGGTGACTGCATGTTCCAGCCAATAACCTTAGCAAAGGTTGTTCATGTATTGGGAAGATTTTAGCAATAGCAAACAAGTGTGCTGTTATTTACAGCTATTTAATCTTCGTCTTTAATCATGTGGTCTTTTATCATTAAACAGAACCAAATTTACGGAGTAGAATATATGACTTCAATTCTTTTGTACTAACAGGGTGTTACGGACAGTGTATGTTTCTATGGGCGTGTACATAAATCTTCCTTCTGATGTTAACAGAAAATCAATTGTGGCTCTGACTCCATCCTTTTGGAGAGTGCCTTTGAAGATCCATAATAATGAGTAGGTAAAAGTGAAATTGAAGAGGATGTAATGAGGTGGATTGGTGCAGGGGAGAGATCTTGAATGGGGTTGGCTTATTAAGAGGAGTTGCCAAAAAGCAGAATAGACAAAGGAAGGCAAGTAAACTTCCAGAAGTTCACACACGGGCAGTTGGGATCCAAAGGCAAATGAACTTTCTCTGGTGAAAATATTTTCTGCGTACTGGGTTACTACAGGCTGAAGAGACCCACCAGCCATGAATGGGTGTCTTTAAGTATTGCTGCTTGAAAATTCAGGAGGCTCAAGGATAATAATTAAAATAAAATGTCATTCCATGTCCTGGCCTGTGTTCCGTGTGCCAAGAAACGGTCCTGAAAAATGCCAGGGTTATGCTTTCTGTGGCTTGAGAGGAGAGTTTTGATCAGCCTTCAGCTGCTCATAAAAAATAAATACCGCTGTGTTCTTATATGGACTCTTTTTGGAAGATCTTTTAGAGTTGACTTCAGCTGAAATTTCACCTTAGTTTTAAGAAAGGACTGGGGGGGAGGAGGAAAAGAAAAGCTGTACCATACTTAAGACATTAGGCATGTCATGCCAGAATAAAATAATGGAATCATAAAGAGAAAATGCTCCATTGAGATAAAAGAGCTGTCCTTTATAGTCACTGCCTAAGTGTAATTCACCCGCTCTTTGTAGGTTATGCTTTAATGGGAAGGAATATGAAGGGGATGAGAAAGAATTTCTTCATTAAATAGAAGAGCATTGCAAAAAATGTATCCCCTATTGCAACAGCTGTTTTAGATGAGCAAATTCTGGGACGTGGATGAAAATCTATCCCCTGAGATTCCGCTGCCTGGCATGTGGGGAGAATGGAGTAAACACTAGAGGAGAGGAGCCATGGAGAGACCTAACCTCGGGGCACCGTGTGAGAGTTAGCGGGTGTCACTGCCCCACCCGGTTCTCCAACTTGGGTGTGCATTGGAATCACCAGGGGAGTTTGGGGAAGCGTGGTGCCTAACTGCCCACACACCAAGAAATTAGGTCTTAATTGGTCTAGGATATGGCCAAGGCATGGGGATTTAAAAAAACTCCCCAGGGGATTTTAATGAACAGGAAAATTTGAGAAGCACTTGCTCGAAATATACTAATTTCTTTCTTTCCATGTGTTATTTGCAGTAAGGACCAATTGCTAGAGGGGATTAGGTGGGAAGCCTTATCCTACATATGCTAGAAGAATCTGGAGCAAAAGCCTTTAAGGACAGATTCAGACTGGGATTGGTTGGGTAGCTTCCTCTCTCGAAAGGGTAAACAATAAAGTTGCAGTGTCTTCTTCAAAAATGAGTCCTGAAATTTTCCCTCCAAATCATAGAGAAAGCAACAAGTATAGATATACCTCAGAAATATGGTAGGTTTTGTTCCAAGACCATCCCAACAAAGAGAGCAATGTGACAAAGTGGGTTGTCGCCGCCCGCGGCAACAATTGCGCAGGTATTTATCGGAGGGGCCTGGAAATAAACTATTTTTCCTATATTCACTAATTTATAGAGGAAGAGAGACTTTGAGAGAAAGATAGACTTTGCTTAGAGGAAGAGAAACTTTGCTTATCAGGAACAGAGACTTTGCTTAGAGGAAGAGAAACTTTGCTTATCAGGAAGAGAAACTTTGCTTAGAGAGAAAGTTTTAGAGAAAGAGAGGCTTCTACGCTTATCAGAGATCTATTTCTTCTTAGTTCTGCTGCTTCTTCTTAAAGGTGTGTCCTGCATCCTGTGAACTAAGGGTGCGTCTATCTGAGGTGCTTCTTAGTGATGCGTCCCACATACTGCGATCTACCTATCTGTGATCTAGAGGTGTGTTCTCAATTCTCCGCTCTGTGATCTGCCTTCCGCCCGCTGCCTGCTGCTTCTCTCTGTGAGCTGCTTCTCTCTGCTTGCTGCCTTTTCTTCTTCCTTTCTGCTAGTGGCTTCTACTCCGCTTCTTTCTGCTAGCTGCTGCTCTTACTCTTGCACCCCTGCCCACTGCCCGCTTATATTCCCTCCAGGAAGTGGAGAGCGGGGCCACGCCAGTTGGAATCAGGCGAGGAGCCAGCTGCCCCATCACGGCAAGGGTTAAAATGAGCAGGCCCAAGCAGGCGCGCTAGGGAACACCTGTGCACGTGTTGTGCGCCTGGACTTAACTGAATACGGCCAGTGATAAATCACCTGAGTGCGCTTATGTTGATTAACCTCCTCACTGCCGATGCCGTTCTGGCTGGCACAGCCCCCAACAGTGGGTCCCATGAATTTTTTGGTTTTTCAGTACCTATAAAAGTCTGTGTGCATTATAGCATATGTCTAAAAAATGTACATGCCTTAGTTTAAAAATATTGCCAAAAATGCTGATAATCATCTAAGCTTTCAGCAATAATAAACTTTTTGCTGGTGAAGTCTTCCCAGGACGCTGATGACTGCCGATCAGGGTGTTGGTGGCTGAAGGTTATGGTATCTGTGGCAATTTCTTAAAAAGAAGACAACAGTGACGTCAGCTGCATCAATGGACGCCTCCTGCTTTGCTTTCTTCCGTTCCTGTGCTGGCCGGAGGAGCACTTCTACTTTCCTTTAAGAGCAACTTGGCCACCTGGCCTAGCTTTAGACCCATCTCCATTTCAGTGTAACTATCTCACCAAATTAAGTCATTTATAATTTTTTATTTAAAGTGAGAGACATGTGGCTTCCGCTCGAACACTGAGAGGCTGCCGTAAGGTTATTCAATGGCCGAAGTTCAGTGTTGTTGTGTCTCAGGGACTAGGGAGACCTGAGAGAGGGAGAGAAGTGTGGGAGCAGTTGGTCGGTAGAGCAGTCAGACCACACAAGCATCTCTTGATTAAGTCCACCGTCTTATATGGGTGCAGTTCATGGTACCCCCCCAAAATAATGATAACCTCAAAGATAACCAATCAACTCACCATAATAAATATAATAATAATGAAAAGTTTTGAAATAATGAAAATATGAAAAATTATAATGAAATAAGTGGGCATACTCTGCTGGACAACAGTCCTGGGGCCTTGCTCCATGCAGCGGTGCTACAAGCCTTTAGTGTGTAAAAAAAATGCACCTTCTGTAAAGCACAGTAAAAGGAGGCATGTCTCTATTTTCTATGGGAATTCCATAGTAGGAAAAAAGAAAATAACTACATCCAATGCAGGCAAATTCTGAGTATAGGGATGTCTTGGGGGATGTGAGGCTGGATGATAATTTGCTACTTGTAAACAAACAAACAAACAAAAAACTCTAAAAACCAACACAACTAGATAAAGAAGAAACAAAAGAGGAAGAAGGAAAGAACGAAAATAAATAATGCCAGATTCTTGATGACAGATCAGACTGTCAGGACCGCATATTCCAATTTATGTGCATGTGTAACTCTTTCCTTTTCAGAATTTCCAGGGAACACCAGATAGTAGCTATAAGATAGATAAGAAGAAACATGGCTTTTAGTCAGTACTTTGCTAACAATAAGCTTTGACCTTAAATAATTCACTTGGCTTTAATGAGACTGGTTTGTAAAACAAGAGGAATTCTGTTCCTGCAACCCTCCTGTCCAAAATAAGATATGCTCTGGTAAAGGACATTGAGTTTCTTGCAAGGTGTTCTTCCTTGGCTGGTATGTCAGTCTGGGGTGAGTTAGAGTGAGTGTCTTCACTTGCACACCGACATTTATGAAGTGACCGTGCTGGCCCATAGTGATGCCCATGACTAAAAGGTCAGAAATAAAGTCAGAAGTCATTGGAGACAGAGGGGTGGGGAATCCAGGTGGATCCAAGCCCCAAGGCAGGTTTGGGCAGCATGTCTTGAAATGAAGTACCCACAAGTCTCCTAGAGATGTTGTTAAAGTGCAGATCGGGACCAGGGTGGGGCCCGAGGGAGTCAGCTGTCACTGATGATGTGGCCCTGGATCACACTTGGAGGGGCCAGGCTGTGTGGACCATCTGCTGGTGTTAATGCTCATTGCCAGGCAGCTGGGGTGGAGGGCAGGTGTGAAGGGAGGTCTGTAGCTTGCCTCTGTGCATGGCAGAAATGGAGCCAAAGGATAATAATAATAATAATAAATTGGCCTTGAGTTTATGTGGCCCCACGCAACATGGTGTCATTTGTGTCTATTTACCCTTTTTGTGGAGACTACTTTCTACATACTTCCCCTCCTCCGTGTGGCCTTTGGGAGAGCCTCGGTGTAAAACATTTAGCTTTGTTCCTATCAATATTTTCCCCATTTTTATTGAATCTGGCACGTTAACCTCCTACCTTTCTCTATGAGTCAGTTTATCTCTCAAGGCTGGGTTACTGATCCTGTTTATCTGGTACCTACAATAGTTTTTTTTTTTTTTTTTTTTTTAAAGAAAACATCTCTAGATAAGTGGTAGAATTTTATTCAAAATAATCATTGGATTGACCTCACTGGGTGATCAGTGTTGATTAGACGTAGGGCGAAGCCCACTTGCCAACACCATCATAAATAGGATCCTCTGATTCTGTTGTTTGTCCAACAGATAGATTTTGGTTTTACTGCTCTAAATCAGTGGCTATGTTGTGTTTTCCTGACCATTTTGTAATGTTCTCAAACATTATTTAAGCTTTGTAAAGTTTAAGAATAGATGTAGTTTTATGTGTTCTAATTTAAACAGAGTTTGGAGAGGGAAGAGGGTTTTAAAAAATAGGGTTGTGACATGTTTATTATAAACATGTGAAGATGGAACTGCTGGTGATGCTGGTGTGTATATTGTACCTTGTCAACAAGAAGGCTTCTACATTTGTGCATTTAACATGGCAATTTCCTTCTTTAAAAAAAAAATTAGAACTGATGGTGTTGCTTGGAAAATGCACACACATTCTGGTTTAAAATAGTCCGCCATACTAGGCTTCCTCCGAAAGCTTCCATGGTTTTCTCTTAGAACTGCAGACCTTTGGAAATGGAGCTGTTTTTCACCAGGCATTCCTCATTCCCCAAGCCAGTGGTTCCCCAATATCGGCATGTTTCAGAATCACCTGGAAGGCTTCATAACCTTTGCTGGGCTCCACCACCAGAATTTCTGATTTAGGAGGTAGGGGTAGGATCCTCCAAAACTTCTTTCTGTCTCAAGTTCCTGATGCGACTGGTTTAGTTGTCACACTTTGAGAACCACCGCAGCTTAAGCCCTTGATAAGTGTGGTCTGGAACCAGCAGTGTAGGTGTCATGGTGCCTGGCAGATGCCTCACCTGGGAAGTTGTCAGAAATGCAGAATCTTAAGCTCCAATCCAGACCCCTTGAATCAGAATCTGCATTTTGTCCAGATTCCCTATGTGATTTTATTTGCATGTTAAAGTTTGAGAAATGTGCTTTAAGTTGCTTGCAGTATCCTAAATTATCTGATGATAGTGTTGAGATTTTACAAGGTCCATGGAAAGAGAAAAGAGAAAGTCCTAAAGAAATTAGAACTCGCAGGCACTTAAGATAATCTTTCAGACAGCATCTTCCCTGGCAAGCTGCAGTCAACCTGGCCAGATTTGAACTTGCTTGGATGAATTCCATTCTGTACCATTCAAAAAGTAATTTTCCATTGGTTCCTTAATTCTAGAGAAAAAGAAGTGTATTTACTTAAAACCTCTGTAAAGCATTATAAAATTACCAATTGTTTATCATAAAGAAGGGAGCTCAAATAATCAGATCTATTCATTGATGTTCTGCTCACACGTTTTCTAAGTACACAAGACACAGTGGCAGGCATATGAGCCTGTGGACCCTTCATTCTGAGGGCTACTCCACTGAAAATCTTCCCTGCCTTTCTCTGCAGTCGTGAAACCTGAAGGCCATAATAAATCCTGCAGTATCGTGTATTAGTGACAAACATTTGGAATCATTAGGTGTTGCTTACTTAAAAGCGGAAAGCAGTGTCTAACTGAAAAATACATTTTTTACCCCAATTCCAGTGAAAAAAGGAGTGGGGAGACAGAAGCAGTACAGAAAGACAGTAAGTGCACCCAGACTCTGCAACTGTGTTGCTACAACATTTTTACACTCCTCTTAGTTCTGTGCCCAGGATAAGCAAAACCAAAATCTAGACAGGGTATCTTCTTGTGGTATCTATTTAACCTAAAGACGTGTGGGGTGAAAATGTGAAGCATCACTGGTGGTTAATATTAACCATTGTTATACGTTAAATAAATGAGAGATCATTTATGGAAGTTACATGTATATGATGTTTAGGATATAGCATGCAACAAAGAAATTTGGGGTTTGTCGCTAAAAACTTATGGGTCCTATCTGCAGACCCTTTACACGTTTATTACTTTTATTCTGCAGAGATACCTTGTAGAAAGGTATTTAAGAAGGTATCTGGTAGTTTTTTTTTTTTAAAGAATAGCTTTATTGAGGTATGATTGATGTAGAATATATGGCACACAGAGTGGCCAGTTTGGTAAGTCTCAATATATGCATACACATAATGAATCCAACATAACAATCAAGGTAATGACGATCTCTGTCACCCGTGTTGAATACAATTTTGTAAAAGGCTGCTGATGTGGCACCTGCACTGGCTCCCACAGACCAAACCCATATAGAACTTAATCACAGTAACTGAGCTCTGTGTGGTTGCAGGACGCCCCAGAGCCAATTAAGTGAGCTGTAGCAATTGACTGGTTTGGCCAGTGAGTCGCTCCTATAACTGCTGTTTGATCACGTTGTTGGTTAGCGTTTTCAGAACCTGCCCCGGCTCTGGGAGCTGGCTGACTCACAAATTGTTTTATTTTGCTTTGCTCAAATAAACTCTACTCAATTTGATTTGGCTGAGGAATTTTCCTTTTCACACCTGCAGAAGCTTCTTCATTCCCCTTTGTAATCTCTCCTTTCGTTCCTTTCCACCCTCTAACAAGTGGGCTGGTGACCTCTAATCTGCCTCTGTCACTGTAGATTACTTTGCAGTGTCTAGAATGTTACATAAATAGAATCACATAGCGTGTACTTTTCTGAGTGGGGTGTGAATAGCTTCTTTCATTCAGCATAATTATTTTAAGATTTCTCCATGTTTTCACATGCATTAACACTTCCATCCTCTTTATTGGTAAGTGGTATTCCATTGCATAGGCATATCACACTTGGTCCATTCACATTTTGATGGACATTTGAATTGTTTCCAGCTTATGGCTATCACAAATAAAGCTGCTGTGAACATTTGTGTACAGATTTCTGCATGGACATATGCTTCCATTTCTTTTGGGGAAAAAAAAAACAAGATTTGGAATGACTGAGCCATTTCATAGGCATATGCTTAACTATTTTAGAAGCTACCGAATGTTTCCTAAAGAATTTTTACCATTTTACATTCTCACCAGCAGTGCATGAGAGTTCCAGTTGCTTCACAGCCTTGCCCAAACCTGGTATGATTAATCATTTTAAAGTTTAACCATTGTAATAAGTGTGCAGTGGTAGCATATCATTAGAGATTTGATGGACATTTCCATAACTAATGGATGACTATTATCCTTCAGCATAATTTCATGTTTTTATTTGCCATTAATATCTCTTCTTGGTAAAGTGCCTGTTCAAGTATTTGTCCCATTAGGTTGTTGGCATGGTTATTCACTCATTATTGAGTTTTGAGAGTGTTTTTATATTTTAGGTATGTTTTTTATCAGACCTCGGATATGCCAATATTTTATCCCAGTATATGAATTATCTTTTCATTCTATAAGCTATGTCTTTCCAAGAGTGGATGTTGTTCATTTGGAATTCCAATTACCTATTTTTTCTTCTTTTATGGGTTGCACTTTCAGTGTTTTGTGTACAACGTATTTGCCTAACATAAGGTTGCAAAAATTTTTCCCTATGTTTTCATTTAAAAGTTTTATACTTTTACATTTAGATCCAAGGTTCGCTTTGAACTAAGTTTTGTTTTATAAATGATTCAAAGTATGTATTGAAGTTTTGTTGTGTCTTTTTGGTTTTTTTACACATGGTTTTCAAATTGTTACAGAACCATTGTCATAAAAACTCCCTTTCTCTACTAAATTACTTTGTCCCTTTGTTTAAAATAAATTAACCACATTATGTGAGTCTGTATCTGGATTCTCTGTTTGGCTGCATTGATCTAGTTGTCTATCTTGATGTCAATACCACACTGTCTCAATTGCTATAGTGTTATAATAAATCTTAGAGTTATGTAGTATAAGTCCTCCAACTTTGTTGTTTTTGAAAGTTGTTTGGATTATTCTGGATTCTTTATACTAACATACGAATTGTTAATCAACATGGCAACTGCTAGAAAAAAATTCTGAGATTGTGATTGGGATTACTTTGCATCTTTACATCAATTTGAGGAGAATTAATATCTTAATGATATTGAATCTTCCTATTCATGAACGTGGTATATCACTCTGCTTATTTGTATCCTTAAATTCTCTCAGTAATGTTGTATAGTTTTATCATACAGGTCTTTTACATCTTTCGTCAGATTTCAATTTTTTTAATTGTACTTTTAATTTCAATTTCTGATTTTTTTTGCCAAGATGTAGAAATGCAATTGCATTTACATATTGACATTGTATCTTGCAATCTTGCTGAGCTTACTTATTAGTTCTAAGATTTTTTTCTATAGTTTTTTTTTAATTTTCTATAAGATGATGGCATAATGTGCTTTATTTCTTTTCTAATCTGATCACTTTTATTGATTTTCTTTTCTTATGTCTACATAAGGGCATGACTAGAGTCTCCAATACAGTTTGTACATGGAAATGAGAGAGTAGAAAACCTTGCCTTTGTTCTGATCTTGGGGGAAAAACAGTCAGTTTTTCATTATACACTAAATATGATAAATTCTGGTAGTGCTTTTTTCTTGAAGGTGTTCTTTATCAAGTTGAAGAAGTTCGGTTCCTAGTTTGCTAACAGATTTTAGCTAGAGTGTTGGATTTTGTCAAGTGTTTTTTCTATGCCTATTGAGATGATCATATGGCTGCATTTTAGTTGTTACTGGGGTGAATTATATTGATCTCTCTGGTTTTATTTTTTGTTTTGGGCACTAGGTTTGAACCCAGGGGCACTTTACCACTGAGCTACATCCCCAGTGCTTTTTTATTTTTTGTTTTGAGGCAGGGTCTTGCTAAGGTGCTGAGGATCTCACCAAGTGACTGAGGCTGACCTTGAACTTGGGATTCTCCTGCTCCAGTTTCCCAGGTAGCTAGGATTACAAGTGTGTGGCACCACACTCAGCTATGTTGATTTTTCTAGTATTAAATCAACCCTGTATTCCTGGAATAAACCCCACTTGGTCAAATATAATCTTTTAAATTTATTGTGAGATTTGGTTTGTTAAGCTCTTAGTTAACATTTTTTGCATGTATGTCCATGAGGGATGCTGATCTTTCCTTGTATATCTTTGGTTTTAGTATTGTAGTGATCCTAGAATCACAGAAAAAAGTGGAAAACATTCTGTCCTTTTCAATTTCCTGGAAGCATTTGTATAGAATTATCACTATTATTGTTCTTAAATGTTTGGTAGAATTCATCACTGAAACTATCTGGGCCTGGAGAATTCTTTGTTGGAAGATTTTTACCTACGAATTCAATTTCTTTAATAGTTTTAAGCCTATTTAGATAATCTGTTTCTTTTATTGATTGATCTTTGTTAGTTTGTATCTTTCAGGGAATTTGTCAACTTAATTTAAATCATTAAATTTATTGGCATAAAGTTATTCTTAAGGTCCTTTTATTGTACTTTAAATAACTATCAACATTACCTTTAACATTCCTGATAACTGTAGTTTCTCTCCTTCTTTCCCTAATAATGCTGATTACAGATTTATTAATCTTCTCAAAGGATCACTTTTTTTGTGTGTGGTGCTGGGAATTGAACCCAGGGCCTTGTGCACGTGAGGCAAGTACTCTACCAACTGAGCTATATCCCCAGCCCCAAGGATCACCTTTTGATTTCACTGTTTCCTCCTATTTTTTTTGTTTTGTATTTAATTGATTTTCATTCTACGGTTTCCTTTCTTCTGTTTGTTTTGGCTTTCATTCACTCTTTCTCATTTCTTAAGGTGGAAGAAGCTGAAATTATTTGATTTAAATCTTTCTTCTTTGTGACTAAAGTTTTTAATGTTTTAGATTTTCTTCTAAACTGCTTTAGCAGTGCCCCACAAAATTTATGGTTTTATGTTTTCACTTTCATCCAGTTGAAAATGTTTTTGGATTTTCATTTTAGTTTCTTCATTGACTATGGATTATCCAGAGGTTTGTCACAGTAGTCCCCAGTCATCTGCAGCTTCACCGTCCACAGTTTCAGTTACCTACCATCATTCCTGGTCTGAAAATATTTAATAGTAAATTCCAGAAATAAATGATTCGTAAGTTTAAAATCACATGCTTTTTTAAGTAGCATGGTGAAATCTTGTGCACCTAGCTCTATCTGACCTGGTGCTTGGATCATCCCTGTGTCCAACATATTCACATTGTGTATTCTACCTCCCTATAGTTACTCAGTAGCTGTCCCCACTGTTGAGACAAGTTGAAGTACTGCACTGCTTGTGTTCATCTTATTTTGTTCAATTTTGTTCACATCTTACTATGTTCAATATTATTTTACTCAATAATAGTCCCCAAACATAAGAATACAGATGCTGACAATTCAGATAGGCCAATGGAAAGCTATAAAGTGCTTTCTCTAAGTGAAAAGGTGCAAGTTTTCAACTTAATATAGAAAGAAAAAAATTAGATATTAAGGTTGCTAAGATCTACAGACAGTACAAGAAGCTACTGAGACAAAGAATGAGAGACCACATTCACATTACTTTTATTACAGTATATTATTATGATCATTCTATTTTATCTTTAGTTGTTGTTTATTTTATACTGTGCCTAATTTAGAAATTAAATTCTGTCAGAGATGTATATGTACAGGAAAAAAACAGGTTCTTAGGGTTCCATACTTCTGTTGCTTCAGGGATTCACTGGGGAACTTGGAATGTATCCCCCTCCCCCCCACCAGATACAGGGAAACTACTGTATTTTTCTTTCAAATATGTGGAAATTTTCCAGATATCATTGTTATTGATTTCTAATTTAATTTTGTTGTGGTCAGAGAACATACTTTGCAGAACTTGAATACTTTTACATTTATTGATGCATGTTTTATAGTCTAGAATGTGGTCTATCTTGGTAATTGTTCCATAGGTCCTTTAAGATGTAATCTTGTGTTGTTGAGTGTGTTGTTTTTGACATGAGATAAATTTAGTTATAGTGTTGTTTAACCTTTCTGTATCCTAACTGACTTTTCTGTCTAGTTTTCTCTCAATTATCGAGAGGTGGTTGTTAAAGTCTTAGACCAAAATTGTGGACTTTTCTGTTTTTCCTTGCAATTCTATTGCTTTTCTTCATGTATTTTGGAACCTCTCTTGTTAAGTATCTAAATATTTGGAGTTGTTCTGTTCTTTGCATTATTTGGCTCCCTCTATTATTATTAAATTACCCTCTTTACTGTGGTAATGTTCTTTGATCTGAAATCTACTTTGATATGAATGAAGCCACTCTACCTTTCTTTACTGATGTTAGTATGGTATATCATCTTCCATCATTTTACTTTTAACCTAGTTGTGGCCGTATACTTAAAATGGCTTTCTTGTAAGCAACATATGGTTTGGTCTCATGTTTCTGTCCCATCTGACAATCTGTCTTCTAATTGGGCTATTTAGGTCACTTGTGTGTAATATGATTATTGATTTGATTTGGTTTAAACTATCCACTTTGTTAATTATTTTATGACAGTCTGTTCTTTATTATTGTTTTCTTTTTTCTGCCTCCTTGTGGATTGAGTATTATTTTCTGACTCATCTTCTTAATAGTCATATTTCTCTTATTTATCATTTTAATGAACATAAAAATAATATTATTTTAGTAGTGGCTTTCCCATTTGTAGTAAACATCTCTTACTTATCAGTGTCTACCTTCCAGTGATATTATACTAATTATAAGAATCTTTAAAGAATACATAACCATTTCTTTCCTCTTGGCCTTTGTGCTATGCTGTCATGTTTTACTTCTCAGTTCCTTATTAACCCCGCCACCCATTGCCATTATTTTTATTTCAACAGTTAATTATCTTTTAGGGAAACTTAAATTGTAAGGGAAAAAAAGGCCTTTTACATTAACCTACATAGTTATTTTGTTATTCATCCTTCCATTATTATAATAAAATACCTGAGATAATTACTTATAAAGAGATAAGGTTATTTTGGTTCACAGTTTTGAAGGTTTCAGTCCATGATTAACAGGCCCTATTTCTTTGGACCTGTGTTAAGGCAGCATATCATGGAAGTAGCAGGTGGTAGAGCAGAGCACTCACCTCATGGTCAGGGAAAAATAGGAAGAGAGAAGAATCCTACAGTCCCTTTTGGAGCACACTTTCAATGACCTACCCACTTTCTACTAGATCCCACCTATTAATGGTTTCACTGCCTCTAGTAGCACCTCCCTGGAGATCAGACTTTTAATACATAGGCCTTTGGGTGAACACCTAAAATCCAAACTATAGCAGTTATCATTTTGGTGCTTTTTATTCTTTCATCTATATTCATATTTCCATCTAGTAGTACATTCTCTCTGCCTGACGGACTTCCTTCAGTGTTTCTTATAGTGCAGGTCAGCTGGTGATGAATTCTTTTAACTTTTTGAAAAAAGAAAGTCTTTTTTCACTTTTGAAAACTATCTTCAGTGGGTATAAAATGCTAATTTGACTTTTTTTTTTTCAGTACTTTAAACATACAGCTCCATTGCCTTCTAATTTGCATAGTTTCTTATAGGAAATCTGCAGTCATCTTTGCCTTTGGTCTTCTGTGCACAATGCGTTTTCTACCCCTTGGTGCATTCACCCTGTTTTGTTTTTAAAATCTTTTTCTGAAGTTTGTTTATGATATGACTTGGTGTGGTATTCTTTGTATGTGTTGCTCGGTGTTTACTGAGTTTCTTAAACATGAAAAGGTATGTCTTTAACCAAATTTGGGGAGTTTGTGTTTGTTATTTATTCAAATAATCTTAAAGCCTCATTATTTTTTCTCTTCTTTCTCTTCTTCTCTACTCTCAGACTTTAATAGCTATATGCTGATCAGTCTCACAGGTCCCCAAGGTTCTAATATATATATATTTTTTATTCTTTCTTTCTCTATGCTTTACAGGTTGGATAATTCTTTGTTTTGTCTTCGAGGTCATAGATTCTTTTGTCCTTTCCATTCTTTTCTGAACCACATTCAGAAAAATTTTTAAATTTTTTTTTATATTTTAATAAGAGTTTCTGATCAGTTGTTCATTATGAACATTCTTTCTTTTATGTCATTTGCATAATGTTTTCGTTTCCATAAAATATCATGTGCATAGAATAACATATGCATAGCTTTGATGGGCCTTTAAATTATGATGTCTTTAAATTATTATGTTAACTATGATGTCAGAGTCATCTCAAGATCAATCTTTTTGATTGCCTTTGACTTTGATTTTTCTTCCTTTTCTTTTTTTACATTTTAAATCTTTATTAATTTGACAGGTGAAAAGAGACAATTCCTGTTGCTTTGTTTTGTGTATTCTGATTACCAGTCCTTAAAATTGCTTAATTGTATTTTTAAAATATTTTTTCCTGCAAATGTTCTTTCATGACTTTGTTCCAAACTGCTTGGTTCAGAATATTCCATTTTTGCTATGTTTGTTGAAGATAGTTGTTCCATGTTCAAAATTGTCCATGGATATTTGAAGAAAACACATTCTTTTATCTAAGATGCAAATTTTACATTGTTGCTTAAACTATGTGCATATTGATTGGTTAAAAATGTCTCCAGAGATTTTGCTTTTACAAATCCCTTTTCTAAAGTCTAATGGGTTTTGCTCTGCAACCTTTTGACATAGTCATGTTTGCAGTATTAAACATCCATGAGATCCTAGAAAGAAACAGATGGCTCACTCAGAGGGTAGTTTAAGGAAAGACTCTATACACAAGTGTGGTTTGGAGGGAAACCACAGGCAGTGATGAAGCATCAGGGGATATGAATAGCAGGGGTACGTCATCTTCCTTGGACTGGAAGGAGGAAGGAATGAGAGCAGATGTGGAGCCTGGAAAGAAGGAGGCCCATGGATGGATTTCTCCACAGGAACTGTAACCTTGAGGAAGGGGCACCAACCTGACATACTGCTAGGGAACTAAGCCCATCAGCCTGTATCCAACCTCCCCTGCTGGTGTACCCTGTTAGCCAAACCCTAGTGGAAACAGAGGGCAGGGCAGCTGTCAATAAGGGCCCTACAGGTCAACCTCCTGGAGCACTGAGGAGATGGAGAAGGTGGATCTGGAGGGGAGCATGGAAGGTGTCCAGCACAGAGGTCCAATCTGTTAGGAAGTCCCCATGTATTCGAACTCTGATAAATGGAAACAGATCTTTTTGTGATTCTCTTTGTCTTTAATCCTGCTATTTCTGATTTCTTTTATTTTTTTTAATCTTTAGACTCATAATTTCTAATTCATTTAAGTTGTTTATTTTTTAAAATTTTTTATTTGTTCTAATTAGTTATACATGATAGTAGAATGCATTTATGCACCTTGATAAATCATACATAAATGGAGTGTAATTTCTCACTTTTCTGATTGTACATATTGTAGGATCACATTGGTCATGTAGTCATATATGTACATGAGGTAATAATGTCTGTTTCACTCTACTATCCTTTCTACCCCCAGGTCTCTTCCCCTCCCTTCACTCTCCTCTATCTAATCTAAAGTAACTCTCTTCTTCCCTAGCCTCTCCTACACCATTGTGAATTAGCATCCACATATCAGAGAAAACATTCAGCCGTGGTTTTTTCGGTTTGGCTTATTTCACTTAGCATGATATTCTTCAACTCTGTCCATTTACCAGCAAATTCCATTTCATTTTTCTTTAAAGCTGAGTAATATTCCATCATATATATATGTGTGTGTGTATGTATATATACACACACACATATATATATCACATTTTATACACACACATATATATATATATACATGTATATCACAAGTGTGATATACATATATCACATTTTCTTTATCCATTCATCTGTTGAAGGATGCCTAGGTTGGTTCCATAGTTTACTGAGTTGAGCTGGTATAAATATTGATGTAACTGCATCATTGTAGTACACAGATTTTAAGTCCTTTGGGTATAAACCAAGGAGTGGGATAGCTGGGACAAATGGTGGTTCCATTCCAAGTTTTCTGAGGAATCTCGTTTCCATAGTGGTTGCACCAATTTGCATTCCCACCAGCAGTGTATGATTGAACCTTTTTCCCCACATCCTCGTGCCTTTGACTTTTCTTTTGAGAACAGACTTTATTTTCACAGCCCTGTCTCCAGTTTTCTAGCTTCCCAGAACAGATGCATGTCACCTCAGCACAACTCTCAGCATGTACCACAAACACTCGGGACATCAGGACATAAACAATGTGGCTTGCTTTCCTTTCGATATTGGGATCCCTGGCTTGTATCTGGAGCACCCACAGGTATTCATGCTGGGGCTCAGTCTATCTGTCTGACCTCAGTTCCTCCCCATCCCTCCAACTTGACTCTTTCCTCCAGCTCTCTGGCCCACTTTCTTCCTGTGAGCAGACCTGTCTTGCTCATTCACACCTCCATAGATGAGTGTTTATGAAGAACCCATTCTTTAAGGCTCACTTCCCATTCCCAATTTCTTTCTTACATGAATAATCCTCCCTGATCATTAGTTGTTGAAAGTAATCTTTCCTGATGCTGATTTCTTTTATTTCTGTTTTAAAATTAGTTAATATGGTGTCCTTGCAAGTAACAGAGGCCCCTTCAAACAAACTTAGTTTTTTTAGGCACGGCTGGGAGGGAGAAAGGAGAACCTAGTTATAAGGATACTTGGATGTCTGACATTGTTTTCCATTCTCTAAATTGCATATTCCCAAGAAAGATAATCTGACTGACTAGCTTGAATCAGGTGTGTACCCCTCCTCCAGTCCCCTCTTCCAGTCAGCCATAGGGGAACAGGGTCACATGATTGTAAACATGGCAGCCTGGTATAGGGAGTTCAGGGGATTGAGAGATGATCAAAGAAAAAGACATGACTGGAAAGTGGCAGGAGTATATAAAAACTGTGTTAGATGACACTTTGGTAGATTTGTAGACTTGCAGGTGAGACAGTCCTTCAGAGCAAGAGTCTGTAAAAGGTCAGAGGAGGAGGAGGTCAAGGGAATTCCCAGGGGAGGGGAACCACTGAGGGGGCTTCCATGTGTCCAGATCATGTCTAGGTAATGTCTGTCACTCAGCAGCATGGCAGGGCATCCCTGGGACAGATTGCTCCAAAGGCAGTTGTTGCTTAGGGTTTTATAACCACAAAGTCTCTATCTTGTCCCTGGCCAGCCAATGCTGGTTGTAGTTTTGTGGAGCATACAAAATGGGCTCTAAATGGTTAGGAATCTGCTTGTTTTGGCTATTGAAAAAATTGCCAAAAAATGTTGGGTTTGTAAAAATTTAACCAGCTGGGTTTTGAGCTAACAGGTTTCAGCTTTCAGCAAAGAAATACATAACTTAGGGGCCTATATACATGAGTGGACTTTGGCTCTTATATGCAACACTCAGATTCTCCCTGAGTGTTGGTGGACTTTGCTGTCAGGGACAGGAATTGAAAGCAGAAAGCAGTTTCCAAAGAAGGTAGAGCTTCAGCAATTTTTCCTCCAGCCCTCACCACGTGGTCTAGGCTCTGTATCCCTTGGTGAGCACAGGTCTCCTGTTTTTATGTCAATGTTTCCTAAAGTGACTCATTCATTAATTGTAAAATTGCAGTTGTTGAGTGAATAGATGGATGGAGAGTGTGTTTCTCCTCTCTGGAATGCCCTGCACCTGTCTATGATCCCCTCATGCTTGGTTATCTCCCTACAGCAGTTTCCCTGACTGCTCTTCATCTCTTTCTCCATATCACCCCTTTGGCACCTGCCATCCTAAATGGCCTTACTGACATGGTAAACTTCTGAAAGGCATGGGATGTGAACTCCATTTCTTTAACATTTCACATCTCTAGGGGCCTTGTTCTTACCTGAGGAGTGGGGAACGTGAGCCCCTTTGGTTGGGGGACATGAAAGGTGGGAGAACCTGGTCTTCAGCTGGAGTAGGAGAAGCAATCTAGAACTGCAGACATTGAAATTGCAGGCTTGGTGGTGGCCAAGAAGATGACCAAAGGTGACCAGTCCTGGAGAGAGCACAAGTCAGTCCCTGGGAGAGTGGAGGAGAGAAGCCCAGGTCTTAGACCAGATGCGTCAAGGTGAACAGTTCAGTTCAGGGGTTAAGAGCAGTGAGACTTGCCCAGAGCATCTTGTCCATAGGAAGTCAGACATGGTGCCCAGTATAGAGTTTCACATTCCTTGGAAGGTCACTAAATATGATTATATCTTCCTAAGTGGCATGTTAATCACAGAAGTCAGAACTTAGGTTACAGCAGAAATACCAGTTATTGCATGGAGATTCTAAGTGTGTGTTCATCTCTGAAATTTCATCGGTTTCTTTACTTCTATACCTTAGAAGAGTGAGAGCTTCCATTTTTACCTGACTTATGTAAGGACAGAAAAGATGAAAGCAACCAAGAGGGCAGAGAGAGGAGAACCTTTAGCCAGATCTCATTTTTCTAAGGCTCAAAGTTCCTGAAGCACTTGTCTACTCAGATAGCCATCTCGGTACTTACAACATCTGCACACGAATCACACACCCTTCCGTGTATTGTTACTTCACAAAAAATGATACCATGCGCTCTGCTTCCCGAGAGGCACAATGAAATACATGATGTTCCTTAATTATTTGGATATTTGTTGGGGTTTTTCGCCCATACTTGGTGGCATTTTGAAATCCCTTTCCATTGGTATGGCTTTTGATGTAGGCTCTGGTGGAAATGCTCCAGTGTCCCAGGGGCAACCATGCTGTCCCAGCTGTGACCCTTTAAATACTCCGGAGACTCCAAGAGCTGCAGAAACAGCTCACACTGTAGCTCAGCAGCCTCCGTTCAAACCAAGTCAACTTTTTTTTTTCCAGTTCTGGGGATGAAACTCAGGGCCTCAGACATGCTAAGCAAATGCCGTACCTCTGAGTTACACCCCCAGCCCTGTCCTCAACTTTTCATGACGTGTTATTTTAACAGTTGTGCACAACCAGACATGTTCTCCTCACTGGTTGGTTTCCACCTGGACAGTCCTAATTGTATTTAAAGCAAAATCTAAGTAGGTGATAGTGTGTGCCCTAAGTCAACAATGGTGGCCTTACTCCTAGAGGCTGTAAATCTTGGAAGAAATCTTTTTTCTGTCCTTGCCCAAAGTGGATTGTAGATCTAGAACTGGCCCTTCAGAAGAAGATGGAGCACTCTCAACCACAGATGAGTTAGCCATCCCAGGGCCGTCGAAATGACAACAGATGGCGATCAATCCAAACCCACGGACCTCTCTTCTATTTTTTTAAGGAGAGTGCAGCAGATAGATACAGGGGAAGCACTGAATAAAGAGAAGCTAGTAGATGGCAGATGCACAGATGGAGTGGGGACTATAACATTCCTCGAAAGCGCACACTGAATGTGTGATGAACTAAAATTAAACGTAGTTGTGCTAGGCGGTGTGAGTAGCGGAAAGAGCGTTGTCCTGACAGTTGGCACAAGCTGTGTTCCTAATAATGTACGTGACCTTGACCAACCTCTTTGGGCCTCGGTCTCTATGTCAATAAAGTCGGATAACAGTAGACGATGTTTGTTTCTAAGGTTTATGACTCAAGCTGCAAGATTCTGTGATAAGGGACATTCCTTGGCAATTTTAATTGCACCCCATTGAGGTAACGTTACTGTCATCTGGGCGTGTGATTGACACAGAGGTCCACCTACAGAGCAAGTGAGGACGGCTGTCGGTTTACAATCACAGAGGTTCAGGTCTCAAGTCTGATTGATGCGGAGGCCAAGGGCAAATCCATTTACAATAGCTGGTTCCCTTTGAGACCTGTAGCAGAAAAGTGCAATAAGGAGCAGAAGGTCACTCCATTATTCCAGAAAAATCGGCCCCACGCGGTGGGAGTCGAGTGCTTGGTGGCCAGCTGTTAGGACAGCTTCTTCCCTTCTCCACCTTCCTTTTTCTTACCACTTTCTTCTTTTTCTAGCATCTTCCCTGACCTGGCTTTTCCCATACTGTCTTCTCTTAAGTGGAGGGAGGGCTTGTGTGTGTGTGTGTGTGTGTGTGTGTGTGTGTGTGTTTAGAGGGGGAAGAGAGAGAGGAGAGAGAAGGGGGCTGCGAGACTCTTGGCGGTGGTGGAAGAGCACATAGGGGTTTCGAGATGAGAAACAAACTAAAAACCTGATAGTGTTGGGAACAGTATGAGACGCGGGAAGCCACGTTTGGGAAGCAGGGTTTGGGGAAGCTGCAACCACTTTGTTTCCTTACTGTTTCACTCCTTTGCTTCTTGACATGTGAAAGTCTGCCCCCATGCCACCCAACAGTGCTGGCTTCTTAACCCGGCAGGGGTCAGAACAGGCCACCCCAAAGTATGTCATGTGGACACATGGATTATTCAGGTTGAAGGCAGTTGGGAAACAGCAGGTGCAAGAGGGTTCTCTGCCTTCTTTCTACCTAAAGTCAGGACATATATTTCTTGGAAGAAAGGTACCCTCCCTGTACCAGGAAGAGGATATTTTTTACCGGAGATGGGGAGGAGCTTAATATCAGATGAGTTCGTACCCGTTCTTACTAGAATATCCCTTATCTTCCATTAATTTCCCTCACATATTTCCTAGTGACTTTCCCATAATTTACCGCCCCAAACTAAACTCCTTTTTTCTTTGTCTTGTCCTATCTCCACAATTTATTGCTTTTGTTAAAGCAGTATATAAGTCCCTGGGTCCCAAACACTTCTTTAGGGTTTTCACTTCTTTCCTTGTAAAAATATTAACATGAAATAAAATGTGCATGCTTTTTTCTCTTGTTAATCTCGCTCTGGTTTGTTTAATTCACAAGCCCCATGAATGGACTTAGAGAAAAAGTCACTCTTCCCTTCAGCTCCCATGCAGCCGGTCATGCCAGCCCCTCACTGTGGCTTCATGCCCTGCTCAGGAGGATGCAGACAGAATTGCTTGTCCTGTATTGGAGGTAGATAGCTGGGAACAGGGTGGGCCATTCTGAAACAGGCCGCAAACTGCTCCTTTCATCCGCATGGTTCACATTAGGACTGCAAAACCACACCATGCCTGGGCTCATTCAGTTCTAGTGTCTATAAGGATGACCTCTGACTTGGATCTTCTAGAAGGCAGTCCAGCATGTGCACAGGTGGCTGTAGCTAAGCAGAGAGACACCCAAGCTGTCCCCTGATGTGGCTTCAGGGCAAACTGGACTCTAAATTACAATGTGAGTCCTAAACCAGGCAGGTCTTCTGAGGTTCCTGACCCCAGGATGAATTGAATGTGAGTCAGGAATCCTCTTGACACTCCTGAGCACCCCCAGTCCTGCCCTGACAGGTGTGCTCATTTGGGACAGAGTGGGATAGGAGAAACCTCTAGAGAAAGGCGGTGGGTAGTGAACCTGATCTCACATCTCAGCCTGCAGCTTTAAAAATGTAATCCATAAGCTCCAGAATCGTCCTGTCTTGGTGACCGACACTGTGCTGTGGTTCCCGTGGAGTGCAGGTGGCGCTCCCCACATGCCCACCTGTTTCAGTGTGGAGGTTCGCGCTAGTGAGGGGCGCAGCCAGGCTTCAGGGTAGCGTGGGCGCTGGGCTGGCACTGGACACAGCCCTCTGTTTAGCAGTAGCCACTGTCAACGCACACAGGACTCCTGGGAAGGTTTTCTCTGATTCCGTGGATATCTATCGTTAGACTTATTCAGGATCCCTGTCCTGAGACACAGCCACATCAATGTTCATAGCTGCTCAGTTCACAATAGCCAGATTGTGGAACCAACCTAGATGTCCTTCAATTGACGAATGGGTAAAAAAAATGTGGTATATATATACAATGGAATATTACTCAGCCATAAAGAATGATGAAATTATGGCATTTGCAGGCAAATGGATGAAACTGGAGAATATCATGCTAAGTGAGATAAGCCAATCTCAAAAAACCAAAGGACGAATGATATCGCTAATAAATGGATGATGACACATAATGGGGGGTGGGAGGGGTTAGTGTTAGGGTTAGAGTTAGGGTTAGGGAGGTGGGCAAGAGTGGAGGAAGGAAGAACTGTATAGAGGGAAAAGAGGGGTGGGAGGAGTGGGGGGAAGGGAAAAAAATAACAGAATGAATCAAACGACATTACCCTATGTAAATTTATGATTACACAAATGGTATGCCTTGACTCCATGTACAAACAGAGAAACAACATGTATCCCATTTGTTTACAATAAAAAAAAAAAAATGTAAAAAAAAAAAAAGGATCCCTGTCCTGAGCTGTGTAGCAGCAGCCATTCTCAATCCAGCCGCCGACTTCTGTTTGTAAAGAGGAGCAGAGTAGTAACTTAGGAGCCACGCGGAGGTTCCAGTTCCAGCCTTACCAAGAGCGGGTGGTAAGACCCCGGGCAGACCAGTCACGTCTCTGAGCCTCAGAGTCGTGTGTGCACCAATGAATACACGCCCATCCCGCTCCCTGCTTTTCTCCGTGTGTGGGAGAAGGGTGGTCCCTCTCCTGGGGAGGTCTGCCTGCTGATTTTGACAGGCCCCCATCTGTGTGGATCCTGTGGCAGGGAGGAGGAACCCCGCCAGCCGAAGGGTAACCAAGACCTGGGAAACAGGAGTGCCCTTCTCCACAAGCCCATCGTTACAGGAGAGACTGTCGTCTTTGACAACAGATCCTCTGGAAATCCCAAGGGACTTTGTTCAGTTAAGAAAACCATCATTCACATCAGTTGTAAGCAAACAGTTCCTCAGTGTCCTTGAGGACGATGGTGGGCACTTTACAATTTTCATTAGAAATTAAATGTTTTCTTCATTTAACAAATACTCACATGCCTGTGGAAGCCACACACTGGGATATGGCATAGAACAAGACACAAAATGCTTGCCCTCTGCGTGGCAGGTGAGCGGGAGGTGACTGGGTAACTAAATCAACAATGTGCATAATTTTCAAGTCGTGGTAAGAGCAATGGAGAATGTGGACCAGGAGGGGGTGCAGGAGACATGAGCAGGGGTTCAGTGCTTTAAAGCAGGGGGCAGGGCTGGTTCCACACTGGAGGAGGTGAGGGGTTGTGGCAGGTAGACATTCAGCAGAAGAGTTCCTAGGCAGAGGGAACAGCAAGTGTGGAGTAACCCAGCCCAGGAAGAGCAGGGAGGGTGGAACAGAGTCAGCTAGAGGATGAGCTCAGAGCAGTAAAACTGGTGGGTGTGGATATGGCAGGATGTGGGAGCCAGTGGGACGTTTCTGGGGATTTGATCTGACTCCATAGAGCTTATCCGTGGCAAGAGTGTTATTCTTTGCCACAAGTCATTTTATTCTTTGCCATGTGCACACTCTGTCATGTTCATGGGGGGCAAAGGCCTGAAGTCACAAGGGCACAGAAGGTTGTGGTATTCTAGATCCTGCTGCTCAGCGTGTGGTCTGGGGCCCAGCAGCACAGCCATCATCCCTTTAGCGCTTGCTTGAAATGCAGAATCTCAGTCCCACCTGCGCCCTGCTGACGCAGAACTTGCAGGTCCGTGGGCAGGTGAACGTCTGACAAGCTTCAGCTTGGTGTTCAGAAGGCCCGGGACTGCTCTAAGCATATCCACTTATGATCTGGCTTGGCCTCGGTTCCCTTGTAGTTTTTCCTGCAAGGAGATGAGGTGGCACAGGCAATGTCTGCTTCCCCGGGCTCTTCAGTGTCTCTGAGCGAGTGCCATGTTCAACACCACCTTCGCCATGCATCAGACCAAACACTCCTGGGGATGTGTAGGTGGGGAGGTGCATCCAGAGGCTGATCCTCTGGGCTTTATGGCATTCCTGGGCCATCTTTCTCAGTGTGCTTGGAGAAGATGTTCTTTCCTCCTAACCAAGATTAGGAAGGCTGGTTTCCTTTGGGGGCACGTGGAAATGTCCATGATCGTGATAAACATAGGTATTTCATGGAATGGAACGGTCCACGCTCGGATCGGGCATCCTATACTTGGCCTCCCCTCCCGAGACCACAGACACAGCCCCACGACCTTGGTGCACAGCCTGGAGCCTCGCAGTCTAATTCTGGCTCAACTGTTATTAACTAATGAGGGACTTTGGGCAGATCACTTCACGTGCATGAGTATCCAGCTGCTTATTGATAAAATGGGGTTATAATCATTTCTCCTCCACAGGTAGGTGACAGAGCCTTCATTATCTAAATGCATTTGAGAGCTGTTCTGAAATGTGTGGTTTTCAGGTTTAAGTCACCAAGTACTGACAGAGCTTTTTTTCAAAGTGAGTTTAAATGAACCTCCCTCCTTCTGTTCCTTCAACGGCTGTAGCATCGATGAGCGGAGAGTGCAAATGCCTATTAGTGTTACTCACATTACTGTGAGTTAAGGAATAAACTAGGCATTGACCTTTCCTTGCCATTTCTCAATTAGTCACACACTTCCCATTATTTGTGTGTGTCAGCAGCGTGACCTAAATAAAGTTAGGGTTGATCTCTTTCAGAATATGTTTAGAATGTCTCCTTCCAGTAAAGTTAAGGAGAATTGGTGTGTGGTTTGCAATCCAATAGACCTGCTTCTGCAAAGCACTTGCTCAACTATGGCATGATTACTGAGCGCGAGTTTCTGGACGTGGTCAAATTCTTGGATTTTTCAAATGTTTTCTGACTTGCTAAAGGTCTTAGTGGAAGGCAGTCTTCGTTTGTCGCTGTTTTCCACTGGTGGTGCAATCACCTGTCTTACCTTACCGCTTTGGAATTCCAGATTAGCCCGGTGTTGTCCAGGGTCCGGTATCTTTCAGATCTTTGCTATTGTACTTCTGGGGACTCTCAGGGTTAACCCGAGGACGGAGTCCCTAATCAGCTGCTGTCCATGCTGTGGAGAGCAGGTGGGTTCAGGGACAGCGTTTAGCTAGCTGTGTAATTTTAGGCAACCTACAGACCAAAGCAAACAACAACAAAAACTCCCCTGGTCACGCAGCATTAGGCTGCAGAGATAAGATTCCACCTACCATCACAACTCAGCCAGGCGGAAACCATTGAGGGAGCTCATTCACACATCACATGCACGCATCTCTTCCAGCCCTTTGTCCCACCTTAGATTGTATTTCACTGCCTGGGGTGGAGATCATCCTAGGTCTCTGGGATGCAGGTGGCCCTGGTGAGGAAGAAAGTGCTTCCTGACAAGCTCATATCTGCTTTGGAAACTCCTGGCAGGAGCGGGGTTTAGATCCAGGAGCTGGGCAGCAGGTCTCCAGACAGGCCTGTTGCCCTGCGGAGGCGGAAACTCCTGCCCTGCGGCTGTGCCTGCACCCCAGGGAGTTCGCTCTGGTGAGAGTAGTGGTATGGTGAGGTGTCACTGTATAAAAGTGCAGGCCAAGAAAGGTCTCTGCAAACCAATGTGCACCCATCCTCAGAGACTTCTCCCTGACAAACCTGGGACTTCCTTAGCTTCAGGTCTATGCTGGGTGAGGGGCAGTGAGGTAGAGACCCTGATGGCGGACTGGGGCTGTGGTGGACACACCCACCCCCTCCTCACACACACCTGTGGCTCTTGGCCCTATTTCTGGCCCTAATGCCTCTGGGAAGAACCCATATCCCTAATTTGGGGCAGATGGGAGCCTTAGTCCGTGTGGGTGGCAGACAGGAGCAAAGCCATGGTTTTGTTCTCCATCTTGTCAATGAGGCGGTAAAACTTGACTCCCCTCTGTCAGGTCTTGCTATCCCTTTCCATTTCCAAAAGCACCGGAAGCACGACGTTCAGCCTCTGGACTCGCCCCTGGTGTTGTCACAGCATGTGTGAACACACGGTCAGCTTGGAGAGTGAACTGGTATTGTGCTAAGGATTCTGGATTTGTGTGGGTCAGGTCGGTGTCCCCTGAATGCACATGAGTGGATTAGCAATGCATGCGACCGCTTGCTTTGTATGTTCTCTGCCGGAGTGACCCAGTTAGAGGCCTGGTCCAGGGACGAGGTGAGCAGGGCTAACCCAGCGCTCCCGGCGAACCTCCCAGCTGGAACACGGGGTCTCCTCGCGTCCTGGTCACGGGGTAAACAAGTGTCACAGCAAGGGGGAATCCCTGCTGTGTGGTTGGCTCTGGTCGTTTCCTCTGTGGCTGTGGAGATAAACAGAAAGACCTAAGGAGCAAATCCAGTGGGCTGGGTGGGAGAGGTCTGTTTCTGGTGTCAGTGCCTTTGGGAAGTGGCTATTGCGAGCAGTCGCCTGGCTTCTCGTCCAGTTGCTTACCAAACTCCATTATTTTAGAAACTCTCTCATGTGTTCATGTGCCCCGGGAGGCAAGAGTCACCATGCACCCCCCACCAGTGACCAAACAGCTGCTGGATGTCCAGTGACCTATCGAAAACCACACTTGTGCCTTTGCAGACGGCCATAGAAGGCCAACCCCGGCTCCAGCCCACTATTGTCTCTCACAAGGGGAAGTGGCTCTGTCCACGACACGTGTGGTTGCTATGAATTACCGTTGTTGGTAAGGAGAATTGGAAGCATTCTCATTTCTAGATTACCTTTCAAATATTCAAATGCATGCACCAGTAGCATATGGCTAGAACTTTTTTTTTTCTTCACTCAGATGTCTTCCAATGTGCTTCATTGAATTCCAAATCCACATCAGGTTTGAATTTTGAAAATGCCAACTGTATACTAACTGAATGTGAGAAATGAAGAAAACTTTCATAAATGTTTTTTTAAAATAAATGGTGTTCTGTGTTCAGATAAAAACCAGCTGTATGGATTTTTCCCCCCAGTTTGATTCACGCACATCTTGATATATTGAGGGGAACAATGTTACCAGTATATTCTTAGCTAGTTTTCTATAAGGCAGACCCACAGTAACACATCAGACATCAAAGGAGACTGGATCATGGTGGCCTTGGTGGCTGCCTCTGCCATCTCTTCTGCTGACCAGGGAACAGCCTTGTTAGCCTACAGGTATCTGCTGTGTCCTCTCAGACTGTCCAGACTTTGGGTCCAGAAATGATCTGACTACTTTCTTCCCAGTTGAGGTTGAGTTTAGTTGGGAGGTAACATTTATGCTTTTGTTTCTCACTGGGTAAGAGATTCTCAAGCTCTTTAGAACTAGTAAGAGGTGGCTTTTAAGGCTCTTTTTTCCCCATTGGCAGAGAGAATCAGTCTGGATGTGTGTGTTCTGTATGACCTATCAGAGCTCTGACACAGGTTGGGAACAACCTTGGAAGTTTGATAAGGGGAGATCTGGGGGACATTTTCAAGAGATCCCTTGAACCTGTAAGAGCACCATAGGCCTTGGGATGCCCACTTGTGAGACATCTCCCTCCTCTGCCCCACTATCCATTTAAAATATACCACGTTCCATATGAACTGCCATTTATAGGTCGTATGTCTGCCTTCAATTGTAAAATGCAAAAGTATTTA
Source organism: Sciurus carolinensis (assembly GCF_902686445.1). Classification (NCBI taxonomy): domain Eukaryota; kingdom Metazoa; phylum Chordata; class Mammalia; order Rodentia; family Sciuridae; genus Sciurus; species Sciurus carolinensis. Next base: position 186,460,873 of record NC_062214.1, on the reverse strand, counting down.
ACGTACCACTAAGAGGAAAAGCGCTGCCTACTATAATCAGATGTACTCATTTCTGAGCATTCTCACGTAGTAAAATGTGCATTTTAAAATGGGCAAAATACATTTTAATGATGAGTTGAGTTGCAGTAGGGTCGTTGAGATAATGCTAAGTTTTGCTAATTTTTTAAATGATACAATTCTAACAGAAAAAAAGAAAAAAAAAATTCTAACAGAAAAAAGCAAAAACACCCACATGCCCACTGCTCGGCTTTGGGAGAGCTCAACATTTGTCATGTTTGCTTCAAGTACTTTCTAAAAATAAAACATCCAAGATATAATCGAATTGTCCCTGCAGGCCCCTATCCCCATTTGATGTCTCATTTCTCCCTGTTCCCTACTGGACCACACTCTTGTGTTTGGTGCTTATCATTTCCACTTGTGTTTGTAAACTTGTACTTATATCTTTGTACTTAAAGATATATATTTAGTGGGTTTTTGTTTTGTTTTGTTTTGTTTTTATACCATGGATTGAACTCAGGGGCACTCAACCACTGAGCCGCATCCCCAGCCCTTTTTTGTATTTTATTTAGAGACAGGGTCTCACTGAGTTGCTTAGTGCCTCTCTTTTGCTGAGGCTGGCTTTGAGTTCGCGATCCTCCTGCCTCAGCCTCCTGAGCCGTTGTGATGACAGGCAGGCACCATCTCACCCGGCATATTTAGTGTTTTAAAACATGGTTAGTTGTCTACTAGTATGAATCCCCTGTTTCTTCCTTTCACTAATAGAGTCCTTATGCTTTGGGTGGACAATTTCTGCCAATGGTGGCCAAGGGACTTAACTTCTGGCCGATGAATGAATGTAGAAGGGATGGGTACAGTTTCTGAATTTGCCTTGAAAATGAAGGAGCATATTCTGCATGTTCTCTTTCCCATTTGTTTCTGTTTAGGACAGGGACCAGGTGGTAGCAAGTTACATTTGACCATATGAATATGGGAAAGATGCTAGAAGATAGTGAAGAACAAGACAGAAAAGCCTGGGTCTCTGCCTACACTCCACCCACTGTCTTGGGCTGGTGCCCGAGAAGTAAACCAACAGGCAGATCTTTTAATGGAAGCCAGTGTGACTTAGTCTGTGTCAAAACAGTCCCCCAGTGTTCTACCTCATGCGATTGACCTGCATTTTGATTGTGTTGGGGACTTTGGTATTTTGCTAACTGGAGGCCACGGCATTAAGTGAAATAAGTCAGGCCCAGGAAGACAAACACCATGCGTTCTCTCTCATCTGTGGAAGCTAAAAACGTTGATCATGTGGAAATGGAGAGTAGGAGAGCCTTCACTAGGGACTGGGAAGGATGGGAGGAGGGAGGTAGAGAGGTTAGATCCTAGGCATCAAGAGACAGTCAGTATTCTAATGTTCTAAAGTTCTAATATCACATGTATAACAAGAATGTATATGTGATTCAAAAAGCCTAGAAAAGAGGATTTTGAATTATTTCCCCACAAAGAAATGATACCTTGAAGAGTTAAACCTACTCACCCTGGTTTGAACCTCTCCCATTGTACACATGTATTGGAACATCACATGGTACCCCACATACACACATGATAATGTGTCAGTTTTAAAATTTCTTTTAACTGTAAACTTTCAGCAATCTCAACTGTGAGTAAAATTCCAAGAAATAGATGCTCTTGTCAACATATCCCAAACTGAGACCAAGGAGACTTACCTTTATAGTCTGAAAGCAAGAGCATGCTTGCTCTTGCTATAGTGTTTGAAAGTACAAATTTACGATCTTGCTTTGCAAAATATTCTTCTGCCTATTTTTTGTTGTTATTGATGTATTTTATAATTAAAAAGAGTAAAAAGATTTTTAAAAACTTTCATTTAAGTAGAAGGGATTAGGATTAAATATATTTGTACGATCCATCACACACTCAGATTTTCCTAAAAGGAAAAGATACACTTTACAGCTTCCTCAATGGCTGGGTATTAGTTTCCAGTCCGGGGCGTCATGACCCCATTGAGGACGTGAACTTGAGCCAACTTATGCAGAGATAGAGGAAACTCATACACACTAAGGACAGTTACTGGCTCCATCCCCAACAGCAGATATTTAAAGCAAACTTTACAATGGTAATTTCAGAATGAAAAGGAGAAGTTTCCATTCCCAGAAGAATTTTGTTCTCAAATCCTGACCAAACACAAGAGCAAGGCCTTCCTGGTCAGGCTCTCTTTCTGGGAGCTGCCCTGTGACTTCCACACCTGCCTATCAAACAACAGCATGGCTGTTCCCGGAAAAATGGCCACCCTCACTGGCTGTCCAGCCTTCTTGGAACTCTGGTCAGGGTACCGTGCTTTCTGGGGAGTTGTCAAGTGGCCCACAGACTCTGTCCAGAGAGCCAGTGTCTCTGGTCAGAGACACTGGTGGGTAACGGGGACCATCTCCAGTGTTTTCCCATTGCATTGACAGCCCTGGTGCTGTCCGATAAAAGTATGTCCATTAGCTTTGTCTTGATCTCCAGGTCAGCTTGGCTTCTTCTTGTCTTTGGTTCCTGCTAAAGTACACATGGAACCATGTGTGCTACAAGGCTCCTGGCCTCTGCTTTTGAGTGAGCTCGTCCCCTCACTATGAATCATGCTGGAGGTCCCTTGACCTTGACCCTCCCCCTCCCTGCATGTTGCATTGGGTTATTAGGTGAGAGGTTGGCAGACTTCCCAATCTCTGCATTGCCACTGTGGAAAAGATCCCCGGAGCCTCTCTTGCCATCTCTGTTCGTTCCAAAACACAGTGGAGGCTCCTGGACAGAATGGGAAGGTGAGTCCTGCTCAGGGTAAGACTCAGCAAGTTGACTTTTGCCCAGTAGCACCTGTCAGTTATATTCATGGTGGGAACAAAGCGAAGTCCAAGAACACAAAATGAGTTCCCTGAGTGGCAGCTAGAACCTCAACTGTGAGAGTCCTGTGCAGTCACAGGACAAGAAAAAGGAGGAGAGACCTAGGTGACCAGGAGTCAGTGTGAGCATTCTGGTCAGACTGGAGTTCCCATTTCCTATGAGTTTTGCAACCTAAAAAAAAAATGAAAATTAGATGTTAAAGTCCCCTTCACAGCGGTTCTCGTATTGATTCACCAGCTCACCAGAATTTCACTTCCATTTTGAATGTTCTTGCTTTCATTGCCAGTCTCCCAAATAAATTAATTTAATTTAAAAAGATGAAAATTAAGCATAAACTAAATTTTAAAAACAAGCTGGTGTGCCCATAGAAGGCTTGATTTACAAACCTTAAATGCCAAAGAGATGGGGGGAAAAAAATCAAAGGATATTGCCATGTAAAAACACTCAAAAAGGTTTTAAATTATAGGCAAATTGCTCATTAGGTGACTGGCTTTAGGCTAATTGAACCTAGAGTCAATGGCATCCAAAAGGGGACATTTTTGTGCTCAGGGACACTTTCTCAGGCCTGTGTTCATCTTTTTTCAGACAAAATTCTAATCAGCTCTATTATTTGGTTTCTCAGCCCCTGGCATATTAGATGTGAATCAAAACAGGAGGGAACTGTGAAAGCCAGGCCACTTTGCACAGCAAGAGGGCCAGCTGGTACCCTGACAGCCAGGGAGGGGCAGGAGGAGGCCAGAGAAAATGAAAAGGTGAATGTGAGGAAGAGGAACTCACCTCAGTGTGCCGCCTTTCCTGGAGGCTGACCCCTCCTGCCCTGCCCTGCACTTCTCTGGCTCCTGGGAGCACCTCTCTACCAACGTGCAGAGGTTCATTACGCCAACCTAGTCATGAAAAATATTTATAGCAGGCTAAATCATGAGCCTTGGACTTTGCCTAATCTGTTATTTTCTTCTGTGAGCCATGTTGGAAGTTTTTCATCTGAAGGGGTAAAGCCATTGACTCTTGGGTTGGAGGATCCTTATAAAAGTCTCGATTTCCCCCGCCTTCTCCCTGACACCTCTCAAAACAAGGCCCATACTAATGTCTCTTTTGCTTCATGGACAGGCCAACCTAGAAACAGTCCTATAGTCCAGAAAAATTCACTTCTGTGAAGAACTCTGTCAACAAAAGTTAGCATGACCAAATCTAGTTAATTCTTAATATCCAGAGGAGGAGGTAGGGAACATCCCACATCACTACGAAATCTGCTTTTCATCATCTGGTGGCTGTGAGGGTGGTTAAGAAGCCACAGGGCCAAAAGACAACCCACGGAATGGGAGAAAACATTTTCACAGCATCTACCTGATAAGGGATTAGTATCCAGAATACATAAAGAACTCCTAAAACTCAACCACAATAAAACCAAACAACTTAGTTCAAAGATGATACTCCAAGGATACACAAATGACCAATAAGTACATGAAAAGATGCTTAGCATCACTCATAAATAGGGAAATGCACATCAAAACAATAATGAAATACTACCTCATACCTACTGGCTACTACTATTAAGGGGGGAAATGACACAGTGGCACATGCCTGTAGTCCCAGCCCAACCCAGGCCGAGACAAGTTGGAGGCCAGCCTGGGCAACTTAGTGAGGCTGTGGGTCAAAATAAATTTCAAGAGTTAGGGATGTAGTTTCATGGTAGAATGACCCTGGGTTCAACCCCTAGTACTGAAAAAAAAAAAAAAAAGAAAAGAAAAAAAGAAAAAAGCTAAAAATAGCTAATAGCTAAAATGTGGAAACAATCCAAATGCCCACCAATAGATGAATGGATAAGCAAAATATGGTAGGTCCATGTGAGAGAATATTATCCAGTTTTTAAATGGAAAGAAAACCAGGAGTCGTGACCCACACCTGTAGTCCCAGCTACTCCGAAGTCAGAGGCAGGAGGATTGTTGTGAGTTGGAGGACGGCCTCAGCAACAGTGAGATGTCCTTTTAAAGAATAGACTGGGAAGGATATCCAGGGTTTGAGGCTTTAACTCAGGGTAGAACACTCTTGGGTTCAATTGCCAGTACTGGGAAAAACAGGGGGCAGGGGAGGAAATTCTTACATATGCTTCCACGTAGATGAACTGTGAGGACATTGTGCTAAGTGAAATAAGCCAGTCACCAAAAGGTAAATATGGTACAGTTCCGCTTACAGGAGGTGATTAGAGTTGTCAAAATCTTAGAGAAAGAAGGCAGAATCATGGGTTGTTGGCACTGGGAAGTTATTGTTGAGTGGGTGCAAGAGTTCAATGTTACAAGATGAAATAGTTGCAGAGCTGGGTGATGGTAATGGTTGCACAGTGTCTTTAATATCACTGAACTGTACACCTGAAAGTTGTTGAGCTGTTAAATTTGATGTCTTATATATTTTGCCACAATTTTAAAAAAATGATAGGGACAGACAGACAGACAGACATACCCAGAATGTGGAATGGCTTACTTCCTTAGGAGCTGACTAGTTTATCGCTTCTTCTTGCTGCTCCCAATCTCCCTTTTGCCTCCAAAGCACCAGGAGCACACAGTCATCTTTCCATTCCAGGCACCTTTCTGAGGATTGGTACTGACTTAGGTCTAGGTGTTGTGGGCAGGCTGAGATGATCTGCTTTGGGACCCGGAGTTAACTCAGCATAAAGCCTGGACCCTCTTCTCCCACCCTTGGGAGAAGAGAATGGGAGGGTGAGGATAAAGGAAAGAGAGCCTAACTTCAACCACCAGCCTTAGTTAACTCCCCACTTGATTAATCCGACATATCGACTCTGTCCTTGTCTTAGTATTGTTGCTATATTATTTTTAAGTCCTTTACAACCGTTTGCATAGTGAGTGCTCTTGGGGACAGCATGACTCATGGAAAGAACATTAGATCAGGTGATAGAAGACAAGGTTCTTCCTTGTGACCTTGGACCAGTCACTAGTTTTCAGAACTTTAGAGCATCTTCTGAGAGAAGAGATTGGTGATACCCAGTGTATCAGTCACCAGCTTTTGTCACTATGACCAACATACCTATCAAGAACAACTTGGAGGAGGAAAAGCTTATTTGGGGCTCAGGGTTTCAGAGATTTCAGTTCATGGTTGGCTGACTCCATTGCTCTGGGCCTGAGGTGAGGCAGAAGGGCATGGCAGAGGAAAGCTGCTCACCTCATGGCAGCCGGGAAGCTGGGGGCGAGGGGGAGAGAAGGAGAAATAGAGAGGATCCAGGGACAAGATATAGTCCAAGGGATGCCTCCCCACCTACTTCCTCCGACCACACCCCACCTGCCTACTGTTACCACCCTGTAGTCCATTCGTATTATTAATCCATCAAGCAAATTAAGCCAACGATGAGGTTACAGTTCTTAAAAATCTAATCATTTCTGCTTTGAACTTTCTGGCATTGCCTAACGTGAGCTTTTGGGGGGACACCTTATATCTAAACCAAAGCACCCACCAAACTAATTCATGGATCTCTCGTGATAGTCCAATGAAGTAAACTATGAGAAAAACCTCAGTACCGGAGGGATGTGGAAACAGCAGGGCACAGTCCGCACCTCCTGTTTGCACTCCTATGGCTCTGCTCCTTAAGTTTGTAAGCACTGGTCAGTTAGTTAAAGGATAATCTCTACCTGCCCTACTAAAACCTAGAGATGAGGCTCTGTGCTGGACTCTAACATTGTCTTGAGATTGCTTTTAAAAAGACATCTTTCCTTAACCAGTAAGGTGAATGTATGTCTATTTTCTGTTTTGCTTTATCTTAGGGATGAGTCGATTATTATTATCATAGTAAACAGCCAAGAATGATTCAATTTAGGAAAATAATAGGAAAATCTTGCTCATCTTTTATAGGATAATTTTGCCATAATCCCCACTGATAAAGTAGTGGTTTCTTTAAAACATGCCATTTCAGGGTCACGGAGCTGCACTTTTAAAGCCTACAATTGATTGTTTAGTGCGAAAATTGTACTCAAGTGAAGCACATCAGCATGCAAATCTAAAATGTGGCCATTTTCATCTAGATTGAATATTATTAACTAGCCCAAGGGATAGGATGTAATTAAAATTTTTGAACAGCTTATTTTTGTCTACGGTGATGAGTATAACCCCAGTATTTAAAGTGGCTTAGCAGTTCAAATAATGGGAAGGTAGCCCAATGTGCCAATCACTACACATTTTGGCTTTTTGGTTTAAGGAGAGAGTTCGACTTTTCTCCACAGGTCCAAGCATTGAGAAGGACAGGGATTTGAACTCGAAGCAAATGAGAGAATGTTCAGATCACAGGAAAATCACATTTCTTTATGAATGATACAGATTCCATCTCCTTACTGACCCCTACTAATAACCTTTCTTGCGTGAGTTTAGGAACAAAGACCTAGTGAGACAGTTTGGAACCCTTGGTGAAGGTTTATGCTTTTGCCTAATTCAAATGATTGGTCCTAAAGCCTGTGAGAGCAGCTCAAGTCAGAAGGGAGAAGAACTCTTAGCCTGGACCCACTTGAGAAAGTTTGCAAGTTCTCCCTCCACCTTTCACAGCACCCGTAAACCACGCTGCGGGTAGTGTGCACGCTAGTGCAATCCCACAATCACTCTGGTGAGACAAAGATGTCCACAGTTTCTGCCCTACCCACATCATTTTAAGAGAAAGACGAAGTTCTCCTTTTCTCCCAGGATAAGTTAGTGAAAGACTCCATGTCAGAGCTGCACCACCTACAGCAGATACCCAGCAGGTATGGTCGGCACCACGGCTCATGTCAGCCAGCCATATTTCCAGGTGTACCATATGTATTTAGTACATCATTTGATAATGCTAAAAAAAATATTAAAGCAGTGTGAGACTAAAGGAGAAAGAAGATGAATGTTAGCATTCCCCTGGGGTTCATGGGTGAAGGAATTAACACAGCGTGGCACTCTACCCTAGCTGTGTTTGTTTCCATGGCAACAGCTACGTACATGTTTCAGACTATCTACAGTGACACAGTTGCAGAAATAGTAGCTTGCAGGTTCCTGATATCGCATCAGTGGACAGGCGGCATGCACTATATTAAGTAAGTGTAAAAGAATTTAAAATACAGCTCTGGATTCAGATGGGTCTCAGCTCAGCTGAGCAATGTGTTGGGGGTTGCGGTATTCCCCTTCCGCACGACAGCAAAACCTGGGCAAAGTTGAAAGTTGCAAGATTGCAGTCAAACAATCGTCCCGGCATGGGTAAATAGCATCAAACGAAACAAATGTGAGTGAGTTACAAAGGTAAGAAAATGGCCTTGGCAGATGACAGAGCGAAGAAGGATATTGACAGGGAAGCTCATTTTTGCGGGGGTGGGGGTTAGTGAGGGGTAAGGAAAGAAAGGCTTGGTTTGAAAATAGCTGAGTCTGTAAGCACACCTAATGTGCAACAGAATCTGTAACAGCTGCTGAGTTTATGGCAACTAAGGTCTTTGAATGTCTCGTTGTAGAAATTGCTTTTTTGTAAAAATGATCAGTTGAGGAGCAGAGAGGTCGATCAGGTGTGCAGTTAAAAGGAAATGGGGGCTCCATTGTCTTTTCAGAATGCTTATGTAAATACCTCTGTTCTCTCCAGGATGACCCTGGCTTGTCTTTGACATTTGCTGCCACTTTTTTAGTACCATTTGCCAGTATCTGTGTTTATATTATGCCGCCACATTGTAGCCTGATATGACTTTAGTGTTGGTTAGAGAGCAACCAAGCAAAGATGATAGACTTTGTAAGTGTGTGACTTTGCAACCAAATTGTACGGTAATTTAGGAGGAGCGTTCAAATGGGCGTTTATTTACCCGCCAGACCCCTAGTTTTGAATAGCAGTCCAGGTATTAGGTTAATGGCTTTCCATGTGTATGTTATGATTGCAGGAGCTTTCAAGTTATGTTGGAGTTAATTTATACTGAGTTTTTTAATGTCAAAACATTTTTATTTATGTCCGTTATTCAGCTTCAGCCTACATTTACCTTATGCTGTAATTTCATTATTTGTGTATTAGTCAAGAGAATGTAAAATGGCATGGTAATTTAATCTGATGTGTTCATTTGAAGAAGATTAGTTATCTGACCATAGGTGGACTTTTTAAAAAAGCAGTGCATGCAACTCTTTTGGTATGTGTGAGACTTTTTTTAAAATAACTTTATTTTATGGCTTATTTTTTTATGTGGTGCTGAGGATTGAACCCAGTGCCTCACATGTATTGAGGGGACTGCGAACTTTCCACCCCACCAACCCCACTCTACACTGAGCCACAACCCAGCCCTGGGTTTTTTTGTTTTGTTTTGTTTTGATTTTTATGTGCACAGGGAATGATCTATGGCACCTACAGCATCTTATACCTTCTAGTAATTATTTGATTGGATGTTGAGAGAACACCTCTGGGCGTCTCCAAGCTTCTGAACACCTGGGCATGTGGAAGGCTGGCACAGGTTTTGAATTATAAATCAGGTACTTGAACCCCTGAAATGTTCAACTTTCCAGCTGAACATTTTCACGCTCTCGCCTTTATGATTGAACCTTTTTAGGATCTCAAACAAAGTCAGCATTGAAGCCGCCCAGGTGTGTCCATGTGTACTCTGTCTTAGCAACCCTGAGGTGGAAGTGAAGTCTGTGTCCTCCACTGGGAACTTTTTTATGGGGCTCATGGCAAAGGCTGCTCCCTTCTTGGAGGAAGAACTCCTCTGCCCGCTACCATCCCCACTTTAGTGAAGGCTTAAGACACCAGCCCATCTTTGGGGTTGGTGGGGTGGAAAGTTTGTAGTCCCCCTTCCCCGTGTGCTGGCATTTCTGGTGTGGGCTCCATGCATCCCCACGTGTCAAGGTGGACAGCTGAATGATGCCACCTGCCCTTGCCCCCAGGCAGAGGGACCGAACACCATTGGCCTGAGAGTTCATGTGATGTTCTCTTATGGAGTGTGAGGGATCCTGGAAACTCAGGGTCATGAAGTTGGGACTCTGAAACTGGAAATCAGAAGTTTCAGTGAACAGCTTGGGGTAGCAAGTTCACTTTTTGTGGTTTGGGAGTGCTAGAGTAGGCCCACCCAACCCTTGGCCTGAGTTTGTATTTTTCTCATCATCTCAAAATATTTTCCAGTGTGAAAATGAAATAAAATAAGACATCAGTCTATGTCATGTTATTTTAACCCTTCCATGTAAGAACAGGAAGACACCTAACCTACATGTAAATCCCTGGACTGACCCGTCATTTGAAGGTAAAACTCTGGCAGTACTGGTAGCAAGCTTAATTGCTTCCATTCAGATTGCCAGGAAATTGATTTGGAAAAAGAAAAAAAAAAAAAATGGAGGGATTCCCAAATAGTGGCAACATGGAATGAATAAGAAAAATGAAGGTACTACCAATCTTGGCTGGTGACAGAATTGCCAGCATAAACTTCCTGAGGCGTAGCTCATTTGGACGCTCCATTGCTCAGTGACTTCTGAAGCCACCCAGTGACCACAGAGTAAAGGCCAATTCGTTGGTTGGTGTCCAGGAATCTCCACTGTGAGTCCCTTTCCAGCCCCCATCCTCACTATTTCCCTGGGCCTCCCGTGCTGCTGCCCCAGGGCACTAAACCCTGTGTCCTTGCCACACTTGGAATCTTCTAGGCCTTTGCTCTTGCTCTTGCCTCTGCCCAGTTGCCTTTATTTTTATCTTTGCTTCCAACAGCCCAGTTTAAATTTCACTTCCTCCACAAAAACTTACTGTTGGTGTGAAAGTGCCATTCTCCATCTTCCTGTGTCAGTTTCTTTGTCTTCCATTATGGTGCAAATTTCCTTGAAGACTAGTTGTGACCAGATACAGTGATGAACACCTGTGATCCCAGCCACTCTAGAGGCTGAAGCAGGAGGATTACAAGTTCAAAGCCAACCTGGGCAACATAGATAGGAAGACGCTGTCTCAAAAATATATGTGTGTGTATACATACATATATTAGTTGTATATCTCCTTAACTACATCGTAAGCATGTAAAAACAAAGTCTGACTGGGCGCAGTGGCCACACCTGTAATTCCAGATACTAAGGAGCCTGAGACAAGAGGATTCCAAGTTGGAGGCTGGCCTGGGCAACTTAGCAAGACCCTGTCTCAAAATTTAAAAAAAGAATAATAAAGACTGGGAAAGTTCCCTATGTGAAGTCCAGGAGGACCTCCAGCAGGAGTTGGCCTCCACATTGACATAAGGAGCTGACTGTCGCAGGAAGGATGTGCGTGCGTGCCTGTGACGCCACCTATCAGAGATCCACAGGCTTTTTCAGAGGAACTCTTGGTTTCTATGTAAACATGTGCTTTCTCTTGCCCAGAGTTAGCCTGTTAAGGGAATAAAGAGCAAGACCCTGTCTCAAAATTTAAAAAAAGAATAATAAAGACTGGGAAAGTAGTTCAGAGGTAGAACACCTCTGGGTTCAATCCCTAGTACCACACACAAAAAAAAGAATGAAATAAAATCCCACATTCAAAAAAAATACCAAAAACAAGAGCCATGGCTTATGTACTTTTGTAGGTTTTGCCACACATAGAATAGTAATTCAAACTATTCTATTTAATTGACATCTTAAAACTTTGTAAAGATAGTTGAGGATTATTGAGCAATCCTCAAATACTTATGTTCTTTGCTCAAAGGCCATTTATTAGATACTGAGATTCCTAAATCTGTCACAGCACCAAGCATCTGGACCTGTTGGGCCGGTTTCAGATGCTTCCAAACTTCCTGCTGTTTGGCATCGCTAAACACAGTAACCAGGTGAATGACTGAGTGTTTTCATTTTCATGGAATCATAAGATTTTTTTAGTTGGACAGGACCCTGGGGAACTAAACTTCTCCCAGAACAGAGGAGAGAGTTTTGAACCTGAACTCCTAAGTGACTTCTGCAAAGCTGCATGCTTGGTTGGAGCCCCAAGTGTGTGGACCCAGCCAACCAGATCTCTGTCCCAATTCTGCTGAGCCTTCCTAGTGGTGGCTTTGGGTGCCACTTGGGTTATCAGCTCCATTCTTGCTTTCCACCCATTGTCACATGACACACTGTTAACCAATTCTTTGCTGAAGGCTGATATCATTGGGTTAAAAATGAAAACCAAAGCGGACCAAGAATTAAGCTCAGGGGACCTGGGAGCAAAGCTAATAATTCCTTAGCCTTCGCCTTGCTGAGGACTCGGCAGCTGCTGAATTCAGTCAAGTTCAGACCCTTAAAAAGAGTGGAAAAAAGAAGGCACATACTTTCCAGTGCCTGGGCACTGCATAGCCGGGCCAGCTGGGCGCAGTGCCTTGGCAGAAAGATTCTTCTGTTTCAGAAACCCGAGCCCCTGGCCTTGCAAACAGGGAGGGGCACGTGGCTGCCCTGGCTGATGGGCCGACTCTGCCCAGTTACTCCAGACACTGTCCCTATGTGAAGTCTAGGAGGACCTCCAGCAGGAGTTGGCCTCCACATTGACATAAGGAGCTGACTGTCACAGGAAGGATGTGCGTGCGTGCCTGTGACGCCACCTATCAGAGATCCACAGGCTTTTTCAGAGGACCTCTTGGTTTCTATGTAAACGTGTGCTTTCTCTTGCCCAGAGTCAGCCTGTTAAGGGAATAAAGTGCAATTCAGGTTTCCGAGTTGGAAGCCTGATTAATCTCTCTGCCAGTTACATATGGAAATAAATTAGAAAGTGGTCCATCTGGGACTAAACTACTGCAGAGATGATAAATTATTGCCATCGTATATGTCGGTGTTGTTGGAGACCGAGTTGTGTTCACAGGAGCTGCTGAAAGATAACTGGATGGAGGTTCTGCTGTGGTCAGTGGAATAAAAAGAATTTTTTTTTCGGTGCTGGGGATCAAACCTATGTACGGCCTTGTGCGTGCTAGGTGGGTGCTAACCACTGAGGTGCATCCCAGCCCAGGAATAAAATTTAAAGAAAAAAATTGCAAGTAAAAAATTTACCTTAAAATGTTTCTTGGGAGAATGGATTGGTTGGTGCCAAGTTTGTTCCTCAGAACTTCTATATCTGCAAACACTTAAAAGGAGAGTCCGAAGGGCATAAGGAACATTTTAGTTTTATGTTTTCAAAGGCCAATACAATAACAAGTGTTAATTAGTACCCACTGTTTCATTGAGGAGGGCAATTCTATATGCCTGTGTAGGAGTGCATGTTATAATTTTCATACAAACTTTATATCTATTTTCTTATTTAAATTTCAAAGAGGGCAGGGCAGGCCAATGCTTTTTTTCAAAGATAGATGAAAAACTAAGGTTTAGGGGTTTAGTGCCTTGTCCATATGCCTCAGATGAAGAAATGGCAGAACTGGAATAAGCAAGCAGATATTGCCCATTCTGAACCAGCTTCATTTTAGAGGCCAGGTGTGACATCAAAAACATTATCGAGGGCTGGGGATAGACCTCAGTTGGTAGAATGCTTGCCTTACAAGCACAAGGCCCTGGGTTCAATCCCCAGCACTGCAAAAAAACAAAACAAAACAAAACAAAACAAAACAAACAAACAAACAAACAAAAAAACATTATCAGTGTCTCATCAGTCATCTACCAACATCAGGAAATAGGGCCTGTGTGCTAATTGTCTAGAAGCAAAAGTCCTAACTTCTTGATTATGAAATGTATCTTTTCTCCATCTGAAGATATCGATTGTTAGTTCAGCTTTTGGAGGAGACTCAGGCACACCACTGTCAACTGAAGTTATTTTATAAACTTAAAACCGAGATGACCTAAGGGACTTTTTAGGTGTGGTAACATTTTGCTTCTTTGCAGAATAGCCTGAGGCTACAGTGAGATCCACATTCTTGTGCCTTCTTTAAAATTTTCTTTTGTGTTCTTCCTCCTGGGCAGACCTTCCGCTGTGTGGATTCTTAGAGCAGTTGAGAATCTCCATTCTGGAAAATGCAGTGCAAAAGTACACTCAATATAGAAATCTTTCAGTCATCTAGCACCAGACTAGGGGTTTTTGTGAAGATAAACCTCAGTGCAGGCTGGTGGTCCCAGAGAAGCTGCAGGTCCCAGTTTTTACCCTCTGTATTTTGAAGTAAACTCATCTCTGTCAGATGACCTTCAAGTTCCTCATGTATCAGCCAGACCTGGTTACTCCGAGTCCCTGGTGACTCTCATGCTTCTTCTGATGACTTCTCCTGCCTCCCTGGTGACTCTCAAGCTTCTTCTGGTGACTTCTCCTGCCTGTCCCTCTCCTGTTCCAATTTTGAAACCCATTATTATTGTCATGGTCTTCATGACATTTTCCCTTGCCATACAACCCCCACCTCAACCAGAGACAAATGTATCTGAAACCTTCTAACCAGTAGAAGAAATCATGTTGTGATACTTGAATGTCCTGCAGGGACTTCATCTCCTTCCTCTGTGAATCTTCCTCCCTCTCCAGTTCCTTGCTCAATGCTTCATATTTAATTAGAGTGTAAACATGAAGTTGAGTAAGGTAATTTTATTTTACAGCAGGGTAAATATCTTTGAAGGAATGGATAACTGAATGTTCTAAGGTATATCAGAATCACATGGGGTCTTGCAAAAAAAATACAGATTTCTGGGCCCCATGACCAGATTTTCTCATTCAGTAAAACCTGGGTTGAGGCCCAAAATTTGCATGTCCAATAAGCTCTTGGGTGATGTTGATGCTGCTCTTCCCAGGACCACAGTTCAAAAACCACCAATCCAATGAATATGTTATTCCTAACATTCTCACACTCACACTCATAGGATAATGCCCTTCTTTTCATTACAGAGTTTTTTGATTTATCATCCTTGAAGCCTGAACTAAAAAAAAAAAATCTTCCATCAAAATGTATTATGCAATCTCTCTCTTGTACCAATTCTCTTATTTTGCAATGTATCAGTTAACTGTCGCCCAATCACTTGGAGACCCTTCAGGCAGCTCATCTCCAGGACCACAGCCATAGTAATTGAATTTTACAACAGATTCGAGAGTCGTTGACTTTGCACCTGGTACTTGGTTTACCCAGTGGACGGAGGCTGGTGCAGGGGGTGGAGCGTTGGCCTCAGGTGCTTGTTGGTGCATTGACGTCTTCCTTTAGATTGACGTGTGTTTCAGAAGCAGCAGTGGTAAAGGAAAATTGTCTCACCAATGTCTCAATGACAGTCAGAGTGAAACTGAATAATCCTGCAATGTCTATGGCATGTATTTTCAGATTTCTGGGTCCTCTTATGCCCTATGAGGCAGTTTCAAAAACACTCCATTCTGAAAGTCTCAGAGCTTCAATAACTATCCAAGAAATAAAGAGGTACTGTGGCAATTGACTTTTTCACTGAAGTGTGTCATTTTCCAGGGTCGGGTCAGGGAGGACATCCATCGTGCTTGTGAGGGCTCTGTTCCTCTCCTCTAATCCGGTCTTCCTTCTCCTCCTCTTCACCAGCCTCTGGAAGCATCCTGTCATGATGATGGAGGCCCCTTCGTCCTTTCTGTGACGCGAGCAGGAGCGATGCTGACCTCGGTTTCCTGGACCCATTCGGACTCAGGTGATCACACCCTGCCTTCCCTTCCCCAGCCTGCCACGCCTTACAGGGATCACATGGGACCAAGGAAACTCCAAAGCTAAATCTAAATGCAAATGCAAAATTGATTGTTTCTCTCTCCATTGGTACCTTCCCCTCCTCCTCCCAATCTTCTTAATGATCAGTTCTTGCAGCTGATCAGACTGACAATGTGGTCAATCCAATTTAGGCATTAAGATGATTGAAAACATCGAATCACATCTTTACTTAAAATTCTGGTGTGTGTGTAGATGCACACAGCAACCCAAACATAGCCAGGAATTTTCATATAGAAACTACTGTCGGGCCTCTCAATTATCTTCTTTCCCAGAATACCATGTTTAATTGTAGTCCTCTTTCTAATGGTTTGTACCTTATAGTTGCGTTCAATGAGTACTATTGAACATCTGTTGTGTGTCCTTGGGACAGATGAAGTTAAAAAAAAAAAAAGTACAAGGCTGGTTCCTATCCTCAGGCAGCTCACAGTCTCACAGAAGGTTCACAGAGTGATCATAAGAAAATGGCAACTTGTGGGGCTTGGCTTAGGGCAGTGCTGTGCACTAGCTGTCACTCTCTGCTTCAGGGAACTGAGGGACTTCCAGAATTGAGACTGAAATTATTAGGGAAGCAGTCATGAACCAGGGAGGACCTCGGTAGCTTTGTGGCTAGTCGTTCGGCCACACAGCTGGAGGAGGGTGATATGGTGCTTTGATGGAAGGACACCCTGTGGGCCCTGGTGGTGTCCCAGATCCTCGGTCTCAGCCAGAGCCAGACTCACCCTTGGAGTCTGGCCCCATAAGGATCCTGGAGTAGAGCCACTGGGAAGACCCACCTGTCCTATCATGGAGGAGCCTTGGTTGGCAGTGTCTTTCCAGGGTCAGTGGCCACTGTTGCCTAACTCTGGCTTGGCTGCTGCCTTGCTGGTCTTTTCTGCTTCTCTGAACCTGCCTACACCCTGCCTCTGCTTGTCCCCCTGATTGTTTGCTCTTTTCATGCACACCTGACTCCCTCCTCCAGGCACTGCCTGGCATGCCTGGCTTGACAAGTCCCTGGGATGAACCAGAGGCTGAGTGAGATCAGCACCTGTCACTCACCCATGTGATTCTAAGCAGGAAAGTGGAGTTGAAGAGTAGACAGCATAAGCAAAGAACATGAGTTTGTACCTTGGGGTATAGAGCATCTCTAGAGAGTTCTAAAATCCCAAAGTCAAGGAGGGTATCAAGGCTAAAGCTGGGGCCACAGTTGGCTATGGGGAACCGGGTGCACTGGTTAAGATGGGGATGGAGCAGTAAATCCTGCCCACAACTGGCTTTTTCCAGTGTTGCTTTTTATCCAGCTAGGTAAGGCAGTAGTGGCTGAGGTTTTTGTTTGTTGTTTTTCAATTTTTTTTTTTAAGTTATAGATGGACACAATACCTTTATTTTATTTATTTAATTTTATGTGGTGCTAGACACAGGGCCTCACATGTGCTAGATAAGCGCTCCACCACTGAGCCACAGCTGCAGCCCTGAGTTTTAAAGGTGCTGCTGACAGTGGTCAGCCAACCTTTCTGCTCTTTCTGTCAGGCTGTGTTCTGGCCACACTGCACCTTCCTGAGCATGCCCAAGAGCCTAGGCCCTCATTGACTGGGTAGCTTGGCCTCCTGGAACCACAGCCCTGATCAGCAACCAGCAGGCCATGGAAGAACAAGAATAACAGTATTTGTGCCCTCCTCCCACTGAACTGATTGCTCCAGAGTATTGCTACATCCCTTCTAAACCTGGGCCAGGGGTCAGTAAACTACATTCGGCCAATGGGCCAAGGACAGCCACGGCCTGTTGGTGCATGGCAGATAAGCTAAGAACGGTTTTTGCATTTTTAAATGGTTGGGAAAGAAAGACTAAAATTGTGTGCCTCATAAGAATTCTATGGAATTCAAATTTCAGCATCTGAAATTTTTGAATGTTTTATTGGAACATAGCTATGATTATTCATTTCTGAATAAAGCACTACAATGACTGAGTCACATAGTTAAGCAACAGAAATCATAAACTACCCGGCCTTTTACATAGGAAGTTTGCTAACCCCTGGCCTGAGCAACTGTGTGCCACAAGCATTTGCAAAATTAGAGGTTGGGCACTTTTCTCCCATTAAGAGGACAGGACTGAACTAGGCACGGTGGCACTCGCCTATAATCCTAGAGACTCCCGAATCTCAAGACTGGAGGATCAAATGTTAGAGAGACCCTGACTTAAAAAAAAAAAAAAAAAAGGCCTGGGGACATAGCTCAGTGCTTCAATCCCCAGTACCACAAAGAAAATAAGGGGGGGGGGGATGAAAGAAGATTGAAGGGTGAGGGGGACTAGAATAGGAAAGAGAAGAAGGGAGGGGTTTTCCAGAGTAAGACTGGAAACTGATCATACTCCAGTTGCATTTTTCCACTTATCCCTTAAATTTTCAACTAATCTATCACCAAGGTCACCTCCTCTTGGGAACTCACATATAGTGTTGGTCATGTCTTTAAATGAGGCATCCAGGCTTCTTGGATGAACCTAAATGTTAATGCAAGAAGGATTAGCCTAACAAGTCAGCCCCAAATTAAAACGAATCTTATACATTGGGCCTTTTCCCTTTTTTTGGCACTGGATGTGAGCTATTTCATTTTAAACCAAATAAATATTTGGTTTTAAATCAAGTAAGCATCGAAGGCTTACCATGAACAAGCTATGACATTCAAACTTGGCAACATTTTTTTCCCAGCCTGGTAGAATTTTGTGATACTGCTGAAGGAAAACTATGGTAAAAGTTGGAGAAGTGAGTTCTGATCTTAATAACTGGCTAAGCCAGGGAAGGCCCTGGAATCTTAGGGGAGAAAGTATCTTCCAAATCTCAGGGGTTTAGTGCAACAAAATAGAAGCATGTTTTATTTCCTCTAGAATTAAGGAAGTAAAATTACTTTTTGAATATACAGAATTGAGTGCATATAAGCAAGTTCAGATCTGGCCAGGTTGATTTCAGCTTGCGGGGAAGATGCTTTCTGAAGGGTTACCATAAGTATCTGTGAGTTCTGATTTCTTTCCCTTTTTTTTTTCTTTTGTACCTGGCATTGAACCCTGGGGCACTTAACCTCTGAGCCACATCCCCAGCCATTTTTATATTTTATTTTCAGCAGGGCCTGGTTGAATTGCTGAGGCTGGCTTTGAACTTGTGATCCTCCCGCCCCAGCCTCCAGAGCCACTGGGTTCACAGACATGCGCAATGCCCCACTGAGAGTTCTGATTTCTATAGAATTTCTCTTTTTCCCTGTCTCAGACCTGGGAAATCTCAATGTTGTCTATTTTCAGAGCATTTGTGATACTGGAAGCAACTTAAAGCAAGTTTCTCAAACTTCTTTGTGCAAACAAAATCATATGGGGGTTCTTATTAAAATGCAGATTCTGATTTAGGGGGTCTAGATTGGGGTTTGAGATTCTGCATTCCTGACAAGCTCCCAGGTGAGGCCTCAGCCAGGTTCTATGACATGTACGCTGCTGGCTCCAGACCACATGTAGTGAGGGCTTAAGCTGTAGTGGTTCTCAAGTGTGGTAACTGATCCAGCAGCTTCACTGTGGAAACTGTGGTAGAAGTTGGGAATGTGAGTTCTAATTGTATCAATTAGCTGATCCAGGAAGACTAAAAGTATCCCAAACCTCAGGGGATTAGCACAACAAATGAGTGGGTCATTTTCCCATTCCTTCTGAGTTGAGTTGGGTCACTGTGGTTCCTTTGCATCCAACGTTTGGGGACCGTAAGCCCCTTGCATCTTATGGTAGCTTTATTTCCGAACGCGACTTCCTGGCTGCTGCCACCTGAGAAGAAAAGAGTTGAGAACTCACACCCATTCTTAAATACTTTGAACCAAAAAGGGTCTCAGGCCTCTTCCACACCACAGTTCATTGACCAAGGCTGACTTCTGTTTCTGTCCCTTCCCATTACTCCCCACCCTGGAATGGACAAGAGCAGCTTGTTTTAAAACTGGGCACTGCATTTTATATAGAAAACAAGTTTTAGTTTGAAGTCTAGGGTGGAGTAAAACCCTAACCATTGAAGAATTGTCGTGTGTCAAGCAGTTAATCCAAACAGACGCTGCCCCAACACAAACAACAGGGAGAAATTGAGTTCAAGGGGTTTTTTACAACTCTTTATTTAAAAAAGAAAAGAAAGCAAGCAAGAAAAATCTCAACCACAACCAAAGAGCAGTGTGCCTGCAAAATAATATTAAACAAAAAGCTGTCTACACGCAAGGCTCTGTATTGTAATTTCCCTGGTTCCTGGCCTTTCTAATCAGTGTTCAAAACTGAACCCACGGAATCAAAGGGAAGAGTTGCTGGAAAATGAGCCAAACATAGTCATCTATTGCATTGCTTGCTTCAGGAAACCCCCCCCTCTGAAAATTATACTTGTGGTTTCTAAATGTACAAAGAAAACGAAAGGAATTCCATTATGAAAGAAAGATTAGATGGAAATTTCTAATCCTGTCTCATAAACAATATAGGAATAACTTTAAAATATTCTGCTTTAAGCATGCATTTAATTTGTGCTCTGGGAACCAAATAATGTTGCCAAGATAAAACATTCTAATAATGATTTATGTAAATTTATTTGTACAAAGTAATGGTGTAGTTGCCTATAGCAAATTGCTTGGAATATGAAATGACATTTATGAGGCCTTCTTCTCCCCCCCACCCGAATGAATACAATGGAGTAAATGAGATACACAGAAAAAAAATGTTCAAAATGGAGTCTGATGCAGAGATAGCTGGACAGGTTACAGGGTGTGAACAGTCAACAGACTCAATTCAATATGGTTTCCTTTGTGGTTCTCATTATTTAAGACATTTTTAGACAGGAGCGTCTTGGAAGGCTGGAACCCTATATTTCAGTGGTCATGAACTGCTCAATGCCAAAGCTCCTTAAGAGCAGCCAGTGACATCTGTCCTGTTCTGATAGCCCTGATGGTGCCTTTCAGCATCAGGTGTGAACAATCCATATGTAATTGAAATTGGGCAATTAATCTCAGTTCCTAATTACTTATTACTAAGTAAAGTTATGCTTGAGTCATAAATGGGGTCCAAATATTGAAAAACCAAACCAAACCAAAGACTCCTGAGAACTGATTCCTAGCCCACAGGGAGATTTCCCAGTTAGCAACTTTGATAATGGCTCTAGGTGTTTCCCGGAAACATTTAATTAAATGGAAACTCCCACACCTTTAACAGAGACAGCTCCTGGGTGCACACTTGGCCTTGTAAATGCCCACTGTAGTATTCCATAATCTCTACTGTGTGGAGAAAGTTTGGCATTAACAACTTTGTCTTAGCAGGCATTTATTTTTTCCACAGAATATTTTTACCATCACACTTGGTTGTCACAATCGTTTTTGTGATAAGAGCTTGTATTCTATATATCCGGAAATGGAGGACCATAAAAGTCCAGAGTAATATATGGGGAGGCCAGGGGACAGCTTCCACACCAGCGTTTGTCCCCTGTCATCCCAACTCCAGCAGACATGAAGGTTTTGTGATTCTGGAGAGCTGACTTTATTTAAAACAAGTTCAGAGTTTTGGTTCGCTGTCACCATTAGGAGTTGCACTGGCTGTCCAGGAAGGGGGGGCTGTCCCAGGAGTGGTCTGTTTAGCAAATGGAGCAGAATGACTTTGCAGTAGAATCCTCAGCTGCCCTGTGGCCAAGGCCTGAGGGCTGAAGTCAGAGCTCCCAAGAGAGGCGAAAAACTGCACAGGACTTTCAAGTTCAATGAAACCAACACTGACTTCCAGGAAAGGGGGTGGCCTGGGTTTTCAGCAGCACCATTACAGCACAGGGACTTTAAAAGTTGTGGCTTCTCACAGGGTTGGTTTCAATGAAGGGGCCCAAGACCCCCAGGGGAGGCAGTGGATCCCGGGAGAGACCATTATCAGTCATCTTTTAGGTCCCAGTCCTTCTGCCTCCTAGCTGAATGACCTTAGGCATGATTTCTGGACCTCCATTTCTCCCATCTGTAAAATAGGGACAATGATATTTACTTTGTAGAGGTAGAATGAGAATTAAGTAATTCTTACCAAGTTCTTGGCACAGTACTTGGCAGATAGTAAGCACTCATTCTATGGTAGCTGTGTGGTCCGGACTGGTGATGGCAAATGAGATTAAACTACATCTTCAGTTTAAAGGAGAATTGGTCTAAAAGATGTCTAAATCAGTTGTTTCTGTGCATCAAAAGATAGCAAGGTGAAAACGAGAATTCATTCACTTGTTCATTCTACAAATAGCTGATGGCCCTTTGTAAGCTGTTTACAAGGGATGAAAGTCCAGATAGTCTGTTCTGGAGGGATAAGAGAGTTTGTCTGATTAGTTTATGTCTGTCTCAGCGTTTCTCCCTCCCATTATTCTCTTCAATGTTATCATGATCGACATAACAAAAATTGATTAGATGCCCATTGACACACAGCAAATGGACACTGTGTAGCCACTTTAATATACATGTTCTTTGTCTTCCAAGAATTCAGAAATTACACTCTTCTAAATCCTTATTTGTTGCTGCAAACCCTGGTCCAGTAGTCATCCTGGCTCACTGGAGAGTTGGTTCAGGATGGATAGATGGATGGAAAGTCTGGTCCTTGACTCTCTCTGCTGCTTCTGCCGGCTGGAGAAAGCATTCTCATTCTTTGCAGATGTGTTCTTGGCCCTTGTAGGCAGGCCTTGAGGCTGAGAGTGTGAACACACCTTTTTGGTAGAAATCATTTCCATTAGGAGCATATATGCTTCTTATCAAGGATTAAAATGAATCCTGTGTAGAATGTGTTGCTTTTTTTTTTTTTTTTTTTGAGATGGCTATATAACACCTTAGAAAAGGTGTTTCACAGAAATTCTCTGAAGGAAGATAAGGAAATGTAAAGCATTCTCAAGTGAAAGGAGAAAGAAGTTCTAATTCTCCGATGGGTGATCCAGTGTATAGCTCAGTCACAGAGTGCTTGCCTGGCATGCACAAGGCCCTGGGTGTGATCCCCAGTTCCTCCAACCCCCCACCCACAGACTGGGGATCCATTCTGTTCTATTTCAGAAGTTCCCAGATACTGAAAGTCCTTGTATGGAAGGGCTTGAACTGATGACTGGAAGGGAACTGACATCAAATAAATACTCACAGGTGTTTGAAGACGAATGTTTCCCTAATCTACGGCAACATGAGAAAAATAACCCTGAAGGTAGTGAGTTCAGTATCATTACTTGGCAAAATTAAAAATTGGCAATTGTACACCTGACTCCCAAACTAGTTGTGTGCCGTGTAACAGTGTTTTGATCAGTGATAGACATTCAATCAGTGTCCCATAAGTTTATCCTGGAACTAAAAAATTCCTACGGCTTAGCATTTTTACTGTACCTTTTTTATGTTTAGATATGCTTAAATACACAAACACCATTGTGTTACAGTTGCCTACAGTATTCAATGCAGTAACTTGGTCTGTAGGTCTGTAGCCTAGGAGCCACAGACTACACGGTACAGATTTGGCGTGTGCTCAGTGCTACCATCTGGGTTTGTGTAAGCACACTCTGTGAGGTTTACACAAGGACAATAACCTAATGAATATATCGTCGCATAAATGTAACTGTACTTTTGAAATCCTATTGCACTGTGAAACCAAGATCTGGGCACCCTTGGGCTCTCTTGTCCCTTCTCCTGGGTGCCATTCTCTCCTCCTTCTCTCACCTCCCTTCTGGCTCTTTCTACTAGTTACTGGAGGTCCAGAGCCTGTGGGTTATCCTTCTTATTAAAAAGAAGATTAGCAAGTATTAGAGACATACCAGCAGTTAAGACTTTCTCCCTGGTTTACAAAGGGGGGAATGCACTGGAAAAGATGAGCAGGCGTCTGTCGATAGCGCTCGGGGTTAAGAATGTCAAGTCACACATTATCTCCTGGGGGAATCTGGTGTTAGGCTTCCTTGCCGTGGACAATGTGATATCGAGCCAACTGACCAGCATGTTGCTATTAACGCGTGGATTTATGTGTCACGCTGATTTTACTGTCATTCTGGTGTGTGCATAGGAACTCCCAGAGTGGATATTTGAGCATTAACCTGGGACTGAGTCATCTGGATCCAAACTCATAACTGCTCAGCTCTCCATCAGTGGTGGTATCGAGTTTGTACAAGTGAGAGCATTTGGGTGTAGCAGGGTGGAATTAGAATCCAAGCAATTACCAGAAGTCAGAGCAGGGACCCCTTCTAGGGAGGCTGAAGAGGAAGAGCTATTTCAAAGTTGATAACTCCTGCAAGAGCATAGCCTTCAAGTTGGTCTACTTAATAGGACCAAATATGTCATGAAGGAGAAGAGAGGCCTTTGGAAAGGGCATATCAGTCCAAAGCCCAGCCAAATGGCCCCCGAACAGTTGGACTTTGAACAATCACCTGGGCCCTAATGCAAGATGTGTTTGTTTGTGAGATGAATATATCTGATAGCTAGTAGTGTGTGCCTGTTCCTCCTCAGTTCATGTTATTCCTGCTGGGAGCAAAGGAACCTTACCTGCCTTTGACTCCCACATCCCCCACAACTACCAGAGGATACATTACCTCACAGTGACACATAGTTTCCCAGGTGAACAAAAAGAGGCAGAAAATTGTCATAGCAGCAGAGGAGGATCTGAATTAACTCACCAATTAGAATTTAATCAATTGTCCCTGTGATTACTTTAATACAGCGAGTGGACAGATCCTTTCCTGAACCAGTGAGTAAACTGGTAGACAATTGGGCAATAAGTTTTGTGGGAGGACTGTATGATTCTTGAATGTTCCATCAGAGGCTCTCTTAGGTAAATAAGGAAATGACCTGCTGAGTGCTCATTTAGAGGGGCACACAGCTGTGTCATGGGTAGCTAGAAGCTTGATAACCACATCTAAATAGCGGTGGCTTGTGTTTATTACAACATATAGCTTTATCCCCCACATGAATGTAACTGAAATGTTAGTTATAATAATAAATAGTTACCTATATAGATTCATGTAATGCATATGGAAATATACATACCTATGTGCATGTATGTATGTATAAACAAGTAAATTAGGTCATTCATAGGAGTCCTTGTCTCCTTACAATACGATATACCTATATTACCACCATCATATACCAGTTCTACTTTTATATCATTCAGTCTCCTCTTCTTCCTTAGTTCTTCTACCTAGGACACAAATATAGCTCCTAGATATCTATGTGCTTAACTGAACAAAAATGTCAACAAGCTGCTATTTATTTTATTAAACAGCTTGAGTAGAGATGTTTGGTCTGATTGCCGGAAATTGTTAGCTTATCACTAAACTGCCCTGATGATTCTTATTATTCAATTTGCATGGCTTACAATAATAATTATTACTCTGTAAAAGACCATGATGCTTTTATTTGTACAGTTCTTTCATTAATAATTTAATTGATGATTACATCCAAGTGGTTCTGCCACATATACATGGAGGGACTGAGAGGCTGTCCTGGGAACCTTGGGAACTCAGAATGCAGATGTCAATATAAGGCTCGGGTGAGGATGGGGTGGTAGGCAGGTCCTTTGGCCTTAACATTCAACTGGGTTTTGTGTGTGCGTGGTACCAGGGATTAAACCCAGGGGTGCTCTACCACTGAGCTACATCCTCAGCCCTTTTTAAAATTTTTATTTTGAGACACAGTCTTGCTAAGTTGCCCAGTCTGGCCTTGAACTTGTGATCTTCCTGCCTTATCCTCTTGGGTTTCTGGGATTACAGGTGAGCACCCCAGGCCTGGCCCCAACTAGTTGTTTCCACCTCCTCTCCTGTATTTATTTCTGAACATTTTATTGATTCTCTGGTGGTGGCTCTGATATGGTAGTCTTAACAACCTAAGAAACTAGATCTTGTATAGTTATTTTGGTCACTAAAATGGCTAGGTTGGTACTGATTTATACGTGAAAAAAGTAATAATGGCTAAAACAATAAATCTGACCTGAAATGATTGAATCAGTGGGTTCGTGTAAATAGCCTCTGTCCACGGGGCCTGTTCTGTAGTGATGAAAGTTCTATCGGCTTAGCCGATTCTCCAGACAGCATCGCAGCTGTGTGAGACACATGTGCTTCAATATATCTTGCTATAGAAAAACTTACCTTGTGGATTTTTTGAGCATAGGGCAGCACTACAAGTTTTGTCCTAACCTCATGTTTTATTTATTGCAAAAACTGATGAATTGAAATGTACCTTTAAAAGCACAAGATAATGGGATGGAATCTGACTCTGGTGGGTGTCAACCTACAGTCTTGTTCAAAGAGCTGCATTTCCAAACTCAAGATTGAGCAGGGAAAATCAAGCACACAGAAGACTCCCAGGTGGTCAGCCCCGCCTGACGTCTGGAGGGATGAACTCACCTGTCGCTCAAGAGCGTCATGGAGGAAACTTTGCGCACGCATTAGATGGGTGTTCGTGAAAAGGATGGCCTTCTCCTTGCCGGGGTCGATGTTTGGAGCAGGTTTTACTGGCTGGCCTTTGCACCTGGTGATGTGTTCACTGGGCTCAGGGAAGGAATCAGGGGTAAAGTAACCTCAGAGAGGGATTATGGGGATTTTCTTTTTCTAATTTACCTTCCAGAAAGGAGTTTGCCTCCTCATAATTAAAAATCACATTTATACCATTTAAAAAACAGCTAAGTTCCTAGTATAGGGGAACTCTATAGGTGTACGGCCTATTTTAATTTAACGCTTGACATTGAATTACTAATTTGGAAGAAGGAAGTCACCTCCTGGTGCCTAAGTTGTATGTCTGTACCACTCAAGCTTAGCTGGGTTATGGGGTAACAGACAGTCCCCAAAACTCGGGGGCATAAAATAATGAAGTTTTACCCCTTGCTTCTTGTCCCTACCTGTTGGAGGTTGGCTGGGGATTGTGCCCATGTTATCCTTGTTCTCATCCCTGGATGGAGGCAAATGGAACATTCCACCCCCATGACGGAGGGAAAGGGGATCATGGTGAAGTGTGGGCTGTTTCCTAAAACTGTCCGGTAGTGACAGGTCATTTCCACCCATATTTTATCGACCAGCGCTAGTCACGTGGCCTCACTTACCTTCAGGTAGGTGGGGAAAGAGCTGAAATATTTGCGGCGTCTTCAGTATCTGCCCTCCACGTTAGAAGCAGAAGTGCAGCAACCCAGCTCAACTGAAGCGAGCGAGTAGAACCGATGCATCCACCTGAGGAGAGTGGACTCCTCTTTTGAAGTGAGGATTCTTCATCTCTTCAACACGGTCCTTCTAGGGACTGAACCGAGGCATAGCCCCAGGCTCCAGCCCACATAATCTCCATTTCACACACAGGTATCAGCCACCAAGGTGAGCATTCAGCATGCTTGTTATTCACACATCCAGGGGAGTCCTCCCGCCTCCCCCTCCTGACCAGCCGGGTGGCCACTTCTAAGCTCCGCCTAGACAGGAACTCTGAAATGGTCACGGTTCCTTGGTTCTCCTTTCTTGGCGTCCACTCTGGACTGCCTCAGTGTTTTAACTGATATGTTACATTTCATTTTTCTAAATGCGCCCATGCGTGTTCCTTCTTGCAAGAACAAACCAGCTGATTTGGGGCTCGATCCCTGCTTAGAGCTGACTGGGATGGAAGGTTCTTCCCTCTTGAGGATCAGAGACACTTCTGTTTTCCTTGTCTCCATTTTCTTCTTCTTCTCTGCCGCTCTTTTTTTCTTCGGTGGTGTGGGGTTGAACCCAGGGCCTCACCTGTGCCAGGCCAGGGCTCTACCACGTGGCCACGCCCTGACCAGCTCCGGTCCTCAGCCCCATGTTTGCCGGTGTCCCTGCCACGCTGCTGCACAGCCCTGGCCGAGCGTCTCCCTGATTAGAACAGAACACTTGGGCCTGGACTTGCGACGTTGGCATAACCAGTGCCATCAGGACCGCAGTTATATTCCTCACGGCCCAAAAAGGAATTTTTGTCTGCACAAGAGGGCCTGGCTTTGCCAGCAGGGTTAGCCATCCAATTAGAGCCAGGAGTTGGGTAGGAACAAAAAGTGTCTCAGCAGACAAAAGAGTCATCTCCAAGCTTGAGCACTAACCCCGAGTCGCTTCTTACTTCTTCTGTGTTCTGGACGCAGCCACGCTCCTCATTAACTCCCCCACCCCGGGTTGGGGATAGAACCCAGGTCCTTGCACATGCTAAGTAGGCACCTACCACTGAGCTACACCCCTTAGCTGTTTTCTGGCTCCCCCTTTTTCTTTTTCTTCCCCCACCTCAGCAATGGGGATGGAACCCAGGACCTTGTGCATGCCAGGCAAGCACTCTGTCACCGAGCTACTCCTTTGGCCCTCTGGTCCTTTTTTATAGATGAGAAAACCGAGGCATAAAGAGGTTAAATGATTTGCCTAAAGCCTCAAAATTACAAATGGTAAAACAGCAGCTCCTCAGATTCTGGGCCCAGGGAGATAATCAGTGCCTATGGTGGCCGCGGTGAGATAAGGGACAAGGTTGAGCTGTATTTAATGTTCTTATTTTTGTAGTAGAGAAATAGGTAATAATGGTAGGACGGTTCCCATCAAAACAGCCAGTTTTGTGTTGAATGCTAGTGTGTGATGAGAAATTCCACCAAGTGGAACGGTGGCGCCCGATGCTGCCGGACGGAGGAGCTGCTGCAATCCGGCTTAACTGGGGTACACACGCTCTTATGAAATGCATCTTTGCACAGTCGAGATGAAAACCCGGCTCCACCTGTGTCATGATGATCACTTGGGTCCTGGTGTGTATGGTGAGGGTGGACAACCTTGCCTGTGTGACCGAGGACCTTGCTTCATGTGGAAGCCCACGGAGACCAGCGTGCTGACACTCCCCAGAGATCCACCCTTTGTGTTGTACTTTACAGTTTGACATGGTCATGCACACAACATCCTGTGCTCAAAATCATCCTGTGTGTCAGACCAGGCAGGTATGGGTGCTGCCTTGGCTGATATGGTTTGTCCCTCCAAAACTTGTGTTGAGATTTAATTGCCACCATGGCAGTGTTGGGAGTTGGGGCCTGTAGGAGGTGATTAGCTAGTTAGGAGGGACTAATGCCTTTCTCTCGGGAGTTGTCACCCCCAGGAGAGCAGGTTCCTATCAGGTGAGGCCTCCCCTTGTGTTTGGCCTCTTCTGCACACACCCACTTGCCCTTTGACCTTCCACCATGTTATCACACCCTCTCCAGTTGCCACTGCTCTGTCCTTGGACTGCTCAGTCTCCAGAACTGTGAACCAAGATGAACCGCTATTCTTTATAAATTTCCCAGCCTCAGGTGTTCTGATAGCAACAGAAAGCAGACTGAAGCAGGTGCGGTTTCCTTTAGGTGGAGATAGTGAGACTTAGAGGGATTTATCTGTAGTATTAGTGCCAGCAAGTGGAGAGCCAGGGTCCATTCCCCTAGGTAGAGGGTGGGCTCTCTCACCCTCATGCTACTCTGTGAATCCTTGCTCTGCTCATGCATTGGTGATGGGGGGCAGGGGACAGAAGTTCATTCATTGAAGTGGATGGATCCTGTCAGGGCACTAAGGAGCTTTCTTTGCCAGTTAAAGAAGTCCAGGTCCCCAGAGAGGTGGGAGAAGGAATGGAAAGGTCCAGTCACCAGATGAACCACTCGGCTCTGAGACTGAACAGAGACAAGGATAAGAAGAGCAAGAGGAACTGCAGGCAGTGTGGGGACAAGGCTTTCTTTATCTGTTGTCTACAGGCAGGAACCTTCCAGTCAAGGAAGCCCAACAGCCCTGCTTCCTGGACCAAGGGTGTGGCTAAGACTTCCCTGTTTCTTGGGACTGCTGGTGTCCTGGGAGGCACTCACCCTAACCCAGGCAGCCAAGGCCTAACCCAAGCCCCACAACCTGCCCAGCAAGGAAAGAGGAAGGAATTCAAAATCATCAAACTCCTCCTGGGGCTTGGGTCTGGGCATCTTAGGGTGGTCCCCAACAGGAGACTGACTACTGCCTTGTCTGCACTAGTAGGGTTAGGCATGAGCCAGTTAGGGGACCTCTGGGTCTCTGTTTTTCTCCCCTGTAAATCGAAGAGTTCACAATCTCATTCGTAATGTAAAGAGGTTCAAATAAAAAGAGAGTACTAACATTTTTCCCTCCCTTGACTCTATTGTAAATTTTGAGAGATTCACTTTTGCAGAGGGGCAGGAGACACGCCCCTCCCATACTCTGGTTTTGGTAGTGTCTTGGGAAGACATTTGACAACATCTACCAGAATCTGTGATGCCCAGAATCAGTAATTTCATCCTTAGAAATACAGCCTGTGCATTCTTTCACCAAAATTTTAAAAACTGGTGAATAAGGACATCTTGTATTGTTTGTAATAGCGACAGCACATGGATCCAGTCTCAATTTCCATCCCCAGGGGACAGTTCAATGCACAAATGATGTATCTTGGCACACGGGGAAACATTTAAATGTGAAGATATGAGAAAGGCTCGAAGATGAATAATAGTAAATAATTGTAGTCGTGTTCATTGAGCATCATCTACATTCTAAGAAATTGATGTTTTGTCTTAGCCGACTTTCCATTACTGTAAGAAATACCTAAGATAGTAAGCTTAAAAAGAGGAAAGGTTTACTTTGGCTTACAACTGGAGGTTTCAGACCATGGTGAGTTGGCCCCGTTGCTTTTGGACCCGTGGCAAGGCAGGCTCATGGTGGGGACGTGTGGCCGAGAGGCCTTTCACCTCATATCAGGGAAGTGAAAAGAGAGACAAGGCCCAGTCTCCCCTTCAAGGGCACATCCTCAGTGAACGCTTCCTTCCCTAGGTCACCTCTTACAGGTCCCACCACCTCCCATTTACCTTTCATTTTACGTCTCCTACTGATGTTTTGCCCTTTTTTTTTTAATAATGTTTACATTATTTAGTCTCATTGGGTGGTTGAATTAGGAGCCATGAAACTTTTTCTTTTCCTTTTTTCTGTATTTAAAAATTATCAAGAACATAATTGTGTTTTTAAAAAGAAAAGTTGGGACGTGACCCTCTCGGGGAGGCCCCTCCACTTGAGAACTTTCGTGACTGTATTTGCTGAGCACGTCCCCAGCCCCGTTTCTGTGATGTGTAATGAAACCATGTGCCCGCGTGGGACCCTCGTGGAGGCGCCATGCTGGGGCCTCACCTCCTCTGCCGGAAGGTGGCCTGCCTCTCTGGACCAGCCCTCACTCTCTCCCCCAGCTGAGTCCTCGTCCAGTCAGGTGAGAGTCGCTGGGAGGGGCAGGTGGCTCGCCGATGTCTCTGCCTGGCAGTTCCTGGCAGGCTCCAGCAGGCCCCCCAGCGCTGGGCCTTTCTGAGTTCATGATGGCACCTTCGCGAACAGTGGTGTGTGCCGTAGTGAACACCACACTCCCTTCACGTCAGACAGGCTGCTCTGAGTTAGGTGGGTGTGAGTGAATCCTCAGGGGCTCACGCACGGGAAGCTTTGTCCTCAGTGTGGCAGTGTTGGGCGGCGGTGGGACCTTTAAGAGTGGAGGCTAGTGAAAGGTGACAGGTCATTGGGTGTGCTGTCCTCAGAAAAAATGAATTCTCACGGGACTCCGGTTAGTTCTGGCAAAAGGGTTGTCATTAAAAAGCAAGCCTGGACTCTTCCCACTCTCTGCCTCCCTGTCTCCTCGTGTTATCTCTCCCTCTCACCCACGCTCCTGCCATAATGCCATTTATCATGAGGTGACTCAGCCCAGGGGTTCCTTACCAGAGACAAGCCAATGCTGGTACTATGCTCTTGAACCTCCAGAACGGAGAAATGCATAAAACTCTTTGTTTTATAAAATATCCCACTCCAGGTACTGCAGTATAGCAATGAGGAGTAGACTAACACACACTGTGATTGTCTCTTTGGGTGCAAACTCTGTATTTACTCTTTCTCTCTCTGTTCATTAAGCGAGGATTCAGATGTTCCCCCTTTCTTCCTCCTTGATGGTTCAGTAATGAAACAGTGTGCACCCACCATGTTTTATGCCCCAGGGGATCAACCTGGTGATTGGAATAGTAATTGAACTGAGAAAACCCCCAAAGGAAGGGAAAAACTCAACAGATATGGTGGAGATTCTTAGTCAGCTGCCCCAAGCCCTCCGTAAAAGGGTTTACTCTGATGATGGGGGCTTGTATCTGGAATTTCCCCCTGAGGCCTGCCTGTACCTCTAGTATAGCTCTTAGCATGCTGGGCTGTAACTGCTGTCATGGGTTGTGTCCTTCACTAGTCTGCAGGGTCCTGGTGGCTCCTGGTCTTGTTTCTTCTCTCCAGTCCCAGTACCTAGAACTGGCTCTTAATTAGGACTCCAAGAACGTTTCTAAGACAGATAAGTTTAGCATTGTCTGAGCAGTCAAGGAACCCTAGACAGGCATGGCATAAAAACCACGCTCCCTGTGCTGGCCATCAATCAGAAGGGAGGTGTAAAGGAAAACAAGCGGAGCTTCACTGTAGTTTAGCAATCTTATATGTGGCAGAAAAGTGGCAGTTCCTAGGAGGTGTAGGTCCCTTACCTCTCAGTTTGCTTTAAGCGGATTAACTTGTAGGCCTTGGTCAACTAAGTTGTGACTTATGAGGGGACAGATACTGATGGAAAAGATATGAAGAGGAAGGCACAAGTGGGAGCACCAGCCCAGAGACCCTTGGAAGTCACTGGGAGCCAGAGCACCACGAGGTCCCGGAGCAGCAGCCCTGCGTTTGCTTGGTGACCTCTCGCACGTGCTCAGTGCTGTCTACACGCGACAGTGTGACACACCCCGGAAACACCCAGACCCTGGAGCAGAGGTGTGTCATGGGCCCCAGAGGCTGAGGCTCAGATAAATGCCCCTTGGGCACACACTCTGCTCAGGAAGAATCAAGGGCTATTGGCATAACTTGGATCCAGCACACCTGGCTGAAAAAACACCTGTTCTGGGTAAGAAGCAATGGCTTCAAAATGACCCAACCTGCAGCTTTCTGGAGAGAGCAGGGGTGTAAGTCTTTTCCTTTAAACTTATTCTCCTATTAACAAGATAAATATCTTCTCCAACAGTTAGGTGGGAGGTGAGGCAAAATAGGAAAAAAAAAAAAAAGAAATGATAAAGGAATATGTTCCTCACCATTTTAGGGGGTACTGGGGACCGATCCCAGGGCTTCATGCATGTGAGTCAAGTGCTTTATCACTGAGTCACATCCCCAGCCCAGAATGTGCCCCTTTTGAGAGGGATTTGATAGCACTATTTCAGATCCCTTAGTACCTTCGCCTGATGCATTTGACCTTGGATGGTGAACACTATCAGTAAGCAAGAGGAGGAACTTGGCTCTGTGTGATCCAAGAACCCACCACAGTGTCCCTTCCTACAACAAAAGGACCCCTGTGTTCTTTTTCCCCCAAGGAAAGGGGTTTTCCCCAAGGCAGATTCCTGCTTCCTCCTCAAAGTCAATATTTTGTATGAATTTTGAATAACCTTTCAGACTTTCTTCCACCCAAAAAAAAATTCAAAGCTTCTTACTGTATAGTCAGGAACAGTTATGAAAGCAAAAGTCAGCATTTACTAATCTTATTTTAGTAGCCACAGGGCCAGTTATCTAGAGTGGTAGCTCCCTGTCTTTTCACTGCCATGACCCCAGTGTCCAGCACTGCAGCTCCCAAGTCACCAGCTTCCTAAGGATGCCAATGCTCAGAGAGGACCCCGACACCCTTCCTCCAGCTTCCCCAGTGATAACCTCTTAGCAGGAGACTGACACTGGTACCATATGGTACCAATGGACCCCGGGCCCATCTGGAGGACTTGACCAGTTATATTGTGGACATCTCTTCATCTCTTTTAAACTTAGTCTGCTCATTGTTTCAGGAATGTCTGATTCATTTATTCAGCAAATATTAATTGACCACCTACTACATAGCAGATCTGGAGATCTGGGGATGGATAATTAGGATGCGGGCAGAAGGTGTTGTGGGAGCTCAGAGATGGATCAAGGAAAAATCTTCAGAAAGGGGTGCGTTGGAGTTAGCCAGTGCAGCGTAGAGATGGGAAAGGATGCTTCATCCAGAAATGCCAGAGGAGAGAAGGGAATGAAGACAGCCAGAACAGGTAATCAAGCTATAGGGGCCCTGGGGCCAGGCTGATGCCTTCTGTGGATTCTTCATTGCCCCGTCAAGGTAGGAACTGGTAGACTGATTGATTGATAGTTTACTTCATTCATTTTCTGCATGCTCCAGTCTTTTTGAGCAATGCCTGCTACTCATGCAGATCTGATCTGGGAGTGATCCTTGGACGCAGCCCTCCAACATTCCTCCCCTCAAGGCAGAGCGAGAGCAAAAAGGCAACAGGATGAAGCCTACTCCGCAAACTTGTGTTTCCCTGCAAAGTGCCTGTGTTTGCATATCATTGGCATTTGTTAGACATGGAAAAACCAGGTGTGGGATGCTATTTAGATGTTTCCTTCAAGTTCTCTGAAGAGGGAGTGGGATTCCTGTTGGTTGTTAGATCCCACATAGATTCAACTGCACCCATCCACCAAAAAAGGAATGCTCGCTTTTAATCCAAGCCCGTAGTATTCGGCTCTGACCTTTTGAGAATGTCATTTCGGGGCAGCAGCCTGTTAGACACGCCTGCAAGGCTTCACCGCTGTTCAGGGAAAAGGTGTAACTAGGATGTCCCTGTCGTTTAGAACAAAAGGCAAGAAGCAGCCACTCTCCCCCCTCCTGCCATGGAGAAGTCAGCCTCCTGGCTTTCTAGAGAAAGAAGGCGAAGGCTGGACGGAGTGCGCTGTGCAGCCAGCGCTGCCAGGGCCACATCGTGGGCCTTCTTCAGCAGCTGTCGGGCAAAGCGTCCGTTGTGTCTCTCTCCTGCCACAGGCAGGGCTGACCACCCTGAGTTGCTGTCATTCCATGCAGATGTGGGCCTCTCATGCCCCCTGGAGCTATTCCTCAGGCTTGGGCACCCGGCAGGAGAATGTCGGTCTCAGAAAGGGACTGTGCTGCAGTGTCCTGGGTTTCCTGATGCATGTGAAGGACGTGCCGTCTAAACCCAGGTAGCACTTGCCAAGACAAGAGGGGCCGTGAAAGCTGTGGCCCTCGGAGTAAGAATGGGTGTGCTCTGGCCACCCCACAGCCTTCCATGAAGACGCTCCCCACATGCTGGACCAACAGGAAGTGACTCCATTAGCAAAAGTGCCCACTCTCCACGGCTGCCTAGGCAGGGCCGTGTGGCGGCCCCCAACCTGCTGCATGTCCTAGTTCAGGTCCTTTCATCTTGCTGGCCCTCACTCTCCTATCTGTAAAGTAACCGCTATGGGATAGGTGACACTAAGGTTCCTCTAATGCCTGTATGCTGTCATGGGACATGAAAGGCTTGTGGTTCGGTTGTGGGTTTAAATTCACTCTGATTCAAAGGACCCTTGTTATGACCCAGCTCCCCAGTGCACTGTGAGGAGATAGCATGGTGGGCGGGGATGCAGCTCAGTGTGGAGTGCTTGCTTAGCATGTGTGAGGCCTGGCTTCAACCCCAGGACTTAAAAAAAAGCAAGACACAGTGTGACCTTTAGGATTGCCCTTTCTTTCTTTTTCCTTTTAAATGTTTTTGGCAGTTGTGGACCTTCATTTTATTTCTTTATATGTGGTGCTGAGGATCGAACCCAGGGCCTCACACATGCTAGGCAGGCGCTCCACCACCGAGCCACAGCCCAGCCCTAGGATTGCCCTTTCTGAGGTCTCCAAGACTATTCCTCCAAAGTAGCAAGAGTGTGGTCATATCGCCATTGTACGTCAATCTAAGATCGTTTCACATTGCTCTGTTTCTTCTTAAAGGACGCAGCCTGCACAATGCGATTGCACGCCCTATTCAGGAAGCCAGCTGATGGTTTGTGATTCGGAATATTGAGTTACCCTCAAAACAGGGACCTATCAGCTTCTTAGCCCTCTTACCAGAGCAGACGAGGAAGTAAGCAGCAGGCAGTCACTTTTTCTAGGCTCTTTGGACGGCGTGCAAATGAATTTGTTTTCTTTGTCCTTTTCCACTCAGCAAATATCGACTTTGACTCTTGGCTGTAAGTGGCGCTGGACCGAGCGTGGCTAATCTTTATTTAAGCACTTTATCTTCTCTGGGGCTGGATCAGCCAAAACTTGTGGCTGCAGTCCTTGACGGGGACCAATGGGGGGTCTTGATTGCTGCAGCTCACATGGATCCAGCAGAGAGGGCTTTACTCCCAACACCAAGTGACCAGCAGAGCTGGAGGGACACTGGATAACTTTGTGGTCATAGCTTGTTTTCAGGCCTAGCAGGACTGTGCTTGAAGCACAGAGTACTCGCAAGCCTGGTGGCTGAGCTCCCCATTAATGTTCCTGTCCCGCTGAGTACAGGAGGAACAGGGTTGTGGGAGCAAGAGGAGCCACACTCCTTCCTCCTCTGGTGTTTGACCACTCTGCCTCCCTTCCTCCAACTCTCATCTCTCTGACATCAGGAGTCATGTTCAGACAGGACAGATTTCCCAACTTAGCTCCACACGCACTCACTCCTTATTCTCCCAAATGTCCCAAGTGATTATATGATATGACTAATAAGAATGGAAAAGAGAGTCCTCATGGAAAGGATTCTTCCTGGCAGGGTTTCTGTCAATGAGCCAATTTATGTCCCTCCTTGCCCACAAAGCAAGAGAAGCACGGTCTCTTGATTCTATTTATCCTTCTCCAGGGAGGTGCTCTTGTTCCCCATTTTCTGGATGAGAAGACTGAGGTTTCAAATGATGCAATAACTTGCCCCAGCTCATACAGTAAGAATGGGTTTGGCGTGAAGAATCTGACTGCAGCCACGGTGCCATATTGGATTTCCCTAAGAAAACAGGCTGAGCTCTCAGGCAGCTGAATCTGAGCTAAACCTCAATAGTTTGGTCCTGGAGTTAACCAGAACTTCTGGAAAGCTGTACACACCTTTACAGGAACTGCATGATGGTCTGTGGAAACAAGGGACCAACAGATAAAGTGTGTAAAGCCATTCTTACGGAGAGATGGGAGGACCATTGGGTTTAAAGAAGAGACCGGGGCTGGACCTGTCGCTCAGGGGTAGAATGTTTGCATAGCATGAGTGAGGCCCTGGTTTCCATCTCTAGTACCATAAAAAAATTAGATAAATAATAAAAAATAGATCTATTAAAAAGAAGAAGAGGCTATTGTAATGTTGGTTATGAACTAGTAGTTCCTAAAGGGCTAGTCATAGACCTGAATTGTGCAACTTCATGTGATGCTTGTGATCAGAGGATGGGCGTGGCTGTACAAATGTAGGTTCCATTTTGTGAGAACCTACTGTGAACCAGGCAACTCGCGCTGGATGTTTCCCTTATGTTACTCCCACATTTCCCAAACCCCTGAAAGGTGGTTGTTGTGAGTCTGCTTTTGCGGATGACAAAGCAAGTTTCAACCCCATTAAGTGTCTTGCCCAGGGCCAACTCTGGCTTCTCAGCTTATGTTCTTTCCACCAAATCTTTCGTTCATGTATTCATTCCAAAAATACAGAGCACCTACTATGTGCCAGGCAGCGTTCTCATTGCTGGGGACGCCATGGGGAACAAGGTAAATGAGCTCTCTGTTCTGGTGTTTATACCAGGCCCTGGTGGCCTGCTGCCAGAGGCTGGGATGCCCACTTAAATGAGGAGAGTGGGAAGCACTGGACCCATGACATAGTATGACAGCCCTGAACCTGCAGAGCCTCTTTTGTGGTTAGGATCTAACCAGGCGTGTCCCTGTAGAGATTTGAATCCTTTAAGATTTCATTATTTCTTAGTATTTGTTGAAGGGAAGTATGATTAGAGCAGAAGATCCAGAATGGAACAGTTTGGGGTTTGACAATTTGAAGTTTTAAGACTCAGCAGACTTGGGAACAGGCTTCAGAGGTTGGGCCATCTCCTGGACTTCCTGGTGGTCTGGCCTCCTTACTGTTCTTCGCCCCCACCTGCCCAGCCCCCACCCCAGCCCCAGGAGAGAGAGAGCCCGCGGGGGATCCATCTCACACAGCTGCCCTTCCTCAGCGGCACCCTCAGCATCGCCCCATGGTGGACCTGTGAGGCACTAGCCTGATCTTTGGAGGGAGCTTAACATCTCTGCCTCATCCTTTAGATGGTGGTAGCCCTTGCCCTGTGCCCTCAACCCAACTTATCCCCAAGGGACAAACCTTCAGCTCTCCAGGTGACAGCCTCTGACGTGGGCCGTGCTTCCGACAGCATCAGAACTCTTTCCTCGCTCTCTGCACTGACTCCAGATGAGACTAGCAGGACTTTCCTTTCAAAGTTTGCTTTTCCAGCTTGCTGACCTCAGGCCCCGTCTTGTCCTCCAGTATTTCAGCAGATGCTGGTGGGTTGGGATCCCCTTCTTAGGAGGGCCTGTTGGGATGGGGTCCATGGCATCTGTGAGCAACATCAGGATGCCTCCCTTCAAGAGTTGATCTCACTGGTGAGAAACCTGGAACCCTTGCCTATGCTGACCACTGAGTCACTGTCCTGCATTCTGATCATTACACAGGCTGCCTCTCAAGAACAAAATATCTTTAGCGTGGGGGTATTTGAAGAGCTGGAATTTCGAGCCATTTATTCAATGGAATTCCTAGAATTACATTCATAGCCTACAACCACCATCCTCTAGAACACACAAGAACCATATCCCAACTCCTTCTGTAGGATAAGATAAGGGCAAAGAATTACCTTGGGCCAGGAATGGGGTTTATAGATAATTAAACAGTGTGAAGATGGAAAATTTCATTTTTCCCCCATATTGTTTAATGTTAAAAAAATAATAACATTAAAAGCTGACTGCAGTGGTACATGCCAGTAATCTTATGACTTGGGAGGCTGAAGCAGGAGGATCACAAACTTAAGGCCAGCCTCAGAAACTTAGTGAGATCCCCAGCAACTTAGCAAGACCCTGTCTCAAAATAAAAAATAAAAAGGACTGGGGATAAAGCACCTGAGTTCAATCCCCCCCAAATAAAGAAAAAAAATAAAATAATAACATGAAAATCCTAGTACTTATGATAGAAAATTTAAATCCTACCCAGCAAAAAAAAAAAAAATTTATGCACAATATTAGCATCTAATATGTTTTGAAAAAAAAATGGACTCTACATATAGTTCTGTGATGTACTTTTCTCTGACCATCTTTAGCCATTAAACCCCAGTCTACCTTGTTATTTTAGTTTTAAAATTTTTTTCCCCTGGAATTAAGGATTGAACTCAGAAACATTCTAACACTGAGATAATCCCCAGCCCTTTTTATTTTATTTTGAGACAGGGCCTCCCCAAATTGCCCAGGCTGGGCTCCTCCTGCCTCAGCCTCGGCATAGCTGGGATTACGGGCAGGCACCATGGTTACCCAACTTTGGTTAACCGACCCCTCATTGAGAGGCATGGAGCTCCTTCCAGTTTTCTGTAATTACAAACAATGCGGAAATAGTCCTTGGACATGTGTATTTTTGCCCCATTGTCTTTGTTAGCTTGCACCCAAGCCACTAAGACAAACAAAACACCATCAATAGCAACAAAATGCACACAAAATTCGCACAGAATCCTACAGACCAGGTGGCTTCGACAGCACGTGTATTCTTTACACTTCTGGAGGCTGGGCAGTCCAAGCCCAGGGTCCTGCTGATCTACTTTTTGATGAGGTTTGCAGTGGTCACCGCCATCTTCTCAATGCTTGATCACACGGTGGAGAGAGAAAAGCTCTTGTCTCTTATGAGGATGCTAATGCAGTGCAGGGTCCCTCATCTAAACATAATTACCTTACAAAGGTCCCGCCTCCAAATGCCATCACTTTGGAGGTTAGCCCTTCAGAGTCATGAATTTTTGGGGAACCCAAATATTCAGAATATAACAATGTATTTCTGTTCAGTGACTAGGTCTGTCAGGGAAACTGCTGGATGAAAGCCAGCGGGCATTTTAAGTTTTAATAAATATTGCCAAATATGTCTCTGAAAATGATGAGACGCGCTAAACACTCCCATCAGCACTGAACAAGAGTGCCTCTTTACATCTTTACCCACTCTGGTTTTACCCATCTTTTAAATCTTGCTGCTAACTAGTTTTAAAGAGACAACATTATTTTGTACTTGGTACAATTTAAGTTCATTTAAAAATGTTTGTTATCTCAGTCAGGCATGGTGGTGCACACCTGTAATCCCAGTCTCAGGAGGCTGAGGCAGGAGGATCACAAGTTTAAGTCCAGTCTCAGCAACTTAGTGAGCTGCTATCGCTCCAAAAAATAAAAAAAATCTTAAAAAGGTAGGGCAGGGCTGTGGATGTAGCTCAGTGGTAAAGTGAGCACCCCTGGGTTCAATCAGAGTACTTAAAAAAGAAAAAAGAAAAAAAAAACCCTGTTATCCCAGGTGCAAAGAGTCTCAGGGTTGCATTTTAGATAGACATTGCTGAAACCATTTCTTTTTCTGGTTTAAACTTACAGGTTTTTGGAAACCTGAAACTGTAGTCCCTTCCCAACATTTTCCCAGCGTTTTCCGGTCAGGCAGATTTGTTTCCACGCACACAGGCCACTTGATGTGGACGCACTGGTCTCCGTGAGGGGAAGAGCGGAGTTCCTAGGACCCCATCTTCACGGGAGCCAGGGTGAGGAAACTTCCCGAAGCTGGCTGACGGAAGCTAAGCTCCCATCCAGACAGGCTTCCCCAGCAGGCTGGAGAAGGCACACTTCCTCACCCAGATGGCTGACCAGCCTGGCCACCTGGCACTCGTGCTGCTCCTGTGAGGGCCCGTGGTGGTCTCCATGGTGCTTGTTCCTGCCTCCCCTGGAAGGCCGGAGACAGGGAGGTGGCTCCGCGAGGGGGACTTTCCGTTGCCATTCCACTCAGGTGTGAGTCAAGCCAAAGCGGACACCTCCTCTTCCCTGGGAAGGTCACCATTTGGGGACGCCCATTGTTTCAAAACAAAATTAGAGGCTGGGGAGATAGCTCAGTCGGTAGAGTGCTTGTGTTGCAAGCACAAGTCACTGGGTTTGATCCCCAGCACCGCAAAAAAAAAAAAAAAAAATTAGGAAGAAGCAAGATCATCTCTGGGGGAGGCTGCTGTGGCCTCCTTTTTCTGCGTACTCCTGGCCTGGCCTTTCTGCCTTTTTCCCTCCCTGTCCGTTAGGGACACACTGTAACCCTGATGCTAATGCTAATATCCTGGGGCCCAGAGATCCCTGCTTTCCCTCCAGTCTGGTCTAGGAAATGACCCTGGCATCAGAGCACTGGCATTGATATACTTGTATGGGTTCAGAATACTAGTTTTTAACCCTAGAAAATAAGGGGTGAAGGTTGAATTTTGGTAGGAGCTTATTTCTTTCTTTGGGAGGGGGGTGGTACCAGGTATTGAACCCAGGAGGGCATTTTATCTCTGAGCTACGTCCTAGTGCCAGCTCCCCACCCCTGCCTTTTCAGAGAGAGTCTTGCTAAGTTACTGGCCTCGAACTTGTGACCCACCTGCCTCAGCCTTCCAAGTCACTGGGATTACGGTGTGTGACATGATGCCTTACTTAAAAGAGTTTTTAAAAGGCATAAAGTTGGGCTGGGGAGATAGCTCAGTTGGTAGAGTGCTTGCCTGTCAAGCATAAGGCCCTGGGTTCAATCCCCAGCACCACCAAAAAAAAAAAAAAAAAGGGGGCATAAAGTAGGCTAAGTGCAGCTTGTAATTCAACAACTCTGGAGGCTGAGGGAGGAGGATCACAAGTTCAAGGTCAGCAGCTTAGGAAGAGCCTATTTCAAAAAAAAATTTTTTTTTAATTCTTAATTTAAACCATATAATATACACATAGATGCCTTCAAATTTTTTCAAATGGATAGTGAGTGAATACAGTCAAAGATAAAAAAAGTGAATCTGAAGTGTCAGACAGGCAGACAGGGGTGATGGAGACTTAACACATGGGACTGTCACCCTCAAGCTACAGGAAGTCTGCAGAATGAACAGAGACCTGCCGGGATCCCATTCATCCCAACCATTTCACTGGCTGACATCTGCAAGGTGACAAGTTACTGACAGGTAACACGAAGAACTGAAAACATATCAATCCAAAGGCCAGCCCGAGGAAAGCCTTGTTAAATTTTAACATGGTCCGAAAGCTCCATTTCCAGAATTGTTGACCAAGGGGCAGTGTGCTGGTGGCCTAGGGCCCTGGTTTGAGGAATTATGTTTCCTGACAATCAAGCAGGATATTCAGAGCATTGTGTTACCAGACCATCTTTGCCGCAGCTGATGGTAAGTGGTCACCATCGGACACCATCCCGGGCTGGGCTGATGGCAGAGCGTTGCCTGACTTACTCCATGTGGCTGACATGGACAACCTTCCATTAGTAGCAAAATGACAGGCAGCTTAGGGGAGGAGCCTACTGTCAGTCACTTGCATGCTAGTAGGAATTTAAGACACTGGTTTGTAGACCAGCCTGTGTCTGATTTGGAGTATTCAATCAACACTGGCTCTTCTTTCTTCCTCTCCCAGCCGTTACTGGTCAGGATAAGATTTCTGCTTGCAGAATCCTGCACACTTCACTTGAAAAGAAACCTGAGGATCCATCCAGTCCTGCACCACAGAGTGCAGATGAGGAAACTGAGACTCATTCTTGCAACCCAGGGCGAGAGAATGTTGCCTTCCCACTGTGCAGTTTCCAGTGTATTTAGGAAGCAAAGGTTAGCGCCGGAGTACTTACCTGGTACGACTCGTGTTCAGATGAGTTTAATAGACAAACCGTGGAAAGTTATTTTTGCTCAAGACACAGGGAACAAAGTTTTAAGAATATAAAGTAGAGAATATTATTTTCAGAGCTGGAAGGAACTTTAGAGAAAAACCAGATCTCCCCTTCATTGGCAAATGAAGGTACTGACATCCAAAGCGGTTCTGGTGCTGAGACAGACTTCCAGTGGGTTGGGTCAGGCTCCAGGGGATTGATTATTTAAGTTCGGCCAAGAGAGTTGACCAACCTGGAGGGAAGAGGAAGCTGCGAAAGCTGCATCCATCAGGGAACTCTTGTGGGTGGGAGCAGATGCTGGCGACTGTCCTGGTGCGTGGGTCTCCACTGCAGTCCCTTAGCTCTAAAATGCAAGAGAGGAGAGTGTCAGGAGCTGCCACATGACTCCCTGGCCCAGCCTGGGTCCAACATGATTGCCCAAAAGGATAGAAAAGGGAATGGGTGGGGACACCGGCTCTGCGCCTGCGCAACAAGCAGATCCCACTATTGAGGCAGCTCTGTTAGGGCGTAGGAACAAGGGCACAGCCAGTGTCTGCGCTTCGGGGAGGCCAGGTGCTGGTCTTCTGTGTCCCTGCTGAACCCCACGCTCCCACTCCTGTCCCCGTGACCGGTTCCCCTTAAGTCATCTGACCTTTAGGCCACCTGGGTCTCTTCAGTGGGCGGGCCTCCTCTCTCTCCCCATGAGCTCATCTCCCCCAGAGGCTGCCTGAGGGGGACCTCCCCTTAGCCGCGGAGGACAGCAGCAGTCCCGGGCAAGGCCGCTGGACCCCGTGGCGATTCCGCCGAGTTGTGTGCATATGGGGCTGGGGATCTGGCAACCTGTCCACCGCCACTCCAAAGGAGAATGCACAATTCCCCATAAGCTGGCCTCCTGCCCCCACAAATGTGGCCATTCCAAATGTCACCTTGGCATTTTCTTCTCAGATAAATTCCATCTCGTTCATGTCACGAGAAAACGAGAAACTGGACATCGGGACTTCCCTGTGTGTTTCTCAATCCTCTGGTTGACTCGCTGGTGAAATGTGGAACATTTACCTTCTTTTCATGGATTAATGTGAACACGGGCTTTGAGATTTTTATCTGTCGAGTGCTGGAGAGTTGGGGTTTATTTGGAGTCATGAAATAATTTGGGCTTATGTATGTATGTGCATGTCTATGTGTCTACAGGAAAAAGACAAAAGGAAAGAATGGCTAATATTAATTGATATGGAGGAGCCATATAGATTTTTTTTTTCAAATCATAGATGGGTCGAGACATGTTGGCACATGCCTGTAATCCCTGCAATTTGGGAGCCTGAGGCTGGAGGATTACAATTTTGAGGTCAGTCTCCACCTCTTAGCAAGATCCTATCTCAAAATAAAAATCCAAAGGGCTGGGAATGTGACTCAGTTACAGCGCCCCTGGGTTCAGTTCCCAGTACCATCTTCCCAAAGCATCATGGACGGTTCAACATGTTAGGAGATATTCTGATAACATTGCCATCAGAGTCTAAGATAGGGGAAAATTTGGCTGCAAGAGCTGTGTCGAATCCATAGGGCAGGAAAGCGGAAGTCCTTATAAAGGAGTATGTTGAAATTTTTTTTTTTTGGGTGCTGGGGAGTGAACCCAGGGCCTTGGGCATGCAAGGCAAGCATTCTACCAACTGAGCTGTATCCCCGATTTAGGCAGGTGCTTTGCCTCATGAAACACATGAAAGATTTATATTTTCTGGTTCCTTGTACAGTTCTTGTGAAACGTAGGAGAGGGGCAGAAATCACCCCCATTTTGAAGATTGAGAAATGAAGACACAGAATTTAACCCTGACACAGTAATTTTGGGTAGGAATACGGAGTCCTCCCTCCCTCCCTCCCTTCCTTCCTTCTTAAGTAGAAATCCAGAAAAAAGATTGACTCCTTTATTTCCTTTTCATTTATTTTATTTTATTGCGACGCTGGGGATTGAACAGAGGCCTTGTACCTGCGTTCTACCGCTCAGCTACCTCCCCGGCCCTGGATCCAGTTTGGAGAAAATACAAATTATTTTTCATTTTTGTGCTCTGTCTGACAAGGCTTTGGAGAGGAGCCAGTGATTTCCCTGGGCAGTCAGCTCAGTGCCTTGTGGGAAGAGAGGAGGGAGAAGGGCCTGGATTGGGGGTGACCAAGCTCATTATCATATGATGGCTGTCGGGGTAAGCGTGGTGGGGTGCAGGGCAGAGGCTCCTGCTGCTCCCCAGCAGACACAGCCGTGGAGAGGACACGAACTCAGAATTTTCTGAATCAGGATCTACACAACTCCGTTTGCATTTTCACAGATGACCTTGACTTACGGGGGAACATCACCGAGAACACTGGTAGATGTATTCATTGGGAATTGACTTTACTGATTGGGTGTTAGGAAGAATAAAATTTTTCCTAAGAAACAAATATGAAAAGTGTG
Organism: Sciurus carolinensis; assembly: GCF_902686445.1. Lineage (NCBI taxonomy): Eukaryota > Metazoa > Chordata > Mammalia > Rodentia > Sciuridae > Sciurus > Sciurus carolinensis. The sequence continues at coordinate 186,416,407 of NC_062214.1, read as the reverse complement.
GTTTTGAAGTGAATGGTGTATCTTTAACATGTGTGTGTATAAAAAAAGACATCTAGCAACCACTATGGATGCTTACTTTAACTGCAGATATTTATAGAGAAGTCAAGCAAAACAGACTTGGTGCCAGAGAGGCAGATTTGGTGTGGGCCACTGTGTATACAGAAAGATTGGGTTTTCTTTGCTGGGCCCTAGGGATCCTGCTAGGCTCCCCGGGCATGGCCTGGACTGTGTTTCCCAGCCTCGTATATATTTGGCTGGTAGGGAGTTGATAATTTTCCTGTGGCACTCTTAGCATACTCCCTCCTAAGGCTGGCAAAAGTTCAGAAATACACTCTATGCTGCCTGGGGGTGCTGGTATCAGAGTGAACTTCAAGCTTAGTTCTCGATTCTTCATTAAAATACCTACTAAAGATTCCAGTTTCCCCTTGAACTCACATACCAATCTCTATGGAGAAAACTCTAGGCTTTTTGCTCTCATGAATCACTGGTGGAAGATATAAATGAAGACTGCCTTTCAGGAAAGCAATTTGGCATCAGCCATCCAAGGCCTTACAATATGAATACCCTTTGACCTAGCAACTCCTCTTTTAGGAATTCATTATAAGGAAATGAAGATCTGAACAAGATGCAGATATACAACTGTGCATCTGACATTGTTCCTGGTAGCAGAAAACTGGAACTAACCTAAATATTCAAAAAAAGAGTGGCCCAGAGTTGGGGTAGAGTTACTATGCACTCTATGATTATTTATTGAGTGCCTACTATGTGCTAGACATATAGTAGGTGGGAAGTATATAGTGACCACCAGGGCTGATAAGGTCTCAGCCTATCTGGAACTTGCAATTTTGTTGTAAAAACAGATTTCATACAATATGAAGTAGAAAATAGCAGAGTGCAAAGTGTATTTGCAGTGGGATCTCATCATGTTATATGCATGGAAAAACTCGGGAGGAGTTTGAATTGTTAGAGATGCAGATGCTTTGAGCAGTAGGACATGTACTTTTTATTTCTTTTGTATCTTTCTATATTTTTAAGTTTTCCACAGTGACCATTGTAATTTTTATAATCAAAAAAAGGGTGATTTTTTTTTTTTTTGTACTGGGAATTTAACCCAGAGGTGCTTTACCACTGAATTACATCACCAGCATTTTGGTCTTGCTAAGTTGCTTAGGGTCTTGCTAAGTTGCTGAGGTCTTCTTAAGTTGCTGAGGCTGGCCTCCAACTTGGGATCCTCCTGCCTCAGCCTCCTGCATTGTTGGAATTACAGACGAGTGCCATTGTGTACTGCTCTCTTTTTGGAAAGACAAAAAGAAGTCATGCAAACTAGGTTCTAGATCCATCTGTTCCCTAAACTTGCAGCAAGGGTCTCTAATGAGTCAGAGGACCTCCCAGAATTTCTCTGAACATGGCAGGGAGGCTCTGGTGCCTCTGACACAGAGCTCTGAAATCTCAAGCCCACAGCCCCTCAAGAACCCTGGGACTGCTACAGGGCCCAGGAGGCAGGAGAACGGCTGGGCTATCATGCCAAAGCCCCAATCTCTGAGGACTTTTGGTCTCCAGGGCCCTAGTCCTTCAGGAATCTGGTGCTAGACACAAATGAGGAAATGAGTTTCTGTATTAGGTGTATGATAATTAAGGAAGTCCCTCCTGCCCAGCAAATAAAAACCAGTTGAGATTGGTTTTCCTGGATCAACTCAGTCAAACCTCACCATACTCCAAAGGAACAAAATGACAGCAGCTTCATGGATTGAGCCTTATACAGTGACAGTCACCGATGAAGGCATTCTGCAGACACTTTTTGTGATTAAGGCCCATGACACCTTTCCAAGTAAGTGCCCCGCTACTTCACTTTACGGGTGGGGAAGCTGAGCCCAGAAGCTGGTAACCTGAGGTCACATAGTGGGAGAGGCTGGGATTCAAGCCCCACCCAGTCCTTCTGTTCCGCAGCAGTATTTTTAACCTCTGCCCTGTGTACAGTCCACTCCAAGAAGCAAGCAACCTGGGTGATCACAGCAGGGGTGTCTGAAGCTAGGGGACTGGCAGGGTGCAGCCACCAGCAAGCGGCAAAACATCTGGCACCTGAGGGATGCAGACACCCAGGATGGGCACAGTCTCACTTCTTGCTTTTTTGGAGGGCGTGAAATAGTGGGATTTATTCAAGGGACAAGAAAAGAGGCAGGGCTGGGGAGATAGCTCAGTTGGTAGAGTGCCTGCCTTGCAAGCACAAAGCCCTGGGTTCCATCCCCAGCAACGCAAAAAAAAAAAAAAGGAAAAGAAAAGAGGCAGAACTTCTGCAGGGCAGGAGCGGACCTGACAGGAGTTGCCCACAGTCTCATTTGTGCTAAAACCTGATGCAGAGAAAGATGGTCTAGCTGCTGTTCTGGGGGATCGTACATTGCAAAACTTGATTTTGACAGAGAGGAAGAGAGAGACAACCACCTCCATGCTCACTATAGTGATCTCCTCTTGTGACTTGAAATCAAAGGCCAACTTTTAGTCTCCAATGTACCTGTGTCTCCCAGAAGGGTGATAATTTACACTAAGAAGACCTTTTTTTTTTTCTCCTTGAAATATTTTCCTTTCTGGGCTCCAGTTTTGCATATTTGTTAGGTATTAATAGATAGACAGTAAGACATCTGGAAGTGAGTAGGGATACACAGACAGAAAAATTTAAGTTACAGTGAAAACAAAGATCATTTCTTTTCCCCTGTCAAAAGAATATTCTGATATGGCAACAACTGTTCCCTATGTTCAAGCCCAATTCCTGTAAATTTCACTTTCTTCTGCTTTTTTCCTCTACATTACGACCACATCAATCTTTCTAAAATACCATTTTTATTATGTCATTGCCTACCCTCCCTAGAATATGCAATAGCTCCCCATTGCCTAGGATGAAATCCAAACTTGTGGGTTTGGAATTCAGCTTCTTCCATGATTTGGCCTAAACTTTACTTTTCCAACATCTTCCCTCTTAGTTCCTCGTGTGACCCTTTTTCTCAGATGAATCGGTCTATATTCTGTGGTTCTCTGAATTTGCCTTTTAACTTCTTTGCCCTCATCATTTGCTTTACTTCTCCTTCCAATCGGTGGGGCATACAGTAATCCCAGTCACTCTGGGAGGCTGAGGCAGGAGGATTGCAAGTTCAAGGCCAGCCTGGGCAATTTATGAGATCCTGTCTCACAAAGGCCTGGGGTTGTAGTTCAGAAGTAAAATCCCTGTTTTCAGTCCCTAGTAACAACAACAACAAAAACTCAAAGCAAACAAACAAAACCAGTAGAGTAGCTGGGGGTGGTGGACATGCCTGTAATCCCAGCTGCTCCTGAGGCAGGATGATCTCAAGTTTGAGGCCAGCCTAGGCGATTTAGCAAGACCTGTCTCAAAGTCAGATTGTTGGGCTGGGGATATTGTTGGGCTGTGTATGCCTCACATACATAAGGCCCTGGGTGCAATCCCCAGCGCCATTAAAAAAAAAAAAAGAAAGAAAGAAAAAAGAAAGAAAGAAAAAGTTAAAAATAAAAATCAGATTGTTTTAAAAAGGAGTTGGGGATATAGCTCAGTGGAGGAGCACTTACCAAAAAAATAAAAATAAAAAAGGAACAAAGTAGAATGTTCCACTACCCACCCCTTTTCCTTTTTCTGAAGTGTTATTCACTCTTATAGATGCTATTCATCTTTTTCCTGTGTGTGTGTGTGTGTGTGTGTGTGTGTGTGTGTGTGTGTGCGTGTGTGTCCGGTGCTGCGAATTGAACCCAGGGCGTCATACCTGCCAGGCAAGTGCTCTAGCACAGGGTTGTCCTCCCAGCCTTCTCTCCCTTTTAAAAATGCTGAAATGTTCCTTGGACGACTTAGTGGGACTTTGTCTCCAAATGAAACTAAAATGAGCTGGGGATGTGTCTCAGGGGTAGAGCACCCCAGGACTCAATCCCAAGTACCAAAAAATAAAAAGAAAGCCATTTCCCCAGCTGAACACTGGGCAGACCCTGCAGTTGGGCACAGGGTACTATGTCATTTATGCCCATGGCTAGGGAAGACTGGTTGGGGTAGAACTGGAAAGGTGTGGGTCCTGAAGCAAGAGCTAAGCAGTGACAGCTAGTCTCCTGGGAACGTGGGTCTCGTCACAAGAGAGACACAGTGGAGAGACACAGGAGAATTCAGGGCACATGAGCCCTGGATGCCTTAGCCTGGTGCCTTTCCCACCGTGGAGGGGCACAGTTGCATTGGCTCCCTGCACAGCCGGAATGTTCCAGAGTTTACGCCTCCAATCTGCAGACTCTCCTATTTCTCACCTTTGATTCTGGATCCCACGAAAAATCGTAATTGCAGCTGTTGTGTTCCCACGAGTTCTCTGGTCCGTCAGCACCCTCGGCAACCAGCGGGTTTTTTTGGTGACAGAGCCAAGAGTGATATGAGCCTTCTACCCAGCGGTGAGCTAGAGATGGCTGCCATCTGTCCCTGAGAACAGGTAGTTTTGAAAATCTGTGTCTTCAAAAACGAACTCCCTGCGCCCTCAGCTCGTCCTGTGACCTTTGCTTAGGAAGAGCGTGTCCTCCAAAGACCCCTCACAGCCCCTGGAATTGAGACTTGTAGCATAGAGGCCGGGCGAGTTTATTCCAGTTCTGTTGCTTCAAGACCATCGTTTGTCCTTCTTTGGGGAGACCTGCCAAGAAAAGCAACCTTTTTCAGTCAGCTTATGTAGTTGTTGAAAATTTCAGGAAATTATAACTATTTCCTGGGAAAGACTTCATGGTTTCCTTATAGCTTAAACCATAAAGAAAGAAAAGAAGGAACAGTTTAATCATTCTGAGAAGATAAAGTGGTTTTAGGTAGTTAATGTGTTAGGACAGGAACGAGAGATATAAAAAGTGAACACATAATTCTTTATCAACTCTTTTTTTTTTTTTCCCAGTGCTGGGGATGGAACCCAGGGCCACCCACATGCTAATAAGCAAGTGTTCCATCACTGAACCCCCATCCCGTCCCTATTTGTCAACTCTTAACTCTTGTTCTATTATGATTCTTTTTATTTTTGATGTCATGGTAGTTAGCACCTGAATAGCATTTACCTGTGGCATGTGACCCTCAGTGTATCAATGAAGTTAATCCTCTTAGCAACCCTATTAGGTGGATGGTATTGTATCCCCATTTTACTGGTGAGAATACTAAGGGACAGAGAGCCCAGGTGACTTGGCAAGGGCTGCACAGCCTGCCCTGCCATTCCTACCTCCCTTCCTTTCGGAGGAGCCATTGTTTCCCAGAGCGACCAAACAAAATTCCTTTCACTCCTGCTCTCGGCAATGGTTTCTCACTCTTCCTGGCTGCAGATGCCTGTTTGTCCTGCTAGGAAGATAGGATTGTCTTGTGAGTCTCCGTGGCCAAGCACAGCGGAGGGTGTGGGGAAGGAGAACCCCTCCTGTGGGACTCTCCTCCTGCAGGCTGTGTCTCAAAGATGCACCTGTTAACTAAGCTCAGGGACAGGTGTGCAAATCAGAAGGCTTTTGTATTTACAGTGAGAAAGGTAACTGCCTGAAAGTCGCTTGGTGAGAAGGAGAATCAGAAAGGGAAGGTGAGATGGCTTGGAGGTTGTCAAGGGCCAAGGAAAGGCAGATGGTCTCAGCCACCTCTCCCCACGTTCCTAGATGCCATTGTTGCTGGTCGGGGACCTCACGGCCAGTGTTAGGCCCCTGGGCAGGGAATGGAGGAACTCTCACCTCTGTGGATCTGTAGTCACTCTGCATTATCCTGACCCCCTGCCCATTTCCGCCCCCTCTCTCCTTTCAGAGGACACTGTTTCCTTGGATATGTTAATGCAGCCCGCCTTGGGGACAGGAAACTGGGTGGCCTTCTCCCTCCAAAGCTTTGCATATCTATATCCCGGATCCAGTACCTGCGGGCCTAAGGCTGCAGAAGGATGACCTTTCCTTTTTCTTTTCTTTTCTGTGGCCTTGGGGATCGAACCCAAGCCACACCTGCAGGTGAGTTGAGCCCCCGAATGTGAATCAGAGCAACAGTAATTACCAGTGACACTCATTTACCAGTAAGTCAAAGGCAAATTGTTCCTCAGTTCCCTGTTTCTCTTGGCTCAGCTAACCACCATCCCAAGAAGGCGAATCACAAACCACCTTTTGATTTCATCATTTTAAACATGAAATAAGTAATACAAAAGATGGTGGGTCCAGTCTTTGAGGGCAGATGGATCACATGGGGTTCAGAGGGCTGGAGAGGGGGGCCCTGGTTCTGGAACGGAGTCAGGGGAGGCTATGAGGGCACAAAGCACCAGGCAGATGCAGTCTTGTCGTTCTGAATAGAGGCACCAAGGGGGGCAAAGGCCCTGCCAGAAGCCTTTGGGGAGAGATGGCCAGGAGACTGAGATGGGACTGGGGGAGGGGCAGAGCTGGGCAGAAAGGGAAACTGAGCCTTTGCCACGCTCGGACGCCCAGTTCTGCATCCAGACAAAGGTCCATCTCTTTCATCTTCCTCCCAAAGAAGTCAGTATTCAACCGAAGCTGCCGCTTGTGCCTGTGTACCTGCCCTGCTGTGGGCCTTGCTGCCCGCTAGTCAGCATCGCCTGAGCCAAAAGTAACACCTAGAGATGGCGGCAGAAAGGCGACCCACGGTAGAGTTCCGCTGGGGTCTGCTCTCAGGGCTCGATCCCTCAGCTTTGCAGTAAAGTGAAATAGGGTCCTTCTGCTCCAAGGGTTTGAGATTCCCACTTATCCCCAAGCCACCCTGAGTACTTCCGGGAAGGCAGGCCTCGCTCCTGCCCTCCTCGCCTTAGGAAGGACGAGAGGCCTCCGGAGCACGACTACTTGCTTAGTCCTGGCTCTCCTCCCTTGAGGCCCAGCTTCCTTGGCTGTAATCTCTACCTCCTTCAAAGACCTGTGGGCAGAGCTGGAGGAGATGGTCCTGGGAAAGCCTCAAGCCTGGCACCCGCAGGCACACACTGGGTGGATGCTGGCTTCGGGTGGCTCGAAGCCTGTTCAATTCAGGGAGATGAAGGAAGGAAAGCACAACTATACATGCAAAACCAAGCACAGGGCTGGGGTGGATAGTCCCTGGTAGAAGACTGGCCTTGGATGTGTGGGGCCCTGGGTGTGAGGCACAGCTCCAGAACTTAAAAAAAAAGAAAAAATCTCTTTCAGTGTTCAGTTCCAAAAGAAAAAGGGGGGAAAAAGTTTAAGAGTCAGCGTTATTTTCAAATGAGACAAAACACAAACGAGTATATGTTTAAAAAAATCAACACATGTGTTCGTGTGACAATGATTTTGGAATGTCATTTGCTATAGAGAAAATAGCAAGATAATTTGTTCATTACTCTAGCATGAATGGTTGGGGTGTTTTAATATTATTACTGATAGTTTAGGGGAGAATGTTAAGCTTTATAAGGAATGACTATTATCAAATTTGGGCAGCCCCTCTCTCGTTTCTTTTATATATGAGCTATGAGGTTTTATAGCATTTATGTTTCTTCTTCTTCTTCTTCTTCTTTTTTTTTTTTATTTGTATGTGTGTGTTACTAGGAATGGAACCCAGGGTCTCCTGCATGCCAGGCAAGCACTCTGCCCCTGAGCTACGTCTCCACCGCTTTTCATTTGTTTTTTGAGACAGGATTTTGCTAAGTTGCCCAGGATGGCCTTGAACTTGATCCTCCTGTCTGAACCTCCCTAGTAGCTAGGGTTACAGGTATATACCACTCTTTTGGCCAGGCCAAAAGAGGAGTCTTGAGCCTTAAGCTTCAATATTTCATGTTAAAGCACCCACCCTGTGAGTACTTGATACATGTTAATATATTATATTTTACTACTTATGTATTATCAGTTGTTCTTCAATTTTGTAATTTTGAAGTTATTAAAGAACCTGTTTTCATGCACACCAAATATAATCTTTGCTACATTTGTACAACAGTCACTCATTCCTGTCATTTGCTAACTCACATTGATACTGATCACTGGGAGTACCCTATAACATGAAGCAAATAAAATGCTAAGCCCATTGCCTGTCATGTAGTAACTACTCAATAAATGTATTATGACTGTCGTCATCTGTACATGATGATCTTGGACTGGGCACCTGGGGACATAAAGTTGAGATATTGTTGTTCGCCCCCTCCCCCACCCCACCTCCCCTCCAGAAGTGGGTCCAGCTTCCGGTTAAGCTGTAAGAGCTTGGTGGGATTCCTGTTTTGCTTTGGGTCCTTCATAGACCTGTCCTCTTGCATTAACCTTGGATTCCCTACAGCTAATCCCTATTCATGAATTCTGCATTCATTGGTAATACTCTATTAACACGGCCATATTTTACACCTGAAGTCATACTTCAAAAGTGCTCAGAGATAACATATAATGTGGTGTTTTTCTTCTGAATCTTTTTACTCTTATCAGGTCTAGCCACTAAACTTGTCAAAATATGGTTTTCTCAGAGGTTAAGGCAGGAGGATCACAAATTTGAGACTAGCTTCAGCAACTTAGTGAGACTCTAAGTTTCAGAATAAAACAAAAAAAAAGAAGCTGGGGGGCTGGGGAGATAGCTCAGTCGGTAGAGTGCTTGCCTTGTAAGCACAAGGCCCTGGGTTCGATCCCCAGCACCAAAAAAAAAAAAAAAAAAAAAAAGTGGGGATGTAACTGAGTGGTTAAGCATTCCTGGGTTCAATCCCAGGTTTACCCCTCCCCACCAAAAAAAAAAAAAAAATGCTTTTCTCGATTTCATAATGTTAATGGCTCTACTAATGGTAGAAACTTCCATGGACTCGACATCAAGAAATTGGATTTCTCACTAACTCAGTGGGTGTTGGTTGGATGCTTTTGGTTGCATGTGATGGAAAAACCGGGGAGCTGCCTCGGCTTCCTCCCTGAGTCCCAGCTGGGTCTGCCCTTCTTGAGCTACTCCAGTACCTCTGGATTTGATGATGGGATCCGTCCCACCCCAGTCAGAAGGCTGGGAAACAGGGAGTGCTGGTGGGAAGCAGAAGGAGAAGAAGCACCTGTCGTGGGAACCACAAATGCGCATTATGACTTGTGGCCCTAAGTCATTGCGCTTCTTTAAGCCTCAGTTGTTTCATTAAATTCGAGGCTTGCATGACACCATTAGTAAAGTCCTTCCTAGGGCTAACCATGTGGATTTTATGTTCTTCTTACATTAATTGGTTTTTGTAATGAATAAACAAACCTTTCTGGCTAGTGCTATGAAGCTAAGAATGTAATTAGGAAGTAAATAGCTCTGTTTAGATTAAATGATAAGTCAGGGCAGTCGGCATTAGTAACTCTCTCCCTACCCATGAGTTGTTGATTTTGATCAAGAAAATGAGCAATGGAGGAAGCGAGGTGGGAGCTCCAGAAAAATGGCGGATGAATCGCACTCTGGCATCTCTTTTGCACAGCAAAGGCAACTTGGCTCTCTGGGAAGGTCTGGGCAGGGTCTAGGTTCCTTACCATCAGCATTGGAGCCTTTGCTGCAAAGCTGGTGCTGCAAGGAAGTTGTGAGAGGTTTAATTTGGAGTCAGAGGGAACTGGTGCTGGCAGGAGCCAGAGTCACTCTAAATGGCAGCGGAACCAGATCCCTGTGGAGAGCTGAGGGTGTCTCAAGAAGGAAACCACAGGCCTCAACTTTCTCCTCCATCTGCTTAGTATGCAGCCTTAGGCTAATCTGAAGATGAGATTCCAGTCGTGGCACCAGGAAAGCTTTCAAGGAAGCAAATCGGAGGTGTTTTGTGAAGCAGTGAACCCCAGTGGTGCCAGAGCCTGCTTGGGAGTTCCATGCATGTAAAGACGGCTCGGGTGTGGGAGAAGCCACCAAGAGAAGGGAACATATTTCCTTTCATTCTCCAGTTGGTAGGACTGTGCAAAGACTTCAGAATCCCTGTGTGGCACTGGGCACCTTGGTGAGAGAGTCTCACCCTCCTGCCTAGGCTATATGGAGAGAAGTTAGCCTGATTAATAGTGTAGTCTGAATATTTTCATCATGGCTGGCTGCTTTTTGAATGCATTTACAAAATTGGCAAAGGTTGACCTGAGCTGTGATCTAATTCTCTGAAGTTTACTTTCTGGAAAATAACTGGTATGGTGATCACTGGTTTCTCAATTGATAGACAATCGTCACCTAACTGAGTGCAAAGAACAAGAGAAGTAGTTTGAAAATTGTGTCCTGTCACACATCTGGACTCTAGAAGCACTAACTTGAAACTATCAGACCTTTGTCATGGGCTATTGAAAGAAGGCTTATTTGGTAGATCATGGTGGTGGGAGGGAGTTCAGGATTGGAGAGAGTACACTGCTCGGTGAGTTGCCAGATGGGCATCTGTGTTCTTTCTGAAGGTCCACATAGAGTTGGAGTTTGAGGCCTGGCCTCTTGAGTTGTTGACAATGAGCTTTTTTCAAAATCTTCGTGTTTGTGTGTTTACGTGTGTGTGTGTGTGTGTGTGTGTGTGTGTGTATACACATATATGCATGTGGTGCTGGGGATCAAACCCAGGGCCTAGTGCAAGTTAGACAAGCACCCTATTGCTGAGCTATGGCCCAGCCCCCAAATCTTTATCTTTTAAGATTCAAATAAAAGCACAGTGCTGGTATGTCACCATTCCCCTGGACAGTTTGGTATTTTGTAGGCATGTTTGTCCATCTACTGAATGGTGTGCATCAGGAATTAACTGGGAGAGGAGAGAAAGTGTCTAGGTTTAGTAGCCAAGTGGAAAATGCTATGCAAAAACCAAATCTAACAAACACAAAAAACTGTGAAGAAGAAGCCTCAGAGGTAGTTTACCAGCAGCAAATTACATTCTGTGATCTAGGGAAAAATTTCTTGGAGAATATCAATAGATGGAAGAGCACCATGGGTAAGAAGGTATGCTCTGCAGGCAAAGACTTATGGTATCTGTATTCATCTGCTTTTTATTACTGTAACAAAATACCTGAGACAGGCTACTTATGAAGGAAAGAGGTTTATTTAGCTCACTGTGTCAAAGATTGAAAGTCCCCACAGCGTGGTGTAGGCTTTAATTGGGGCTCCCCTGTGGCTGGGTCACTTCTTGGTGGATGATGATGGTGGGAACAAGAGATTACATTGACAAATAGGAGCCAGCACACTGTTGGGGGGGGGGATGATTCTCTCTCAAGAGCTACCAATGGGTGGCTGGATAATGACTATAATCCCTTCCCACGAGCGGTGCCCTCAGTGACCTCAGGACCTCTCCAGGTTGCAGCTATTAAAATTTCTATCAGCTCCCACCTCTCCACACTGAGGACCAAGCTCCCAATACAGGGACCCTTGGGGAACAAATCATACCAACCACGCAAGGTCTTAACTTTTCATCTTATCCCTCAGAGTGCCAGCTGTTGACCACTGGCACAAGCTTTAACTCCTTGGAGCCTCAGTGTCCTCATCCGGCAGTGAGGACTACTGCACTACTTGAAAGGTGAAATAAATAGTGCAGGTGGGGCTCTTGGCAGGGGCCTGGCCCGAGGGAAGCCCTGGAAGCTTTCGTTGTGTATGTTTTATAATTCTTCGGATTGCATTACTTGGGAACTTGGTATTTATTGTTTTGACTGTCTTCATTGGGGCCCCTTGGATGTCCCCAGGCAAAAGTGACATCACCTTCGGTCCTCTCCAGGGCAATCAGAAGGCGGGCGGTTGGTGTTAAGACAATCTCAGGTGCTTGCCTTGCAAGCACAAGGCCCTGGGTTCGATCCCCAGCACCCAAAAAAAAAAAAAAAAAGACGATCTCAGGGCACGCCGGGTTTCTCACCAAGGAAGGGAGAGGTGACTCTGCCCGTCACACATGCTGCCAGGAAGGACAGGATGCGTGGCTTGGTTTCAAAGCAATACTTTGTCCACACCCTTCCGCAGAGAGGTGACAGCAGTCCAGTTAGTGGAGAGTCCTGGAGCAGCTGTGGTTTCAACAGGATGCTGCTTAAGACTTCCATTTCTTTGGTTGGAATTGGATTTTTACATCACATTTGATCAAACAAACAAACAACAGCAACAAAAACCCACCATGCCTGTGTAGTAACAGATAAGTCCTACCCAATTTCACTGTGTATTTAAGACTTTTTAAAAAAATAAAGACCGGTTGCGGTGGCGCACACCTGTAATCCCAGCTGCTTGGGAGGCTGAGGCAGGAGAATCACAGGTTGGAAGCCAGCCTCAGCAGTTTAGTGAAGCTGTCTGCACCCTGGTAAGACCCTGCCTCAAAATAAAAAAAATAAAAAGGGCTGGGGATGTGGCTCCGTGGTTAAGTGCCCCTGGGTTCAATTCCTGGTACTGAAAAACCTAAGATAAAATAATAAATAAAACTATCAAAACAGAAGAGAACCAAAAACAACTGCAAAAACTCTTGCAAAGACCCCAAAGAATAGCTTCTTATTAGCTCCAGAACATGGAGTTAAAAAAACAAAACGAAACAATGCTAAACATGTGGAGATCATCATGATTGGTGTCAGGAGGTGGCAAAGTTGCTATAAATATTGCAGGACTCCTTCTTTTCTACTTTTTTTTTCTTTTTTGCTTTGCATTTCAGGCAACAGAAATGGCTGGATAAACCTTTAGTTCATGTGCAAGAAACTGCGAAAACAATGTGAAAGGTTTTCCTTAAATGGAGACAGTTTGGCCCAGGCTCAGGGTGAAGTCAAGGCTCTGGGCTGAATTTGCCACCCAAGTATTATTTCTCCTACCTTTAGCAGGAGCCCTGGCCTGAGACCATTCATTTCCCCCTGTCATCTCGAGGTGTGTGCAGAGCACATTCAGCTCCAAACTTTTCTGCTTTCACTTTTGATTAGTTAGAACCTCCATCTGGTGGTATTTGAATATGACTGTTTTCTGTGGCTTTTGTGTGGCTCCTTTTCAAAGTATTCAAAGCAGTTTAAAAATAATGTTCAGCGATCTGACCAAGTGCTACTGTAAGTACTTATTTGGGGACTATTTTTTTAAAATTCTATTTAATATATTTGAAACTATTAACTCTAGGATGTCTTGAAAATAGTGAGATTAAAAAAAGAAAAAGGTCTGAAATACTCAGCTACTCAGCCATGGTTGTAATGCTTTTAGTAGTGACAGTAGTAGCAAATGTCCCAGTTTATAAAAACAGAAGAGCTAAAATTATTTAATATTACACAGGAAACTGAAAGTAATGTGTAGCAACACAGTGAGTTCTCAGCAAGCCTGCTGCCGAGTTTCTCCATGCCGAAAAAGTCTGATTGAGACATTTCTTCTTTTATTCACTTCAAGAGTGTATGTTTTTATGAAAATATTCATCAGGCCATGCCTATTGGAAGCAGGTTCTGTATCATGCCATTTGGAAGCAACCTGTTTCTACTAGAACCAAAGGAAATTTGGAAGCAAATTAAAAACCTCTCCAAGAGTGAAAAATGCTTTGCACTTTTGTTTCGCCTTTGTGCGTGGCCGTCACTTATCCAACACGTGCATATGAATATTCCTTCTGAAGACCTGGGCTTCATTTTAAGGTCAGCCTTCAATTTCTAGAGAATATAATTTGCTGCTATTTTTAGAGCATCATGATTGCTGGTAATAACTAATGGGGGAAAAAAACTCAACAGAGAACTAAATGTGAAACAGCTGTGTCTGCTTAAATTTGATTAAAGGCAGTAGAAAAAAAAAGTAAACAGAAGAATACTGTGACAATAGACGAGGGGAGACAAGTATGTCTTTCATTGTGGGGAGTTCTACAGACACAACTTGCTGTACTTCACAGGGCCGGCAGTGCCTGTGTTTAAAGTTTACTTTACTGTTTGTCTTGAGTGGGATCAGTGTTGTAGTGAATAATTTATAGCCAGCATGAATGAGCTCATTAGTCACCTTTTCAGACTTTAAATGAGTTTTGTGGTTGTCATTACTCGAGCCTTCTGTTCAGCCGCAGAGCAAAATGACAGTTTGGCAGTTGGCTGTCTTGTCGGGCTGCCTGTTCCCCTTCAGGTCTGCGCGGGCTTTTGTATTTCATTGAAACCTTTCCCTTCGTACCCTGTGCTGGACCAGGAACCCTCACATTTCAGGTGCTTTTTGCCCCCCAAGTTTAAACGAGAAGTTTTGGGAGAAAAATCATTGGGTTGTGTCTGCCAGAGAGAATGAAGTGAATGAAATAAGCTTTCTCCAGCAACTACTGTGTATTATTTATTCCTTTGGTGCTCCATTGGATATTCAAGTGACTCAGAAGCAGAAAGCAAGCTGGGTGTCCTCATGCAGCTGGGGAACCAGGGTCTCACATGGTGGTGGATGTTTGAGGAAGGGGATATCATTGGAGTTTGGAGGGAGAAGGATATTTCAGAGTAAGTTTGAATTGTTTTGATTCTGAACCTCAATAGGATGTGAGTAAAGAAACTTAGTCTACAGCAAGGCGCTGGGTTAGAGTCCCAAGGCCAAAGGGACTGACAAGAAGCACTTTCAAGGGGTTAGAGGGGTAGTTCAGTGGTGGAGCTCTTGCCTAAGGTGTGTGAGACTCTGGGTTCAAGCCCCATCACTGCAAAGAAGGTGTGGGGGAGACTTCTCGGTCTTTCAAGATCCCAGCCAATAGGGCAGTTCAGGATCACTGGGAATGGCCGCTACTTTTTCCCTATCTCTTCATTTTCCCAGCACAGAGCTCAACAAGAAAGTGAGCTCTTGTATGGGCCTCCTCCTCCCCAAGCCTTTGGTGACCTGCCTGGGAGGCTGGTATCTGTGGAAGACTAGCCTAGGCGTGCCAGTAGCAGGTGGGATTCCTTTGGAAAGGATGTCACCAGGTCCATCCCTCCCTTTGAACTTGAACCTGGCCTGGGGGCAGCCTTCAGAGAGCTCTGACATGCACTCCTTGGGAATGGGCTCCATCAAGAAGTCCAAGACACCTTGACATGCTCATCTGGGTCTGTGGGTAACCTCTGCTGACACATTGATGTTTGTCCAGGATGCTTTGGCCAAATCCCTGGTCCCCTGTTTTGAGGTCCCTCTGACATTTGCTATGAGCAACAGGCACTAATGGTTGCCGTCACCAACGTGGGCAGCACCCCTTTCCGGGATCCATATTGTTAGACAGCTGGCCTAGTGCTGTGTGAGGCATGTAGAAAAGATGCTCAGTATTCCTCTTTGGAAGAAATGCCAACTTAAAAAGGACGCCTGGTTGTTTGGGGGCCAAATCTTTGAAACCAGTTAGAGTCACATGGCTTTGAGTACAGAGAAAGGAGGTGCTGTTGGATGCACCCACAGACAGAGTTAGCAATCCATTTGGCTACTTCCTTTCCAGCCCCCACCCTTATGCGACTGAGCATGCCGTCATGTCTCATAATTGATGGGCACGTTTTGCTTGCACCTGAATCTCAATATCAAAGACACAGGGAAGGCTGGGGGTACAGCTCAGTGGTAGAGCACATGCAGAGCATGTCTGAGTCCCTGGGTTCCATCCCGAGCATAATCAATCAATCAAACAATAAATCAGTTGATGCATAAGTGATCCTATTTTGAGAAGCAGTGGGGGTTTCAAAACAGAAAACTCTGGTGAACTCCACTATCCAAGAGGAGACTTCAGGTTTGACTGTCGGAATAAGTTGAGTTGCTAATCTCCAAAAGGGATCTTGGTACAGCAGGGGAATATGTTGGTAGTATTTTTATCTGTGTACTGTTTCCCAGAGAGTTTATCCAATTTGGAGCTTTTGCTTTCTTTTAAAAAGACTCGTGGAAAGATGGATTGTTTTTTCTTTCACATCCCTCTAAAAAAGTAAAGTGAGAGAAGTCACTTCTTGGCATGGGTGACTTGGGCAGACTTCGCTGCTGAAACCCACGAGACCAAGGTACTTGGCAGGCTCACAGGAGAGAGAGAGGAAAACAGGCCAGACTCCTCCAGACACTGCAGGAGGAAGGATTGATGAGGCTACTTGTCTTTGATCTGTGTGGAGTTCGTAGATATAGGCTGGAGAGGGATCCGCCTTCTTGGTGAAGCGCTAGATATTTTTTATTATCACTGTGGCACGTGTAGTGAACAGGAGGGAAGTATGAAGCAGGGGCCTTGCCTCATGGAACTTACAGCCAGTTTGATGTTCATTTTCCAGTTGAGTTTGTGTGTGTGTGTGTGTGTGTGTGTGTGTATGTGTGTGTGTGTGTGTGTGTGTGTGTGTGTGTGTGTGAGAGAGAGAGAGAGAGAGAGAGAGAGAGAGAGAGAGAAAGAGAGAGAAAGAGACTGGGGATTGAGCCCAGGGGTGCTCACATCCCCAGCTCTTTTTGTTTTCATTTTGAGACAGGGTCTCATTAAGTTGCTGAGGCTGGCTCAGAACTTGATATCCTCCTGCCTCAGTTCTGGGTTTAACCTCCGAGGTTGCTGAGGTTCCAGGCATTTGTTACCATGCTGGTCCCCAATCTCTTACTTTATGAACTATTCCCAAATTGTTTCATACACAGTCTGTGAAAATGATTCCAGAGAGGGAAGCCTTTACTTAAGACCGCTGAAAAATGCAGATACACTGGAGCTAAGGGAACAGGCCCACATAATGTAATAACATGCCTCCAACCTCTTATTTTGGCAATTTCTAAGTTTTCAGGATTTTAAATAAGGTCCCAGCAAAACCCTCCTAAATACATTGTTGCAACCTTCTGTTCATTTATTCCCTACATCTTTAGTGTCTTTGTGCTGTGGGGCCCTAGCATAAATGCTTGGTGGACAATGCTAAATAAAATGGGCAGAGTCCTGCTTTCGGGAGCTTATTCCTTATTCAGTCTGGTGGGAAAGTTAACTGCCCTGTTATGGTATTGCTCCAGGATAAATTCCTAGAAGTGGGCAATTTAGGATCAATGAGTAGGCTCATTTAAATTTTAATCCATTTTGTCAGACTGCCCTTGTGTAGAGTCACATCAAGCCACCTTCCCAGTGCCACCCGCGCCCACATTGGCATGGTAATTCCTTTTAAGTCGGGGCCAATCTGATAGATGAAATGAGATACACAATTGCTTTCATTTACATTTCTTTGATTTTTTTTTACCGAGGTTGAGCATCTTTTCATGGGCGTATTTCCATTTTTGTTTCTCTTTTTTGTGAATTTGCCCTTCTGCTTATTAAGGGGATGATTTTTTTTTTTTTTCTTATTGAGTTGTAAGAGTTATAAATGAAAAATATCAACCCGTTTTCTAGCAAATATTTACTCTTTTTTTGTTTGTCTTTTACTTATGATCCCTGATACTACACACGCATTCTAAATTGTTATGCAAATATGTCAATGTTTTCCTTTATATTTACTTACTTACCGAAATTAGCGGACTAATTAGTGTTCCAGAGCACCATTTTATATTCCTTACAAATATTAATTTATTCAGTCTTCAGCACAACGCTATGAAATATTGGTATGGCTTGGTCATTGGATGTCCCCTCAGGCCTGTGGGTTAAGACTTGGTCTGCAGGGTGGTGCTGCTGGGAGGTGGCGGGAACTTTAAGAGGCGGAACCTAGCTAGATGCCTGTAATTCCAGCCTCTTGGGAGGTGAAGGATTGGAAGTTCAAAGTCAGCCTCAGCAATTTAGCAAGGCCCTAGGCAACTCAGCAAGACCCTGTCTCTGAATAAAATATAAAAAAGGGTTGGGGATGTGGCTCAGTGATTAAGTCCCTCTGGGTTTAATCCCCAGTACCAAAAAAAAAAAAAAAAAAAAAAAAAAAAGAGGCAGTACCCAGTGAGAGGTCTTGAGGTCTCTGGGGGTGTGCCCTGGAGGGGACTGTGGCACTCTGGCCCCTCCCACTTTCTCTTTTGCTTCTTGGCTGTGAGGAGAGGGTTTTGTTCCATCTGTTCCCTCCATGATGTGCGTCTTTCCACATACCCATAGCATCAGGGCCTACTGATCCTGCCTCCAACCTCCAAAACTGTGAGCCAGAAATAAACCTCATCTCTTTACAAGTTAATCGTCTCAGGCATTTTGTTATACTGATAAAAAGCGGAACAATACAGGAGAGTATTGTTACAGTCCCTTCCCCCGTTTTTTAAGGTAGGGAAGCTGGGTAAAAGAGAAAGAAATTAGGGACCCTGACTAAGGCTGTCCAGAGGTAAAGTCTGAGTGTGAACCTGGCAAGGGTCTCACTGCTAGGGCCCAGCACCTCTGCTCTCTGTGTTAGGTGTGGTGTGTGTTTGTTTCTTTGTGGTTGCTTCATAAACGCTTGCCCAGTCTCCTATGCTTGATGGCCTGTGCCACATTTTATTTCTCCTGGTTCCTTCTCTCTTCCACTCAGTCCACACTCTGGGCACAGAGTCACTAGATGCTTAATAAATACTTGTTGACTACATGACTTGACTAAACCTGGATTTTAGATCATCAGCTCACACTTGTGTTTATGGTTGGAGGAGCTGGCAGGTTCCCTATTTCCACTTTGCCTCTAGCAGGTGACCTGACAAGTCCAGGTCCGGCTGGGGCACCTGAGCTAATGAGCTTCGCTCTACCTGTTCAGCTCTACTTTCCCTCACTCCCCACCCCTTCTTTTCTCCTGGAACAAGCCTCCGGGCTCTCCTCCCTGCTGGAGAAATTCTAAGAAGACTTTCCCAGGTCCCACCCTTCAGAATCTTGATAAACACCAAGAAGACACAAGAGGAAAACATCCTCCAGGGAGAGTGACCAGCAGGCCACATGATGGCCAACCCTTCCAGCTCAACAAGAGGTTCCAGGTCTCTCTTCTCCACAGAAGGGAAAGAAGTGAGGCTCTTTTTGAAGCATGACAAATGGCATTCTCTTACATTATCTCAAAGAGACTCTTGGTCAACCCGTGATAAAAGAGTTATCTTTGACTTTAATCTCTTTCTTTCTTCTCATATTCAATCATTTGACAGATCCTCTTGGTTCTTCCTTTGAAGACTCTCCTGCCTTCATTTTTTCCAATCTTACACGTTTTTCTAGAATTCAGGGGATTTCAAAGTGTAGTTCCCAGGCCAGCAGCAGCCCTTGAGAGCTTTTTAGAGATGCAAATTCTCCAGGCCCAGCCTAGACCTTCTGAATCAGAAATTCTGGGGGTGGGGGCCAGCTAGTTGCATTTAAATCAGCCCTCTAGGTAATGCTGATGCACACTCAGGTAAAGGAAGAACTGCTTGATTGAAAGGCCACCTTACCACTAGAATATTACAGATATGATGAGCAGTCATTGAAGAAAGTTTAAAGTATAAAGAAGTACAAAAGAAAAAATTACCGATAGCTACCCAATTTTCTAAAGATACATTTAAAAAGAAAACAGTCCTCATTCCCTTGGTTTTTGTTGCTGGAGCTCAAACCTAGAGCCTAAGCATGTGATCTACCACCAAGCTCCACCCCCATGGATCACTGTAGTCATTTCTGAGTTGTTCTGCCAGCTTTATTTTGTCTTTTTTTTTTTGGAACCGGGGGGTCGAACCCAGGGCTTTGTGAATGCGGGGCAGACACTGTGCCCCTGAGCTACATCTCAGCCCACTCTGCCAGCTTTTGCTCTTCCATTTTCTCCTTTCCTCTCTCCAAATTCACCTTGGATCCACCATCCCATTCATCTTTTGAATCTTATCTCTAATACTGTAATTTCTAGGCTGCAGAATATCCAGCAAGCTCCTTTACTCTGCAAACTCAGTGTATAGTAACCTCTCAATGCTGGTAATGCTTTGTGGTAGGACGCTTGCACACTTACCAATAATCTGTGCTCTGGAAGGACAAAGACCTCATATTTCTGGCACCCCATGCAATGTCACGTAATTGTTAAATAGCAAATATTTGTTCAATGAATGATAACATCTTCTAATAGATGTCATATTTGATAAATATGTCACTTATTAGTCCTACCTGGAACAGCAATTTATAAGCAGAATTATCCCACAGTACTTTCTCAAAGTGCACATAGCTGGGCTCTATCCTAGGAGATTGGACCTAGGAGGTGTGGCTTCCTGGCTGGTTCTGATGGGCATCCCCAGTTGAGAAGTTTAGGTCTAGAACAGTCCTTCCCCCGTTTCCACAGGTCAAATGCCATCTTTATTAGATATCTTTCAAAGTCATCTCCCCTCCCTTTCCCGGGCCTGTTGCATCAGGTGCCCCACCATACCCCTTGTCTCAGCTGTTAGGAGGAGGCAGAATCACCTGACTCAGGTTAGACCAATCAGATTATTTCCCTGAGAATCTAAACTAGCCATTAGAAAACCTGAGGCTTTCTGGAGATGGTGGACCTAAAAGTCAGAAGGGCTCAGGACGTGGCACTAGCATCCGTGTGTGGCTATCAGCAAGGAAGCCTACCTGCAGGGAGAAGAGTAGAGCAGTATATATGGAAGGAAACAGAAAAGACATGGTTTCAGAGGGAATGAGAGGTGGAGAGAAAAATTTCCAGAAGATACTCCAGTTCCACACAGACAGCTCTGCTGCCTGCTCTGGGCTTCCTCTCATGATCTCCCTACCCTTTTTTTCCAGTACTAGAGGTTAAACCCAGGGGTGCTCCACCATTGTGCTACATTCCCAGCCCTTTTTATTTTTACCTTTGAGACAGGTTCTCACTAAGTTTCTGAGTCTAGACTTGAACTTGCAGTCTTCCTGCTTCAGTCTCCTGAGTTGCAGGGATTACAGGTGTGCACCACTGCTTCTGGTTTATGAATCCTTTTACTAGAGACTGTTTGAAGGTTGCCTGACAAGTAACCCCTCTTTCTAGACCTGCCTGGGTCTTCCTCATTCTTGTAAATCTCTTGAGACTTCCCAGCCAAGCTATCATTGCTTATCCACTTGGTTGTTCCTGCCTCGATAGGGACTCTTAACCACCCCATGAATAAATCTTGGAGGAAGAACTGAGCCCCATCAAGACTGGGTTTGAATGGGCTAGGATTCAGGCCTCTTGACTCCCAAATACTTATGGGCTCTCTAGCCCATGACCAGAAGGGACGACAGAATGGTTCTACCAAATCCCCAATCAAAAAATAAGTGTTTCCCAAAGTGAGTTCCAGGGCACACATAGGATTCTACTGTCAAATGTGTTTGTAGTACAATGGTTTCAATGGTTCAACTTGCTTGACATTTCTGGGGGGCGGGCTAGGACACACAGGGGTACTTGAAAGTTCAAAAGGAGAATTGAGAATGAGGCAGTTCCTGAATGAATTTGGCCCCTGCACCCTATGGCAGGGAGCACATCCCAGAGTCTACTCTAAAGCCCATTGTGGCTTGCAGCAAAGGTCTGGGCCCCCATTCCAGAGAGAGACAGGTCGACATGTGTTCCTTGTGGATCAGGCAGGGCCGGCCCACCACTTTCTTTTCAGGGTGACATCTTTTACATCCCTTGCAACACCTGTAATGGAGAGGGAAATTTAGAAATATGTCAGTGAATGCAAGAAACCAAAAACCCACAGAGGGAAAGACAGGCAAGCTGTTGAAGGCAGCTCACCTCACCGTTCTCCACCTCTGCTGTGGCTTCTTAGGGCCCAAGCTTGCTATGTGTGATAGGGTTTTGTTCACCTGGGATGACTGGTTCACATTTTAGGAGCTAAGAGCTTGTACAGAGTTTTAAGAATGACAGATTTCATGCTCACATCACCTCTTTTTGAACTCAGGAAGGACTGCAGCGAAAATAATCTGTCTCTCCTACTTAAACAGATTTCTAGCTTTGGTGTGAGTGTGTTGGGTTGGGAAGGTTAGGACCTGGGATGGAAGGCCTGCAATGAGTTGTGACAAAAGTCTCTGCCCAAAGGGGCTTGGACAAAGGTTCATCATGTCAGCTCTGATGATTACTCCCTTGGAGATTAAGCACTCTCAAGTGACATGCAGATGGAGGGGTGGGACCTACAGTATCCTGAGCCACTGAGACTGACTTTGTCTTGTCTTTGCTTTGGTTGCTAGTTCCCACCCTTAGAATCTCTGGCCTGAGACTTCAGAGATGACCTAATTTGTCTCTCCCCCACCCCCAACCTTTTTACTTGGTGACTCTGGGTTGGTCACATCATGTGCTCAGTGATAAAAGGGGTGTGGCTGGATGACTTAGGCCACTCTGGGCCTCCACCTCTGAATGGTCTCCAGAGTGCTGGGAAGAGGTCTGGGTGAGTCTGAAAGGCATGCTCTTGGTGTGGACTCACCATCCATGATCTTGGTTTGTTATAGGGTGGCTCTCGAATGGGGTTTTCTTATATTTTGAAACAAACTTTTCAGAAATTTGGTATTTCCCTCCACTTCTCTTCCCTCCTCATTTTGACGAGGTTAAAAGGTACTGCCTGTAGAGGGGCTTCCCATGGCTGGTTTCTCTGTAGTTTTCAGATAGATCACAATGGCTGTCCACAGGCTCAGGTGAGCTCAGTCAGGTGGGGGTGGCAGGAGGAGTGCCTTGTGTTGCTGCGCTGTAGAGGAACCTACCAGTTTAGCTACCTGGGAGTGATGTGCAATCATATTTTTATTTATGTCACCAGCAGGGTGTCCTGTTGGACTCTCTGCTTTCATCCTCTGGAAAGGCAGCTGGTTGATGTGGCGTTAACAGTGGGTGGCCATTCTCTGGAGGTGCCTGGAGACTTGGAGAAGTGACTGCGCAGTTTGCTGGGTGGCTTGCAAACTGTCCGTCCGGTTCTTGGGAGCTTATAGTGAAGACGTGACTTGTTTTCGCTCCAGGCCTACAAGTCAGTAGGGGTGTTGAGCACAACCCACTGGAGAGGCCCCACCGGCGTGGCATTTAGGGCCCGCCTCTTACTCTGTAATGGCCACCCTCCCTCCCTTGGCAGACACTTGGGCACCTGGGCTGGAGCTGGGGTGCCTTTGCTCCCGGGGCACGGGGTGGGCGCCGGAGGAGGGTCCGGGCGGCCCTGGGAGCTCTGCCAAGACGCAGTAGTTGAGAGAAGTGGAATCTCCTCACCCTCATAAGCCTCGCTCGCATCGTAATTCTTTTTATTTTTACTTTCGAGCCATGTAAGGCATGCGGATGGGGTAGAAGCGTTCCGGGCGACACGTTGCCAGCTGTGCAGCGCCGGCCCGCCCGTGCGGCCCGAGCCAGGGGAGGGGACAGGCCACGCGCCGCCCGCCCCACCTGTCCCGCTGCCCACGGCCGCAGCTGCCCCTGGTCGCAGAGCCCACGCCGACCTCCTGGGTCCAGCGGTGAGGCAGAAGATGAGTCCGCGCAGCCCTGCCCGGCCGAGGCCCGGACTGCGCTCGTGGCGCGCCGGGGCGCCGGGCCCAGGACAGGCCAAGGCGCCGGGGGAGGCGAGGGGCCGCCCCGGCGGGTCCGCGCCCAGCGCCCCAGGCCGCCGGCGGCCCGGCCCACGTTTTCCCCTCTCTCCGGCTCCCTCCGCCCCCTCCGCTCCGTCCCTCCCCTCGGCTCTCCTCCCTCCCCGCGCTTCCCCTCCTCCTGCCTGGTCA
This sequence comes from Sciurus carolinensis, assembly GCF_902686445.1. Lineage (NCBI taxonomy): Eukaryota > Metazoa > Chordata > Mammalia > Rodentia > Sciuridae > Sciurus > Sciurus carolinensis. Next base: position 186,393,152 of record NC_062214.1, on the reverse strand, counting down.
TGTGTCGCCTTTTTTTGTTTGCAGTGGAAACAATTTCTCGCCGCTCGGCGCGCCCCGGCCCGACGCGCCGCGGCGGAGGCGAGCGGGAGGCGGGACGGGGCGGGGAGAGCGGCGGGGCCGGCGGGAGGACGCGCGGCGCGCCAGGCGGACGCCGCAGGTCCCATGCCGCGCCGCGACCCCCGCGCCCCTGCCGCCCGCGCCCGCGGCCGCCCCCCGCCGCCCGCCGCCCCGGGCTCGCCGCGCCGCGCCCGCGCGTCCTTAGCGGGGCCACCAAGCGATGCCCGCTGGGCGCCCGCGAAAGTTTGTCGGCTCCGCTGAAGGGCAGCGGCGCCCCCGCGCCCCCGTGCCCTGCTCCGGCCAGGTGAGTTTGCGGCTCGCTCCCGCCGGCGCCCGAGGGCTGGGGGGACGCGGGCGGGGGACTCGTCCGCGGCGGCCCTGGTGACTACCTCGGCGCTCTCGGAAGACCAGGGACTCCGCGGCTGCTGGTGAGGGCCGGGCTGGGGGCCTGGCCGGGCGGGGAGAGCTGAGCCCCGGAGCGGGGAAGTTGCCCGGGCCGAAGAGTTTCCTGCCCCGACGTGCGGGCTGTTTCCTGGTGCCTCGGTTGCTGAAAAGACCCCAGAGGCAGAGTTGGTATTGTCTGCGGAGACCGGATCCCCGCGGCTCGGGTCGGGGAAGGGGTGCCCATCCGGGGGAGACCCCAAGACGAAAAACAGGCTCCTAACAAAGATTCCCTCCCCCCAAACTGTGCAAGATTGGCACCCGCAATGAACGTCTCCCGAGACCCCCAAGGCCCGACCCCTCCTCACCCCGTCTCCTTGAAACCCGTCTTGGGTTCCGGATAAGTTGGGGGTCGGCGGGCTTTTATTGATCTGTTTTTAAGGCTCGCCGCCGTGCAGCCAATAAAAGGTTTATGACATCTGACCGGCAGTGAAGGTATGCGAGCTCCCAATTGCCCTGTGTGCGCGGAGAAGAGCAGTTTCCCCGTCGCTTGGCAACGGCGCTGATTGACGCAGGAAGCAGCCAATCGGCGCTTCCGCTGGTCCCCTTGAAATGTTTTTGACAAGTACAGTAGACCCGAGTGGAGCGCGTGCGTGCGTGCGCGCGCATGGCGGGGGGGGTTGTCCCCGGGCCCCCAAACTCCAGACTGCCCAGCTCCACTGGGGAGGAATTTCTCAACTTTTTAAAGTTCACATGGAACATCTGTTCAGAGCTGGGCCGTAACGTCTTTGTCAGTTATTTGGAGACGTTCTGATACCAGGCAAGAAACTCAGCCTTCCCGCTGCATTCTCTCCTTAAAAAAAAAAAAAAAAAAAAAAAAAAAAATATATATATATATATATATATATATATATATATATATATAAAGAAAACAAGTCACTTAGAAAACCCAAGAGTACAAAAGAGGGTATGCGCGTGTCTTTGTGTGTAGAGGGAATGTAAGCCAATAACAAGCCTAAAAAGTTGTAAGGAGGTCACTAGTGAAAACTAATTGCGAATCTGGTGGAGCAACCTTATTGGCAGCAGATTAAAAATGTTTGCTTAACTGCGGGCTCACATGATCCAGACTCCCCCCGCTCCACCAAATAGGAGGAAAAAAAGATTTGGCGATTATGTAGCGTATAATAATGGAAAACTCCTCAGCTGTGGTTTCTGGGAACTGTTTTTTTTTTTTTTTTCTTTTTCTTTTTTTTTTAACATGAAACTAGTGATCAGCATCCATCCATACTGTTACTATAAAATGAGGGATTTATTGGGATGCAGTTCGCAGAGAATCTGTGGGGAGCACAAAACAGACAAATGATCCGAGGGTATGGAACCCCCAAACCCTCTTTTCTTGAAAGTGCCATTTTCTTCCTAATATAACCACATTTCTGGCGATGTTTGTTTAAAACAAAAGAAAACATGGAGAATAGCGTGTTAGTTCCTTTGGGAAGCTACTGACAAATAAGCAAATTAAAAAGAAAGAGAGCAGCGTGTTGTCATAGCAACAGTGCAATTAAATTACTTTACTGTCAGCCATGATATAATTTTCCTGTTTAGAAGCTCAGGAGACATAAAACTTTCATTTGGAGCTGAAGTTGACTTCAGTGGCTGGGTAGTTCTCTTTTGTGTCTACTCTGTGGATGTACTGGAAATCAGGACGTTTTCTGATGGGGTCTGAGGAAACTTTTGAGACAAACCTGGCTTTGATTCATTCATAAATAGTTTAAAAGCAATAGCGGACAGAGGTCTGCCCTATCCCCAAACCTAGAAATACTAGCTTTTTTTTTTTTTTTTTAATTAGCATGTGTCATGTAGAACTCAGTAGCTTCCTTGTCAGACAGAGAGAAATACTCCAGTGGATGAACCCAAGGCATCTGGTCTGTCCTGCCTGGGTTGGGCCATGATGCCCCATTGGAGTTTTCTCTCCTTAAAGATGGACATCTGGCAGCAGTTCCAGAGAGCTGCCCCTCCCACCGGTCTAGCAGGTTGTCTACCTTAGGGAAGAGGGAAAGTGCTGCAGTTTACTGCTGTGCTTGGCTGGTGGTTTGCTGCCCACATCTCTCTCGCTTTCTAGAAGCCCAAGCTAGAGCTTGCCAAGCTGAAGCGGCAGTTAATTCAGAAGTGGTGGGAATGGACATTTAGAGGCTTAGAATGCTTCTGTCTCTGCTTTTGATGTGTTCATTCATTTTTCTAGGTAAAGCGTTTGATCTTTTTACTCAAGAGAAAAAAATTAAAAACAGACACTTCATAAACTAAACACATTGTTTGGGCGGTACAAAGGGAGAGTGGAAGACTTTCGGTACATTCACTCTTCTAGCTTATATTGAGTGCTAGGGGGTTGAATGTCCTTTTTATCTGTGGGGGTTGTTCTGTTTGTGATTTGCCACCTCTTTGTTTGTTTTTCTCATCAGATATATTACTCCCTGTTCTGGGTCACTGATTAAAATAGGGATGGTTCTGGGTGGGTGGGTGGGGAGAGGGAATAGAATACTGTAACAGTTTTTGTTGAATTTGTCTTCCTGCCTTGAAGCTGCCAGTTGCTCTCCCCAACAAGTTCCAATTTTAGTTAATGGCTTATCTTTCATTCCCATTTATTTGTCTGAAATTACTTGCTTTTGCATTCTGGGTGTGGCGTCCCAATAAAATTTTATGTGCTTCATACTCAAGTTCAAATCCACAAAATTCCTTGTCATCCTCTTCAGACTTGTCAAATGTTTTTAAGTTTGCAGTTTGTTTTTTTTTTTTTTTTTGGTAACAGGGGTTGAATCCAGGAGTGCTTGACCACTGAGCCACCCCCCCACCCCTTTTTTATGTTTTATCTTGAGACAGGATCTCATTAAGTTGCTTAGGGCCTCACTGAGTTGCTGAGGCTGTGTTTGAAAAGTTTGCAGATTTTGGTCATGACTCGTGTGGGGTGGGGGGAATTGGTTAAAACAACCAAATTAATGGTCCCTGTGGCCACAGATTTAGTTCCAAGTTCCTTGTGTTGATCTTTATATGGAAATGACTGAATTCAATCTGGAACCATTGGCCTTAATTTATACGTATTTTTTAGCTGGGGACAGCAGCCGCACACGTATTATCTCAGCTATTCTGGCTAATCTGGGCATCATAGGGAGATCCCATCTCAAAAACATAATAAAATAAATGCCATAGGTATTTTCCTTTTTTTTTTTTTTTAAAGATAAACAGTGAGACTGGTTGCACAAAGCTATAGGAGTTTTCCTTTGTACTTATTTTGTCGTTTATCATGAAGCTCAAAAGAATTTTATATACTATGTCTTCAAGTATTACAGAGAAACCAGGACACCAAGTAATAATTGATTTCCCCCTGGTCATGGTGAGAGTCTTCGTAGATCTAGGGAGATGGTGAAATTTCTCATTCTTTTTATGATTTACTTGCACGTTAAAGATGGTGTAATTATTTTCAGTTATGTTAAGGAATATTGGGTTACCATGCTATTTAAACAGTGGACTGATTTTTCTTGCTAGTGTTGTCTCTGTGTGGTGGGTTTGTGGGTTTGTGTGGCTCAGTGTGGGAGTCATGAAGTGGGGTCCTTATGTAGCTGGGACCTAGAGAGGAGGCTCGGTGGGCTGGGGGAGCGGGAGGATTAGACCCGTGCTGCCTTTGTGATTTGAGTTTTACAAATGTATCTGTCTTTGCTTTTCTTTCTTCCAGGAGCCTTCACGTAAATGGGTCCAGTCATGCCTGCCAGTAAGAAGCCAGAAAGCTCAGGAATTAGTGTGTCCAGTGGACTGAGTCAGTGTTACCGGGGCAGTGGTTTCTCCAAGGCCCTTCAGGAAGACGATGACCTCGACTTTTCTCTGCCTGACATCAGATTAGAAGAGGGGACCATGGAAGATGAAGAGCTGACCAACCTGAACTGGCTGCATGAGAGCAAGAACTTGCTGAAGAGCTTTGGGGAGTCGGTCCTCAGGAGTGTCAGCCCCGTCCAGGACCTGGACGACGACACCCCTCCATCCCCAGCCCACTCTGACATGCCCTACGATGCCAGGCAGAACCCCAACTGCAAGCCCCCCTACTCCTTTAGCTGCCTCATATTTATGGCCATTGAGGACTCTCCAACCAAGCGCCTGCCAGTGAAGGATATCTACAACTGGATCTTGGAACATTTTCCGTATTTTGCGAATGCACCTACTGGGTGGAAAAACTCCGTGAGACATAATTTGTCATTGAATAAGTGTTTTAAGAAAGTGGACAAAGAGAGGAGTCAGGTAAGGCTCTTGTGTCTGGAACCAGTTTATTGCATATTTTTCTCCACCAAAAATGAACTTATATCCACCACATGCCCAGCTCAGCATGACTTTTAAAACAGTTGAATTCTGACTTTAAATTCTTAGCTTGCGTTTCATGGTTGGCTAAAAGAAGACGATTTTAATAAGTTGCTTTACTTGTGTGTTAAGGAATATAATAGGTGCACCAGAGATAGGAGCTCTGGAAAGCAGTGTTTCCATGGTTAAAATAAATTGCCAGAAAAAGCTCCATCCACAGAGTGTTCTCATCACTGTGTTTTCCAGCCTTGGTGTCCTGCTGTTCGTGCACATTCAAGTTCTGGTGCAGGACTGCCTTGTGTGGGGCCTGTGGCTAGGCAGGGTTGGGGTCCTCGTGTCTTTCTCTCCAGAAACATGTTTCTGTTTGATTTTGAGCCTGAGGATATTCTTCGTGTCTTTGACGTGGAAGAATTTGTATGAGGAGGTGGGACAGCCACGTTTCTCCTGGCTCGGACTGGACGTGTGTGTGTGTCCACACGCTGCTCGCCCAGAGTGCATGTTCCAGGCGGGTGGGGTGGGGGTGGTGTCTGGGAGGAGGAAGGGTGGCCACCAAGTAGCCGGACTCCGATGGGATGGAGTGTGCAGATGTGCACGTTCACGTCTTCTGGGCTCTCCTTCCGCAGGTCCTTATTTTTAAGTAGCTATAATACCCAGGGTGCCAGTTTAAATGAAGAAGTCCCAGGTCAGTGAAGCCCTTTCTCGTCCTCAGGCATCTACTTCTTCCCTTTCTTTTTTTTTTCCTTTTTGAGTAGGGATTGAACCCAGGTACACTCTACCTCTCAGCTACATCTCCAGTACTTGTTACTCTTTTACTTTGAGACTGATTCTTGCTAAGTTGCCCAGACTGGTCTTGGGCTTGGCAATCCTCCTGCCTCAGCCTTCTGAGTGGCTGGGATTACAGGTGTGTGCCATGGAGCTCAGCTCCTTCCCTCCATTTCTCAGATCGGCCATTTGGAGACTGACCTCTGGACTCAGCTCTGTTGAGTGCTTCAAGATATTCTAGAAATTTAAGAGATTCGTTGCTCCCCAGTAAAGACCCAGGCTATGAAACTTATGGTTTCTGAATAGGTGGGTCCTTGTGATAAAAAAGGAAAGGTCTGAGCAAGCAATCCAGACTTAGACTTTAGAGAAGGGAAGTGCCTGCCCATCAGGATCCCAGAGCCTGTCACCGATAAAGTAGTGGACAGGACTTGTAGTTTGATGTAAAGGATTCTGCAGGTTACAGCATGCCTGCATCCGTTTGCCATAATGCTGGTGCACATAAAAGTAACTCAGCAAACACACAGTCTGAAATGTTAAACACCAACTCCACCTTGAGCTGCCAGACTGTGAGGATTATTCATCCTGGAGCCCTGGGAGTGGCAAGCTGGACTTGGGCGGTAGGTGTGACGGCTCACCTGGAGGAACTCCCATATTCTCCCACCCCCTCCCTGCCCCGCTGGGAGTCATGTTTGGTGTGGGGGGGTGATGGGTGTCAATCTGGATAAACGCAGATAGGGTTTGTTGAAAGGGAGTGGTTTTAAGGACTTGAGATCGTTAATCTTGTGAATGTTGAGTACTGGCTTCCTAGCCTTGCTGACCTGTATTAACATGTTCCTGATCAGTTTTGTGGTTGGGAGTTTGTTCCCAGCATTGGTGATACTCTGAGAACAAGGCTAGAGTTGTGAGTTTTTCCTCTTTTCTCCCTTTTCTCTGGTTACCCAGGGGTCAGATGGTGGCTGCTGAGAGGCATGACTACCAGGTTTGCTCAGGTAACCCAGGTATGCTCAGGTGTAGCCAGGTACTTCCAGGGTACTGGCCCTGGGTGGTTCACTTGGGGTTTTTTCCTGGGCTCGCTGAGTAAAAGGAAAGGTATTCCCCCTGATCTCTTGCTTGGTGAGAGCCCATTTGGCTATTCAGGTACACTTGTTTTTTTTCCAGGGAATTTTACTTGGTGGTGGTTCCCTCCCCCAGTAAAGTTCCACCTCAACACAAATGACTAAATGCATTCTCAGATGTTGGTGAGAAATACATTGATGAAAATGAACATCAAAGCCTTGCAAATGACTTGCACCAAGTTGGGTATTCCCTTTTTCTTTAAGTGGAGAACTTCGTTAAGCTTGGCACAGCAGTGAGAAGGGGGGATCCTGTGTGATCTGTCCCCGAGGGCTTGGAACACGAACCCTGCTGAACAACTGTTTGGCTGGGCTGTTGGAGTAGGAAGGTACTAGATTTCATCAGAATCTCTGGTGGCGTTTAAAAACAATGATCATTGCTCAGAGGGAAATGGAGAGTTTGAGTGTGAGGCAGGTTGTGGAAAATTGGTAGTAGAGATAAGCTTCGTGGGCGTTTCTGATGTGTAGCCAGGTCTGAGAATCCCTGAACCAGAGGTCCTTCTGGCTTCTCTTCAATGATCAGGTTGCTTTAAGAACATTTTCTCTTGAATAAATCAAGGAAAAATAGACAGTTTTGGTTTTTTTTTTTTTTTTTTTTTTTTTTTTTTTTGTACCAGGGATTGAACTCAGGGGCACTCAACACCCAGCCCTATTCTGTATTTTATTCAGAGACAGGGTCTCACTGAGTTGCTTAGCACCTCGCCATTGCTGAGGCTGGCTTTGAACTCGTGATCCTCCTGCCTCAGCCTGATCCCAGGCTGCAGGGATTACAGGCAGGTGCCACCACACCTGGCTTGCTTCTGTATTTTTTTTTTTTTTTTCTAATCTCTGAAAAGACTTCAAAAGATAGAGTTTTATTTTTACCTTTTAATCATGGACATTTTCAAACATACACAGAAGTAGAGTGTTTAGCGTGACTGTCGGGTGACCCACATCCAGATCCAATGGTTAACAAGGATCCACTTTGCTTCGTTCATTCTTTGTTGCTGCTGCTGAAATCTTTTAAAGCAAATTCTAGATCTTATGTCATTTTTTCAACGTGTTTTAGTGTGTGTATGAATAATTGATAACTTCTTGGACAGTTGCATTGCCTGTGTCCCCTGAGCAGAATTACCAATTCTCTGATGTCACCTAATATGAGACCCATATTCAGATATCCCTGATTGTTTGCAAAATGTTTGTTAAATTAGGGTCCAGATGTGGTTTATGAGTTGCCCTGGGTTGCCACGTTTCCTTGAGGTTTTCAGTGGCCAGCACTTCTGTGCCCTGTCCCATCCGTGCCCTTGGTAAAGACACCCATCCCTTGGCCTCGGGATTTCATTGAACTGGCTTCTCTAACCCTTCCAGTGGCAGTAAACCCTAAAGTCTGGGTCACCTTCTGACTTCTGGGTCCTTCTTCCCCCCAGAGCGTCATGTACAAATGTTGTCATGTCTGTACTGAAACCTGGTTGCTCCGGCTCCAGGGATGCTGAGGTTGAGCCCTGGGTTCGTATGAGGTCAGCCCTTCTTGACTCTTAAAGTTCCATGTCCACCTCTCATCTTATGGTTTCACCTGTTGATGCGCTTTGCCGAAATCAATCAAGGCCGTTTTAAAGTGCAAGGTTGTTTTCTGCTTTCTAAATATAGGTCTTAGTTTGGAATGTAAGGTACCAACCTCTTAGGCTACTCATAAATGAGAAATAAAATGCAGTTATTTTTTTATACACTGAATTATAATTGCTCAGCTATGTGTGTTTCTTTTCTGTGTTTTTTTCTTTACTTCCCCTCTTGCCACGCTAACAGAAAACATTATTGTCATCTGAAGTTTGGTAAAGGAAACTCTGTACAAAAGTATGTTTATTATACGCAGGGACAAGTGCTTTGAATATGTTTTTAGCTTATAAACATAGGCAGCTTGGCTGAAAGAGGGCTGAACTGGAAGCAGGACTCCAGGTTCTAGTTTTGGTGCTGGAGGTACCTGCTTGTCTTGGGGCCTCAGTTTCCTCATCTGTAGAAGCAGAGGAGTTGGTAGCTGCTCATTTTTTTTTTTTTTTGGTACTGGGGATTGAACTCAGGGACACTTGATCACTGAGCCACATCCCCAGCCCTATTTTGTATTTTATTTAGAGACAGGGTCTCACTGAGTTGCTTAGCACCTTGCCATTGCTGAGGCTGGCTTTGAACTTGTGATCCTCTTGCCTCAGCCTCCCAAGCCACTGGGATTACAAGTGTGTGTCACCATACCCGGCTGCTCACGGTTTTAACCTGGGTGTCTTTAAGTGTCAGAGGCTGTGGTGACTGACCACCTGGAATCATTGGCAACAGTGCACACGATACTGTTATTATGTTTTTCTAAGGAGAGGTCCCTAAGGTTTTGTTTGCTTAGTTTAGATTCTTTTTCTTTTTCTTTTCTTTTTTTTTGCTTGGGGTTGAACCCAGGGCTCATACATGTTAGGCAAAAGCACTCTACCTCTGAGCTGAGGAAGGTCCCCAGCCCTTTTTAAATTTTGAGACAGGGTCTTGCTAAGTCACCCCGGTTGGCCTTGATCTTGTGATCCTCTTGCCTCAGCCTCAGTTGCTGGGATGACAGGCGTGCACTATGTGCCCTGACCACTTTCTTCCTAGGGCCTCTGACTGACCTCTGGCTTTCTGTAACAGCGGTGGACCCGCGTGGTGGAGTAGGTCCTGTTGGTTTCCTTCCCACACTAGGTGAGGAGTTAAGCTCTGAGTGGTTAAGTGACTTTCTGGAGGCCACACAGCAAGTAAGTGGAAGAATGGGCATTCCCCCTAATTCCTGCCCATTGCACAGGGCAGGTGCTTAACCTTGGTGCTGGAGTCTACCTTCGGTTTAGTGGTCATCAGAGGTGATCTCTGTGTACTTTTCCAAGTGTGCTGTGAATCTGGGCTATAGGTGGGTAAGGTATCTCAAGTAGATGCCAAATGAGCTCTGGAGGTGCAGGATAAACAGGAGATACAGAGAACAAATAGAGATACAGTAAACACGGAGAATAGCCTCTACTGTTGAGATGGAGCCAAATTTTGTCTCGGTCATTAGGTGTAAAGGTCTTGCCTTAACAGAGCATGCGGATGCCTTTGGGGCTTCTGGTTTTCAGTCTGTGTCCCAGGCCCCTGCCTTGCAGGATCCCACCCATATTGGGTGTTCTACCATTATTAGGCCCTTGTTGTTTTATATTTTGAGACAAATTCTACATTGCATAGCTTGGTTTTGAACTTGGAATCTTCCTGTCTTAGTCTGGAGTTGCTGGGATTACATGCATGCTCTGCCACACCCAGCATTCAAAGGCAGTTTTGAAAATGAGGTGGCGGCTGTGCCCCCATTTGTGCAGTGGCCTCTGAGTCCCTCCTCTTGGAATCTAGAGCATATCCGTTTCCTGTGACACTGGTCAACATACTTGTCTAAATTGGCAATCATTTTAGAAAGAAGACAACTGATTTTTGTTTTTCTTTTTTTGGATAAACAGTTCTCTTTGAAAGACAGTACAGTCTGTCCCTGATGGGTGAATTCCTAAGAATCAGGGCAATGTCGTCCGACGGTGCAAAGATCTGATGAGGTATAGAAGATGCTTCTGTGGTCCTGGGGTCAGGGACAGCCCTGTGCCTTACACAGTGTCAGAGGCTGCTGTGCCAGAAAGTGGCCTCTTGTTCACCTATAGTGCCCAGTGCCCAGTGGGTGGGCTGCTTTCTGTAATCTGTGTCCACTGGGTCACCTCAGAAGACTGAGTCTTTAACAAGGACTCTGCTGGCCCTGAAATAAATAGACCCCTATGTCACACACCCTGTAATAGGAAGCTTTTCATGCCCGCTTCCTCTGGGATCCCAAGAAGTCATTGCACCTCCCTTGTCCATGTTCCTGGCCCATCCTGCCCACGGGCTCCTCCTAGACCCTGCCCCTTCCTGATCCCGCCAGGCATTGGATGCCTTGGTTGGGGGCACATCTCTCTTGTCTTGCTCTTGCCTACTGATTATTGCTGTCTGCACATTTATTCATTCAAAAAGCTTTTTGAAGTCCCTGCTATACTAAGTGCTTAAAGGATACAAAATTGTATTGTGCCTGATGCCTGTGGAGCCCCATGCCCATTGAGTTGTTCCCACGGCCTCCTAGCTGGTGGACTGTCTCCAGCAAAAGCCCTCACTTCAGTGCTCTGATCCCCTTTTTTAGTCCGTTCCCTGTCTCATTGCTTTTCTGCAGTGACTTCCTAGGAAGATGCTGGTGAGCTTGATAAGGGTCTCTACAAGGTGTCTGGATCAGTACCCCATTAGCGTGTGTCAGTGTCTCCCCTCCCCCCAGCTGTTGAGGACTGGTGTGTTCTTTTTGGCAGAGATTTGTGGCATCTAAGTAGGTCTACCAGATGCCTCTTCATCAACGCTGCTTGCAGATCCAACCAACAAATTGTTTTCTGAACCTTCCCTGTTGAGCTGAGGCGGCACTGGGGTTTCTCTTTGAAATCACTTTAGCTGCAGGGTAATCTTTGCAGTAAATGATATAGGAAGCTGGCACACTGACCTCCTAGTTTTCAAACAGGAGGTCATAGGTTTTGCTTTTTGCACAAGTCATGAGTATTTGAATGAATCCATCCTCTTTCTTTTTCCTTGCAGTGCTGGGGAAGGAGCCCAGACCTTGCATATCTTACACAGACTCTACCCCTGAGCCACACCCCAGCCCTTAATTCACTCCCTTTCTTTCTTTTTTTTTGGGGGGGGGGCATGGGGAGTACTGGGGATTGAACTCAGGGTACTTGACCACTGAGCCACATGCCCAGCCCTATTTTGCATTTGATAGAGTCAGGGTCTCACTGAGTTGCTCAGTGCCTTGCTTTTGCTGAGGCTGGCTTTGAACTCTCGATCCTCGCACTTCAGCTTCCAGAGCCACTGGGATTACAGGAATCCACTCCCTTTCTGAGCCCTACCCAGGTCATCTGAATGGTCTCTCTTTTTTTAAAAAACGTGTTCTAATGAGTTATCCATGACAGTGGAATGCATTTTGACACATTGTACACACATGGAGCACAACTTCCTCCTCTGGCTGACATGGTGCAGAGTCACCCCTGTAGTGTAATCATACATCTGTATAGGGTGACAACGTCGTCTCATTCCATCATCCTTCCTGTTCCCACTCCCCTTCCCCACCCATCACTCCCCTCTGCACAATCCAAAGTCCCCCCCACCCCCCACCACTATGGATCAGCATCCACTTATCAGAGAAAACATTCAGCCTTCAGTTTTTTGGGTTTGGCTTATTTTGCTCCAGTTCCATCCAGTTACCCGCAAATGCCATCATTTGATTCTTTAAGACTGAGTAATATTCCATTGTGTATATGTATCACATTTTCTTTATCCATTCATCTTTTGAAGGGCACCTACGTTGGTTCCATAGTTGAGTTAGTGTGAATTGAGCTGCTGTAAGCATTGATGTAACTGTGTCACTGTAGTATGCTGATTTTAAGTCCTTTGGGTATAAACCAAGGAGTAGGATAACTGGGTCAAATAGTGGTTCCATTCCAGATTTTCTGAGGAATCTCCATACTGCTTTCCAGAGTGGTTGCACCAATTTGCAGTCCCACCAGTCTGAGTGTACCTTTTCCCCCACATCCTTGCCAACACTTATTGTTGCTTGTTTTCTTGATGATTACCATTCTGACTGGAGCAAGATGAAATCTTAGCATAGTTTTGATTTGCATTTCTCTAATTGCTAGAGATGATGAACATTTTTTCATGTTTGTTGATCAGTTGTATTTCTGTAAAGTGTCAGTTCCTTAGCCCATTTACTGATTGGGTTATTCGTTTTTTGTTGTTGTTGTTGTTGTTTTTTGGTGTTACATCTTAATGCTCTTAAGTGTTGGCAAGATAATGGAAGTTTCATGTTTTATGGAAAATTCTACCACTGTTTGAAACAAGATGAATGTAGATATTTTAAAGGTAATATAGTGTTTACGTTGATGCCACCTTGTTTACTAGAGAGGTCTTTGTTCACAGGTTTTGGTTTCATCAGGTTTAACTTATTTGCTGCTTCTCTAACTAGCTCTGTAAGGCTGGAGACCTTGGCCATATTCGTTACTTCATACTGGATTTCATTTTTAGACTGTGGCCTTTATTTAAGTTGTTCCTTGTAATGCCTTCATGTTAGTAGGCCATTGGTATCTTGGTAGCTGCCATTTTGGGAACTTCAGGGGTCCTCGGTGTATTTGGTTTTTCAGTAGAATTATTTGAGGATATCGAAGTTAAAGTAAGAAGTGAGATTCTGTTCTTGCGTTAGGAGTTTGCATTCCAAAGAAACAGGAAACATAATACAAAATAAAAAAGTATAAATGGTAGGTCAGGCGTGGTGTGCGCTTGTAATCCCAGCAACTTGGGAGGCTGAGGCAGGAGGATCATGAGTTCAAAGCCAGCCTCAGCAACTCAGTGAGACCCTGTCTCTAAATAAATGCAAAAAAGGGCTGGGGACATGACCCAGTGGTTAAGCGCCCCTGAGTTCAATCCTTGGTTACCTCCCCCCCATTAAAAGGTAAATCACCATAATTACCAGATGTGTGCCTGAGCATTGAGTGACCAGTGTCTTCTAAAGTGAGCAGGGTGGCTTTCCCTCCCAAGGGAGGGGCATTCGAGGCTGAGATAAAACATGGTGGGTAAGTTTTTTTAGTTTTTCCCCCCTTGGTGCTGGGACTTTACCTAGGACCTTGGGTATCCAATGTGCAAGTTTTGAGTTCTTCTTACAGAAGGGGAAACCCTGAGTAAATTGTGCCCAGGGCGTTGTTTGGGTGTGGGAATGAGACTCCCAAGAATGGATTAGTTAGGATGAGGCTTGACTGGTTTGTCATAGAAAGTCCAGAGAGTACTGATTTTAAACAAGCTGCAAGTGAGGAACTGAGCCGAGATCCCGTCTCTGGTCTTTCTGCTCTGCCGGCTTTGGTGCATTGCCGGTTTCCATTCTCAAGTCTCTTCTTGGCCCACAGTGGCTTCAGCTGGCCTGTTCTCATTTTAGATAGCAGGAAGGGGTAGGCAGGGAAAGACCAAGGTGGGGTCCTGCCCAGATAGTAGTGTGAAGGGACTTTCCCAGAAACCCAGCACTCTGCTTGTATGTCATTGGCTAAAATCAATCATATGATCTCTTTTAGCAACAAGGCAGGCTGGGAAATGTAGTCATAGCTGGGTTCACTGCAACCCCAAATTCAGTTTGGTTCTGTTATTAAGTAAACATGAGGTTTTCTTTTTTTCTTTTTCTTTATGGTCCTGGGGATTGAACTCAGGACCTACACTGAACTACATCCCCAACCCTTTTTCTTTTGAGACAGGGTCTTGATAAATTGCCCAGGCTGGCCTCTAACTTGTGATCCTCCTGCTTCAGCCTCCTGAGTCACATGCACCACCACACCTGGCTGAGCATGGGATATTCTGCCACAGAGGTCTAGATGCTTATGGGACTTGTGTTGGCAAACCCAAGTAATGTGGTAGAATAGTACCAGAGACAAGGAAAGAAATGGTGTTTGAGAAGTTATGTCAATCAGAATGGGGACTTGGTGGAAGAGTGAGGATGCTGAGTGGAAAACTTTAAACTGCCCTGGTAACTTAAGTAAAGCAGAGATGCTGACCCATTTTCTAAACATTCCAGTTAACCAGCATTTTGCTTCAAGATATTCTGGTTAAATTGCATTTAATATCTTCAAAAGCAATAGCTTGATAGAGGTGGAGATGTAGTCTGTGCCAAGTATGATAAGAAGAAAAGCAAGGCAGTAAATGGTTGAAGGTGGAGAGTAACATCTAAAGTTATTCTTTTAGTAATAACTCGATGGTTCGCTGTGTAAGATTACAGACAGTTCTGAGAACACGAGGGCTTTGATTTTGAGAGTGCGCCTGCCTGTTTGAGTACCTTCACTGTGAACTCAGCAGGAGGCGGTGGATACAGGCAGAGGGTGGTGCTGCTTCTCCAGGGAGTGGTTCTCTGGGTCCCCTGGCTTCCCTTCCTTCACGCTCACAGGGGTGTGCTATGTCCTCTGGGCCCCATCGGGCTTGGGTTCAGTGCTTCCTTCCATTTACAGGAGCTCTACGAAGTGCCTTCTGGAAGCCCGTGACTGTCCTCCTCTGGGGACTGGACTGATAAGTGACTTAGCTAATGCCATTAGACAGAAAACACCCAGCTAGCACAACATTTGCATGTACTTTGTGTTTAGAGGGAAAGGCCAAGTCATGTGAATGCTGACTTTGATCACGGCTCTCGTGGAGGGAAAGAAATCTGGGAGTCGGAGTCCCGGCTGCCTGGCATGGCGCCGGACCACAGAGTCACCTAAGCACTTCTGGAATACTTTGCTGCCCGCCAGATCCTTCGAGTCTTCCATAGATGCAATCCTGAAGCAAGAACTAGCATCCGCAGCTGTGCTTTTGAGGCCTGGTAGAATACTTAGTTTGCAAAGTAAAAATATAGATTCTGCCCTTGCAAATTAATTAATGGATTAATACGTGGTGCTGAAGATTGAACCCAGGGCCTCACGCATGCCTCACATGCCTTGCCTCGGTCATTTTAGGTTTTTTTTTTCCTTTCTTTTCCTGGTATTGAACCCAGGGCGCTTTACCACCGAGTCACATCCCCAGCCATTTTTATTTTTTAGTTTGAGACGGTCTTGCTAAGCTGCAGAGGCTGGCCTTCAACTTACAGTTCTTCTGCCTCGGCCTCCTGAGATGCTGGATTGCAGGCGTATGTCACTGCACTTGGCAAGTCATTTTAGCAGTGGTTCCTTCATGATACGAATGTTCCTGGAGGACCAGATGCTGTTCTGGGCGCTGAAGATTAAGTGGTAACCTGTCAGGGTCACTGGATGATCTGGATTATCCACAGGGTGGGACTGGGTGAGGAGGAGGTGGTGTGAAACAGCGGGTCCATCTATGAGCAGATAGTAATATATATGGTGAAGAAAATTAGACGGGTGGGGAGGAGAGTGGGGGTCTTCTTAGAGGAGCTGACTGGGCTGTGTCTTAAATGGCGAGAGGAATGCAGCTGTGCAAAGATCTGGGCAGAAAGGACAGTAAGGGCCAAGGCCCTGGAGGTGGCCATGGCCCCAAATTTCCAAGGAACAGAAATAAGGCCCATAGGAAATATATTAGAAATGGGAGAATGAGATGCGCCAAGGTTGGGTTTTTGTTTTGTTTGGTACTGGGGATTAAACCCAGGGGTGCTTTACCACTGAGCCACATCCCCAGCCCTTTTTGTTTTGAGACAGGGTCTTGTTGAGTTGCTTAGGGCCTCACTAAGTTGCTGAGTCTGGCCTTGGACATGTGATCCTCCTGCCTCAGCTCCCAGGTAGCTGATTGCAGATGTGCGGCATCACGCCCGGCTGAGATATGTAAGGGGAGCAGAGGGGGAAGCAGCTTTCTGTGGCTTGTGCCATAAGAAATAATGGAAACGAAGCTGGCTTGGTCCAGAATCAGGTTGGGAGGAGGGAGAGGAGTTCTAGCAAAGATTTTCTTCCCACTATGTTAAATTTGAGGGTTTTTTTTTTTTTTTTCTCTAAATGGAACCTTCAGGTAGAAAGTTTGATAGATGAATTTTAAGTGCGATGGAGAAGTTGGGTCAGAGGCCAAAAGGTGGGACACGTTAGTGCACAGGTATGGTTGAAGAGAGTTTCGGGATTGCTTCTCCCTTGAGAAACAAGGTGAAGTCAAACCTCTGTCTCACCTCTTCACTTTTGTAGCCAGGATGCAACTTCAGAATGTGTTCAGGGCAGTTACCTCTCTGATAGGGTGAGAGAGATGCACTCCAGCAAACATCCCATTTAGCAAAGTCCCTACCCCAGGACTTCTGCCATTTCCCTGCCATCTGGTCCCTGGCTGGAGAGAGGAATTTTTCTTGTATATGTGTCTCCATGGCAACGCTTTTGCAGTTGATATGGAAAGTAAGCAGTTGCCTTAGCAACAGAGTTACTGATGTGGTAGCTCTCCTGCTTTCAGGGAATGGATAAGCTGACCCAACTAGATGCGTCTTGTGGAGCTGCACACATGGGCCCTGCCGGGGTAGAATCAGTCCAGCTTTAAAAGGGATTGCCACCCCTCCCCCTTCCAGAGGAAGGGCTTACAGCAGTAATAAATCAGACCTAAGTAGTTGCTGTTGGTTGAAATAGAGTATGAGAGGGTCCTCCTGGGGGACGTTTCTAGCTTAGCCTGAGGGACAGCGCTATAGTCAGGGCATATTTAGTTGCAAGGAAAAGAAAGCCACCCCCGTTGGTTTAAGTAGAAGAGCACTTGTCCCAGGCACATCATAGTCCAGCAGTCCAGTGATGAAGAGCCAGAAAGCACATCTCAGGTCTCCAGATATTGCTTCCCTGTCCCTCTGTGGCCATATGGACGCCTGTTCCTGCCTTTCTCTGGACATGTTTTCCAGTCTCCTCCCTGCACCTGGCTTCCTCCATTTGCTTTTGGTTTCTGCCCTCTGCCACCGTCACTTCCTGTGCTGGATGTAGGTGCTGACCCCTGTGATCCCTGACTGTCCCAGGGTCCAGTGACACCCACACCATCATCTCTGTTCACCGCCAACCTAGGCACTCGGGTTTCTTCTCTTCCTGAGTCAGGTGTTCATCTCTGGGCAAAATGGGGGCAGGTTCCCCAGGTCAGATTAGCTGCTGGGACCATCCCTTCGTGGGGTGGGGCTGAGACTTGGCCCAGGTCATATCTCAGCACAATTATTTCTGTGGTGCCTTTCATCTCTAAAAGCCATTTTAGAACTGAAAAGAAAAACAATCAGGAACTTTTGAGAATGTTTTTTCTTTACATGTCTTTAGTGTATTTCTCACAGGTAATAGGGATTAGCATGCCAGGGAACTTGGAGACTGTCCTGGGCATCCCTTCTGCTTCTTTCTCTTGTTCACCATGTTTTGATCTTTCTTTTATTCGTTTCCATAGATTTGGGGTGGCGGTCCCCAAACAAGCAACCTTTGTCTTTAGTGGCTACTATTCCTGCTGGCTGCCTTCAAGGCGCCTGTGATTGCAGGGTTGACCGAGTACCAGAAATTAGGAACTCTAGCTCCCTGAGCCAGACAGAAATAAATGCCAGCTGTCTAACACAGGTTGGCCTAATTTTCAAGATCAAGAGATTGGATAGGGCTGGGGATATAGCTCAGTTGGTAGAGTGCTTGCCTTGCAAGCCCAAGGCCCTGGGTTCAAATCCCCAGCACCGCAAAAAAAAAAAAAAAAGAGAGAGAGAGAGATTGGATAATGATTCTTGGTACCAATGTGTCCCAGTCCATGTCTTGACATTGATATTTTCAAAACAGGGCAAACTGTAATTATGCTGGAGACTGGAGATATAAAGAGATCACACTGCTCTGGTAGAAGAGATGGGGCAGAAATTAAAACAGACCAGGAAGACTACAAAGGGGCATTTACTGATTGTCAGGGAATTGACCAGTGGCCAGAATGAATGGGCTGAAACTCCAGAGGAGAAGATGATCCCTGAGGGCTAGCAGGGTCACCGGAGCACTGCTAGGTAGGAGGCCGAGTTTCACCAGCTGGATGGTCAGCATGGTCAGGACCAGGGATGGTGACAGGGAAGGAGGAGGTCCCTTAGGCCATTAGAGTTGGCTTGGACACAGAGGAGGGAGTAGATGGAGTAGATATTATGGATTACTGATGTTTTCACAGGGCCTGTTTGGAACTGTGCAAACATTTACATCCACAGCCTTAGAGCTTCCTGACAACTGTAAAGTAGACAGCATGTATTTTTACAGATGAGGAAACTGAGGCCCAGAGAAGTTCAATGACTTGCTGAGGAGGTACAGCCAGATATGGAGCCAGTGCCTGTGACTTTTTTGCTTTTCCCTCGTCCCAGTTGACTGAGCAGAGGTTCCTGTGGAGTAGAGAGGGAAATAGATCCGGGAGGCAGACTGGAATGCCAGGGATCCTTGAGTTGGCTCCAAAGGCTGCAGGGGAGCCCTTAGACATTCCTTGTTTTGGTACCAGGGATTGAACCCAGGGGTGCTTAACCACTGAGCCACATCCCAGCCCTTTTTTATATTTATCTAGATTTTTGTTTTCTTTCTTTCTTTTTTTTTTTTTTTTGTGGTGCTGGGAATTGAACCCAGGGCCTTGTGCATGCCAGGCAAGCACTCTACCCCTGAGCCACATCCTCAACCCTATATTTTATCTAGAGACAGGATCTCCCTAAGTGGATCAGGGTCTCGGTAAGTTGCTGAGACTGGCTTTGAACTGGGCGGCCCTCCTGCCTGAGCCTGTCAAGGCATTGGGATTACAGGTATGTACCACCTTAGACATTTGTGAGCACAGGCATGACATACAGGGCAGGTGATTCCTCCTGACGCCCTAGAGGTGTTTGCAGCCGCCCTTTCTCCATGGCAAAAGTTCTCGCTGCCCAGAAATTCATGGGGGCAACGGTCACTGCCATCCCTGAATGATTTTCCCTAGGTTAAATCAACTTGGGCTGAATTTCTGCACCAAGAAGCTGAAAGACAGTTTGCTGGAGCTGATTTCCCATTTTCAGTGTTTCGTTCCTATTTGTATTGAATGAATCTTACTTTAATTGACCGGACCGCGTGGTTCTTGTTTTAACTGTTGGTGCCGGTTCCGGTGAACCTCTTGACTGGGCTAGCATTTGCTCAGTTTGTAGAGACAGGAAGGAGTGGCCCACCTCCTTGGCGCTGCCCTTTGCACTTGGTAACATTTTGGTGTGGGAGTGGATTTTTCCTTCTTCCTGTTTGAAATGGCCACCGACATCTTTTTCCCTTTGGCATCGTAGGTGGTCACCCTTTTGTTCTGTAGGAACAGGGTCAAGTAGATGATTTCATTCATTCGCTCAGCCAAGTTTTTGAATTCTGGGCGTGTAGAGGATTTTGCGCCCTGTGCTGCTGGGGACACAAAGAGGTATAGGCCTGGGTACTGGGGGGACACTTGGGGTTATTCCTGAGGCTTCTCTCTTCCACCCTGTACCCAGTCAGTTACAAGGTCCCTTGATTTGTCCTGCTAAATGTCTCTGCAACCATTCACTCCTCTCCAGCCCCGCTGCCACAGACTTTCTTGATCCCTGACTCGTGTGGCAGCCTCCTGCCTCCTCCAGCCTCCGCTTTCCTGCCTCCCCTCAGGCCCTTTCACAGTGCATCAGAAGGATAATTTAACACAGATGTGTTTTGGCATAGACCTCGGTACTTCCTAGTCCCAGGACTAACGTGTCTCCAAATGTGACCCTCACCACCACCAACTTTAGAATAATCTCCAGTTTTTCTGAGAAATCAGATTTCAGGGCCTTAATCTGGACTTAGTGCAAGAGAATTTCTGGCGGGGCTGTCTGGAAATCTGCATTTTAGCAGGCTCCCCAGATGATTCATCTTTACACCCAACATTGAGAAACCAGTCTTATAGGACCAAGAACAAACCCTTTAGCAGGCATTTATCAGCTCTCTTTCTCACTTTTTATTTTTTAATTAAAATTTGTTCGTGGTGTTGGAATCTGAACCCATGACCTCTTACATGCCCAGCGAATGCCCTTCCACCGAGCCATTTTCCCAGCCCCATCTCTCACTTTTTATTATGGAAAATGTCAGTGGTACAGTATAATGAACTACAACAGAGAGTGTAGCATCGCAGGCATATACAATGTATGAAGTTTAAGGTAGAGGTCGCTGGAGTCCACCGTGTATCATTAACAAGTAACCCGTCTTGTTTCATCCTGTTTGCCTCCCAGCCCTTCCTTACCTCCTGCTTTACTTTCAAGTCAATCCCAAGAATCATATCATTGTATTAGAATGTTTCTCTAAGACAGAAGAACTTTTAAAGATACATACATACACACATGTACAGTAGACAACATTGATGATACTAACCAGAGATTAGCCTGGATTCCTAATCATCCAAAATCCAATTGGTGACAGAATTGATCCGACTGTTTAGCAAAATAGAGTGTGAGTAAGCTGGGCATGGTGGCACATGCCTGTGATCCCGGTGATTCTGGAGGCTGAGGCAGGAGGATCATTCAAGGCTAGCCTGGGCATCTTAGTGAGACCCTGTTTCAAAATAAAAAAATGAAAATGACCAGAATGTAGCTCAGTGTTAGAGCACCCCTGGGTTTAGTCCTAGGGATTGATTGGTTTGTTCAAATTAGAATCCAGAGAAAGTCTGTCTACTTCATTTGATTAATATATCTGTTAATCTCTTTTTGACCTGGACTCTTTGACTCTTCTTTTTCCTGTTTTTTTTCCCCTGACTATTTAAAGGAAGCTGTGTTCCTCTCCTCTCTCTCCAGTGGACATTCAGATGCTGCAACCCTTCAGCTGTGGTCCAGGCTTCCCTGTTGGCTCACATGGCCACATGGCTGGCTTTCACTTGCATATGCTGTTCCCTTTGCCTGGATGCTGTTCCTCTGAATGCTGCATATCTACTTGGAAGATCCAGCCAACATATACCTCTGTATAATCTTTCCCAAGCCATTCCAAATTTTAAAATTTCAGGGCTGGGCACATAGCTGTGTGTGCCTGCCTTGCATCCAGGAGGCTCTGGGTTCATTCCCTAGTACAGAAAAAAATGAGCAACAAAAATTAAACAGCCAATTCTGAATCTCTGTTCCCCAGACACCGCGTCCGTTAGTTTATAATGCTTAGTTTGCAGTGGAACTCTCTCTTTAGTGTCTGTCCGCCCAGTGTTTTGCATTTCCCAGTCCTGAGACTGAGAGTAGGGAACTCAGGCCTTACCCATTTTGTGTCCCCTGTTGCCTGGCAAATCATAGGGACTTAGGAGATATCTATGATCTAATGGGCAGGCCATAAGCCACCCGCTCACATACTTAATATTAAGTGGAGTCGGGCTGTAAAGCACTGTTTTGGAGCATGTTAAGTTGGACTGTTTCTGGGATCCCAGCTCCCTGTAGAGCAGCTTCCTCCAACAGAGGACTCTGCCTCCTAAACTGTTTGCATTCCACCCCAAGTTGTGCAGATAAGCCTCCTCCTACCTTTGCCGGCCAGCAGCTGCCTGCCTTCTCCTGGCTGCCATTACTACACCCCCTGGCAGCACAGAACAAGAGGTCTTAGCCTCGCAGCACTGAGCAAGGAGGACTTTGCAGTTAGGGTAACAAGAGGTCCTTCCAAAGATTCCAGGCAAGAGACTGGCCCCTGCCCTGTAGAAATTACTTAATTGTAGCTGATGCCCCAAATCTGTCACTTTGTTAAAGTGAACTTAAGTGTATAGTAGATGCAAATGGTGTTCTCTATACAGTTTGGTGTGTGGTTTTTTTTTTTTTTTTTTTTGGTATTGGGTATTGAACTCAGGTTGTTTTGTCATTGAGCTGCATCCTCAGCCCTTTATTTTATTTTATTTTTTTATTTTGAGACAGGGTCTTGCTGCGTTGCTAAGGCTGGCCTCAAACTTGTGATCCTCCTGCCTCAGTTGCTTGAGGTGCTGGGATTACAGGTGTGTGCTTCTGTGACTGGTCACTGGGGTCCTAGAAGATGAAGTAGTTGATTGATGGAAGAGTTTGTGGTTCAAGACGTGTAAGTGACTTGCTGTAAACTCACATACTTGTGCCAAGAACCAGAGCTTTGGCCTCTCAGTCTGATCCCCTTCACTGTATCAGCTCATTTCCTCCCCCCATCCCCCAATTTTTTTTTTTTTTTTTTTTTTTTTTTTACTGTGCTGGGGACCCAACCCAGGGCTTCACACATGCTGGGTAAACTCCCAAACACTTTTTTTTAAAAAAAAATTTTTAGATGTTGATAGACCTTTATTTTATTTTCATTTATTTATATGTGGTGCTGAGGATCAAACCCAGTGCCTCATACTAGGCAAGCGCTCTACCACTGAACCACAACCCCAGCCCATCTACCACTTTGTAATTTTGTTCTGAGACAGGGTCTCACGGATTTGCCCAGGCTGGCCCTAACTTGGGGTCCTCAGGTGTGCACCACTGCGCCTGGCTTTGCTTCTCCCCTTCTTCTAGGATTCTGAATAACTGGAAATGGACATGAACTTGTGCCATTTACATGCTATTTTTTTTTTTTTCTTTCATTGAGTCTCGGAATGTACTCTTGTTTATTTTTTTATAAGTAAGTTATCATTTCTGCATGTGAACTCTGAAGATAGGGTTAAAACGGTCAGTCTTTTTTCTTCATTAATAACTCAGCATGTCCTTGGATTTTAGTCTTTGAATGTACGGACACTGTTTTGCATTACCTGCTCATTGGGATTTACCCTTGGTGAAGTCCACATAAGTCCTTCCTGGTGAGCAGAGGGCCCGGTCCTATTTGTCGGTGCTATTTCATGTGCAAAGTTTGCAGATTGCCCAGGAGTGCCAGGTGTGAGAGGGTCTTGGGAGATTGTTAAGTATCTGTCCTGATACCTCTGTGTTCACTCTATTTGGTTCTCTTGTTTTAGTGGTTTCCTCCATTGTTAGAGATCTGTATCCCAGAAATAATAGTATTCCTAAAGTAATAAAGTAATGGTACCCACCTCATGTGGTGTCCTAATTTCCTTGTAACACGTTTGGCCCATGTTGAGTCTGTACTTGTAAACAGACCTGTGCTGAGCACTTGGGAAAGAGGGGGAGGAAGGTGGGACCCCATCCTCAGGGAGTTTCCGGCCTGCCGGGAGATGCACACACGGGAAGCCTGTGGTGGGCCTGTGATAAAGCACGTGCCGGATTTACAGAGTGTCATGGGAGGGCAGAAGAGTGGGGGATGGCCTCTTGTTTCTTGTGCAAATTGACAAGAGAGAATGCCCAGGTGGTTCACAGAGCACTGGACTGTGTTAGGAGCTCTCGTTGGAGAGCTAACTGGATCACTAACCAGCTCTGTGACCTTGGGCAAGTCCCTGTACCTCTCTGAACCTTAGCATCTCCATTCAACTGAACAGTCCTCTTGTGGTCCCGTGTGTGTCCAGTGTGTTCCTCTGTGAGATGGGTTGGCACAGGTCCAAGGTTCCCAAACTGCTTGCCCCAGGTGACTCTTACTATCCTTTGTATTCTGAACTTTTGTTAGACATCTGGGATGAGTGTGAGCTACAGGTGCCAATCAGCATCCGATAACCAGTGTCCACAGTGTGTTGAGAATGTTTCTGTGCAGAGCAAAGGGCCTGGATGCCGCAGCCGACAGGGCGTTGTGTGTCAGTGTGGATTTCCAAACCTCTGGGGAAGAGTTGAGTGAGGTCTTGTCTTCACAGTCCCGGCTCTCCGGAAGATCCTTCCCAAAGAGGAACAACCCACTTGGCCGTGTGTGATCTTCCAGGGCCTTTCCTGTGCCCTAATTAAATCCTAGGTGGTCACATAGCTGGGGAGTCACTGACTGTGTCCAGCTGGGTCCTGTGTCCGTGGGCAGGGGTCTGTCCTGTTTGCCTGTGTCTCAACCAGAAATTGGGAGCCAGCCCTTCTGAATACTCGCGGGACCCCTGGATTAGGGAATAGTCACTGCAGGCATCTTACTGCGGCCCCAGGTGTGTGGCTCTGGGGATCCACTCAGCATCTGGACAGGCGTCTCAGGTCCTGCTCATCCACCGTGGACTCCCCTCCCATCAGACCTCTCCCTGAATGACGTCGTGCCTTCGTGACAAAGCTCTAATAAACCCCTGTGAAGCCGGGCACTTCACTCCTGCACCTGTGACTCACCCTTTCTTTCCTCCCCACGTTCCTACCTGGACAAGTTTACCTGGGGCCTGACTCTCTTCCACCTTTGCCCTCTGTAGCTGTCCCTGTCTTTTCTGCCTCACTCTGGACAAGCCTGCTGTCCCTGCAAGTGTGCTTTATGGCCAGCTGGTCACTTTGTTAGTGTCGATTGAGTTTTTATAAAACGCAACCCTGGTTCCTCTTCCTCCCCTGTGTGCGATGCTGACCTACATATCATGGGCCACGGGTTTACCCTGGTGATGAGATGTGGCAATTTTTTGGGGAGTGCCTTTCATGATGGGGCCATGGCAGATTGAGGACGATGCATTCCCTTAGCATTTTGGAGACACCCGTGAAGGTTTTCAAATAATCTGTTCAGAAATGACAGCTTGGTCCCTTGATCTCACTGTGGGATTTCTGGTGGTGCTCTGTATTCTTCTGCCTAAGCAAGAAGAGAGGGTGAACTGGGCCCCTCAGAAAGACATGTTGGTAGCGTAATCTCTGACACCTGTGAATGTGACCTTAGTTGGAAATAGGGTCTTTGAAGATGTAATCTTTAAATGAGGTCATATTGGATTAACATGGTCCCTAATACACTATAATTGATTTCCTTTGAAAGAAGAGACACACACATGGGGACAATGCCATGTGAAGATGGGGTAGGTAAACCTCTAGAACTGTGAGAAAAGACATTTCTGTTATTTGAAGCCCCCAGACTGTGAGATCTTTGTTGCAGCACCCTTGGGAAACACATGCAGCAACAAAAGACGGAGCAGCGAGTTTCTGCTTACGCTGAGAAACTTCAAGAATAGAGAGTAAAGCACAAGGTGCTTAGGCCTTAAGCTAAGGGACTGTGTGCCCTTGGACAGAAGAGGTGATGTGGCCGGAGAGAGGCATTTGCCACCACACATCCGGGCCTGGCGGTGGACTTGATCCAGAACCAGGTCCATCTCCTGAGCTTGGAAGGCGCCTTACTCCGTGTGTTCTTGAAGTACATTTGAAACTGACTGCATTTGCATTAAAGAAAAAGAAGCCATAGGGTTAGGGAGAGGGTTTGGTTTGCTTTTCTCCTTGTGTTTTTTTGGGTTTTGTGTGTGCTTTGTGGGCGATACTGGGGAGGGAACCTGGGGTCTCATGCTTGCCAGGCAGGTGCTCCACCAAGGAGCCACATACCCAGCTCCCTTACATTTTTGTTTTGTTTGTTTTGGTTTGGTTTTGGTACCAGGGATTGAACCCAGGGGACTTATCCGCTGAGCTACATCCCTGGCCCTTTTTATGTTTTGAGACAGTCTCACTGAGTTGCTTAGGGCCTTGCTGAGTCGCTGAGGCTCACCTTGAACTGTGATCCTCCTGCCTCAGCCTCCGGTTGGCTGGGATTCCAGGCGTGCACTGCTGCGCCCTGCCCGCTTCAGGTTTTGATGTTGAAGGAGGGAGCTGCAGATCCATATAAGTTGGGAGAGTTTGTAGGGTTGCGGTTGCTTCTGCCACACAGGCAGCAAACAGAGCAGGTGGCAGGGGGATGCACTCTGTTCTGGGACCACCGCTCTTGGTCAGTCAGTTGAACTTTCCTTCTTTCTTGGTAGCAATGTGTCTTCAGTGCCACACGCTCCTCTCCTTCCCTTCTGCCCCTCTTTTCTCTAAGTGAAAGAATTTTATAAAAGGCTCATCTCCTTGTTTCTGTCGGGGAGTGTGGGGTGGGGGTGCAGGGGGGAGGCTTAGATTTTTTGATTTATTTGCAAATTTTAAAAGGAGCCATCCTATTTTTAAAACTCATGAAACTCACATCAACCTCCCAAGATGTGGCATATCCTTTGCGAGGTGCCCTGCTCATGGCGTGGACGCTCAGCCATTCCCTGCTTGGTTTGGGATATCCTGGTCCTCTGTTAGTCCTTTCTCTTTGTCCTCCAGGGCTGAGTGCCCCCTCCTTGCAGTGCAGTCTCCTTACCCAGGTCACTGTCTCTGGTGCCCCCACTCATGCCCTGCCTGCCTGTCGGAGCTCGATGTCTTGGACTGCCGTCGAGGGCATTCTGAACTAGCACAGCTCCGTGCAGTGACTGCCTGGCGTTTCTTACTCAGGGTCCAGCCAAACCCAGGCCTGGGAAGGAGTGGCCCTTGTTTGGGATAGCGCGTCCTTCTGCAGATAATCCTTTGGGTTGACACATGAGCTCATGGGACACGGCCGGACAGCCGTGAATGCCCAAGTCAGATGAGTTCTTGGTACGGAAGCAAGGGCCTGGATGGATCATCTCCTTTGGAGTTATTAATGTATTGGCTACTTTGTTCACGATGACTCAGTGTTCGTGTGACCTCAGTTTTACTAAGCATCTGAAGGCACTTTTGTTGAGTGTCTTCCATTTGCCCAGTGGAATAACATGTTATTTCTGAGAGCAGTGGTACCCTCAAGTGCTGAGGCCCATCGGGGGCTGGTGATGGGCAGCTGAGCTGCCCCTTGGGTCCAAGGTGATCTCTACAGTTGGCCCCAGGAGACAGAACATGAATAAGGTTTCCTGTATGCTCGTCCTCTTTGCCTCTGGATTGTGGCAGCCTGGTTCCATGTTAACCTTCCTGGCAGGAGAGAGAACCTTCTGGAAATTTTGCCTCCGTACACTGTCTTCTGCTTATTCATTTTGAGGCTTTGCACTTCTTTCTTCAGTGACCATCTTCCCTAAGTATAAGCACAGGAACTATTGAGAGAAACTGACTAAGTGTAATCCTGGACTTGGCCTTAGAGAGGCCCCTGTCCAGGGGCACGGCTGGAGTCTGTGAGGACTTTAATAGTGCTCTTCACCTGCCCTCACAGGGGAGGGACAGACTCAGGCTCACAGGGGTTCTGGACAATTTTGTCATGTAAGTGATTCAATTACTCTGGAGCTTCCTTGGGCCATTTTTATTTTCTTTAACCATTTTTATTTACTTTAATACCTGGTATTTTATTTTGCTAGCCCCCCCACCCATAAAGGCACATTCAATAATAAGAATTCTCCAGTATCCAATACAAAATGATACTGCTTGTCAGTTTGAGGAAAAAGCAAATTGTCTGCTGCTCGGTGTGTTGGGATTTCCTTTTTTTTTTTTTTTTTTTTTTTAAAGCAGCTTAGAGAAAATCCCTGAACATAGTCTCCTGATTGAAAAATATATTAGTGGATCTCCCTGCTTTATCATTTTCTTAAAGTAACAGTTTCCTTTACTTAAGAAAATATCTATCTTTTTCTTGAAACAGATGGCTAAAAACATGTCCAATGCAGAATTTTTAATATTTTTTTTTTAGGGTTTAAAAACTGAAAAGTATTTCATAAGATTCTGCTGTTGGAAAGAACCTTTTTGTTCTTTGAGCCCAGCTCTGGTCTTTTTGGAGAGACTTCACGGTCCTGCCAAGGTCAGACATTGATGCCTCTGAACGTCCCCTTGCAGGTGGAGTTGCCCGCGTGCGTGGTCCCCGTCCACAGCCTCCCCCAATTTGTACAGTTTAATTTGTGCAGCCATTTGACTCCTTTATGTACTTTGCCTTTGTTCCATCAAAATGAAAATGACAAACTGAAAAGGTTGATGATACAAGTTGTGAAGAGCGTGATTCTCCTGAGTGCCTCTGAGAGAGGCGGCTGCCGCGTGGCCATTTGGCGAAGTTTTGGTCCTGACGGCACCTGTGGGAGCCCCAGGTTTTGAAGTGAGAGAAGAAAACACAAGGGCATGTGAGATGCTGCGAGAGAACTGAGGGCGAAGACTGGGTGGATTGAGAGGTTTGGTG